>NC_091745.1:29903723-30233723 GCF_043380555.1 Nothobranchius furzeri
TTTTAAATCTTAAAAGTACCTAGCGAACACCTCAGAAACATCTCTGGTAACCCTTAGCTCCTTGAGTGACACACACCGTACCTGCGGACTCCTGAGCCACTAAAAACGGCTAAATGTGCAGCGTGCTAAATACACGTGCAGCTTGCCCCTGATTGCTGTGAGACCGGGTTGGGGGGTGGGGGGTGCAGCTGTGGTTGGGACAATTATTACATTAACTGATGGACTTGTAAATAAATAGTTTATAAATAAGGTAGAAATAAGTTCCTCACGCTGATAACTAATAACTAATCTCTCTGAGGACACGTGCTAGTGCACGCTCCTACAGCACCTTGACACGACTAAATAAATGTTATGCAACATTTTGTGAACATCAATTTATTTGCATTTATTTCAATCAATCAATCAATCAATCAAATTTTATTTCTAAAGCGCTTTTCAAACAAAGTGTGATTCAAAGTGCTTTACAAAATGACCCCCGATTCCCATAACAGGTTAAAAACATTAACAAACATATGCAAGCACACGCACACACACACATTTGTTATAAATGCTACTGTATAATTCTTGCTGTCAGTATTTGCAAGATATTGGTATTTGGGTCTGTACTGGTTAGACTTAAATGAGTTAAACCAAGGTCTATAGCCCTTGGGTCGTAAACTATGAGCTATAAGTATATTGGTCTTTTTATACTGGGAATTAGAAGTTATTTTAGTGTAGGGTTGTCACGGTAACCGGTATAGCGGTAAATCCCGGTAAAAAAGTTGACAGTAAAAATAACCGTCCAGTTTTTAAAAAACTATATTATCTCGGTGGGTTTACCGTGGCCGCGGTTTCGGCGCGGTGACCCTTACCAGCCACCGTCGCTTCAGCTGAAGTTCCCGCGGCGCGCACACGCACTTTTTAGTTTGCAACGGCACCAAAACTTTGAAGCTGAAATAATGGCCGAAGGAGGAGACGGCAGCGCCCAGGACATCCATCAGCCCTCAAAGAAGACTAAATCGGAAGTATGGGCATATTTTGGATTTCTGAAAAATGCTGAGGGACAGTTAATAGAAGACGGCTATCCCGTTTGCAGAACGTGCAGGAAACAAGTGTCTGCAAAAGGCAGCAACACTTCGAATCTAATGGCACATCTGAGTGACCATCACCCACGTCTCTACAGCCAGTGCAAGGTAAGTTAACATTAGCATTTTAGCTTAAATGCATGACGTGAGGACTTTTGGCTGAGGGAGAATGCAACGAGTCACTAAATACTGCAGCCGCAGCTAGGGATGAGTACCGAATTCGGTACTTTTTATGGTACCGACCGAATTCCATAGTACCGACCGAACACCGATTCACGTCATTTCAAACGGTGCCTCGTTTCGGTACTGCCAAGACAGTTGCGCATGCGCAAGAGCGTTATGTCGTCGGTCCCTGCGAGCCCGTTGTAAACAGAGCAGCATGGTAGAAAGAACGCACGCTAAAGCTTGGGTCCACTTCACTAAATGTGATGGGTAACTGGGTGATGAAACTAGCGACAGACAACGATCTAAGTGAGACATCCTCATCTTAATCTGCTCCAGTAGGTAAATAAAATGTTTGAGATAACGTTACCTTGATTTGTTAGCTTCCGTTTCGCTAATGGTGCGTTCGCTTTCTCCTCAGAACTCCGAATTTCCGACTAGAAGAACATGAACGCGCTCTAAAGTTTGGCTTCACTTTACTAAATGCGACGGGTGATTGGGTGAAGGTAAAACCAGTGACAACGATCTAAGTTTGAGGCATCATCGTTTTAATCTGCTCCAGCAGCTAAATAAACTGTTAAAGATAACGTTAGCTTGATATGTTAGCTTCCATTGCCACCATTGTTATCAGCTAATGGTGCGTTTGCTTTCTCCTCGGAAATTCTAACTTCCCAGTAGGAAAAATCAAATGAAAAAGGACGGCAAAAGGAATGAAGATACACAGTAAATTTAGTTCACAGTAAAGATGTTTGCTTCAGTTTAACTATCAGCTTATAAAACTACAAGGACGATGTTAAAATACAAACTTGTATGTTATTTATCGTGATATTTATCAAATATGGTTATATATTGAGAAAAATATATATTTAATTATAAAAGAGAATTAAAATAATAAACACTCAAAAGTATCGAAAATTGGTACCGTTAAGTACCGGTATCGACTCGTAGGTACCGGGAATTAGTACCGGATCGATTCAAATGTCAAAGGTACCCATCCCTAGCCGCAGCGTCCTCTGCCAGCATTTAAACCGTGTCACGGACACCCTGTTGCTGGATGAAGCATCTTATTTGTTGATGATGAAGAGAAATATACAATTAGTTCCTTGTCATTGATTTGTTTACTTATTCAATGCCATTTATACTTGAACATTTGGATTTGATTACATAGTGTAGTAGTAATTTTAGTAATTTGTTTAAAGTGGATATTTATTTTAAATACATATTTTTTATGGTTGACTTGTACAGTGCTCAAGTCAAGTGTGGACTGGAGTTTTAGATTTTCATTTTGATAATGAAGAAAACAAGTATATGAGAAAACAAGTGGTGTTTCTTTGATTTGTTTACATATTGTTTATGTTTTGAATGTTTGGATTTGTATAATTTAAACCTGCACTGACTACTGTAACATGTTCCAGAAAAAGAAGCTATTTGTTCCTTTACTTGTGAAAAGTTGCACTTTTGCTAAGGCTTTGTGTTATTTTAGGTTTAATAAACAATGTTAAACCTTTTCAGAACTATTTCAGTTTGTGTAGAACAGGACTATCAATGCTTTCTGAACATATGCAACACCGTTTAAAAAATACCGCGATAATACCGAAAACCGTGATAATTTTGGTCACAATAACCGTGAGGTTACATTTTCATACCGTGACACCCCTAGTTTAGTGATCATCTTGTTTCTTATTTTTGTCCTGATTGTGCCCTGAGCAGTTTTATGACTGAATAAAAACAAATAAAATCAACATGAATGGAAAAATCGTCCTAAATAATCGTGATTATTATTTTTGCCATAATCGAGCATCCCTACTCACACCTCTGCTACCGGAGGTCCACAGTACCTGGAAGAGGGAGAGGGACTGGTCGAGACCGGCTGTCAGGATGACCTGAGCAGATGAGTGGAACTGCACGGTGGTCAGCCGGTCCTCGGAGGGACGGGCGCTGTTGGCAGGCAGACACTTCTTCACCTGAGACAGAAGAAACCAACAGGTGAAATAAAACTTGTGGAGGTGGCAGAAACTCACTCCCAACATGGAGGGTTAGAACTTGTGGTGCTGCTGCATCTGCCTTCTACCGTCCCTGACCTCATAATGCGGGTGTGTGTGCCATCACTGACCCTCAGGATACCACCGGGAAGACTCTCCGAAGAAGCCACAAAGTTTCCTGTCCTCCTTAAAAGGTCATCTTCGTCGTCATCTTCGTCGTCATCATCAGCTGCAGAAGATCCAGAACAAATCTGGGTTTGGACCTAGGACTGGCCTAACCGCTACAGGCGTCATGTTCTGGTTTTACCTTTCTTCTTTCTCTGGTTGCTGGACTCAGCCCACGATGGAGTTCCTCCCATTGACTTCTGGAACCTGAAACACATGTCATGTGACTCCAGGTGTGTGTAAGGTGAACTGGTGTTCAGGTGTGTGGACTCACTGCTCCCTCATCCTCTGATGCAGCTTCTGTTTGGACATGGTGGTCTCGGCCTCTCCTTTCATCAGGTTTCTACGGTAACGATGTGTCATGTCCACCCTGACAGACAGGTGAATGAGACTTTGAGACGGATCCAACCTGAACACAAAAGGTGTCTGTCACTGTCATTCAACTCACTCTTCCTCCAGCTCATCATCCTCGTCCACCCAGGCATCTTGTCTGGGCTGCAGCTCCTGATGAGCCTCCTCCTCCTCCTCCTCTTCATCCCTGTCCTCCTCAAACAGCAGATCTCCCGTCAGCTTCTCATCCTCCTGCTCAGACACAGGCAGCTGCATTAAACACAACCCTCACTCTTCTGGTCCCTGGGGAAGCTACACCACGCTGGTAGATTCACGAGTACATGACGTTAAGATGAAGCTATCACATGCTGCGGTAAAACTACCCACGAGCAGCACATGAAACTGTCAGAAGGTTGGGTGATGCGTGGTGGGATCTTCACCTCCACCAGCCTCTCCAGCAGCTGGTCCTCTGTCCCAAACACCAACGACTCGAGCCTCTTAACGGTTCCGTCCTCCTCCCCAAGAACCGCTAGCTTCTTCAAGTTCTGCTGCCGCAGCTTCTCCTCTTCCTCCGGGTCGACCTTCGGTCTGCTTCTCTTCTTGGTCTGTGTTCCGTCCCCCGGTGCCGCCGGTAGCTTGATAACGTCCTCCATGTCTCCCACCGCCGGCTGCTCCAAATCAAACGAAACCGGGAATTGAACCCTAACAATAAAAACCTTTATTATTTATCTATTCATTTCTGCGCATGTAGCAGGAGAGAGCAACACATGTGGCGGAAGTACTTCCTTGCGCTGAAAGGGCCGTTTCCGATCTGTAAAACCATCAGAAATTCACAACTCCGCCCTCTAGCGGTCAAACGTAGAATTGTGGAATGGTGCATGTTATGAGCTCTGGTCAAATTCATGCACGAGATCGATTTCCTGTTTCTCTTTATTCTTCCAACTATTTAAAATATTTAGTTTCTGCAAATTTTCTGCTATTTCAACTGTAATTTAATATGTAAAACGTTCTGCTCTTTCCATATCTGCGGGAAAACTGGCTGCAGGAAAACTGGACATTAACCACATTTATCTCCTTGAATACATTTAAAACCAGACTGAGAGCCCTTCAGACGGATTCCCTGTGTTGTAACTGCCTTCTGTAATTTTGTACATGTCTGTGTAACTGAAAATTTGTAACTGTAACTTTTGCTGCCTCTTGGCCAGGACTCCCTTGAAAATGAGGTTTTTGAGCTGAATGGGGCCTTCCTGGTTAAATAGAGAATAAATAAAATAAAATAATTAATTCTAAATTTTATGGTTTTCGTAATTTCATTTCCAATGTTCTGCTCTGATGGAATACTTTGAGAAACTTTCAATTTTTTTTCAATTAAGAAAAAAATCTGCTCTTCCAACAGGTTGTAATTCTAACATTTATACTTTTAAAATATTAAACTTTATTTGAAATCTTGCCCAACTCAGTCCATCCTTCTTCTCCTTCACTACCGGGGGTCAAGTTGCAGGGTTAGAAGTTCAGTCATCCGGGAGGGGCTCGGGGTAGACCCGCTGCTCCTCCACATCGAGAGGAGCCAGTTGAGGTGATTCGGGCATCTGGTTAGGATGCCTCATGGACGCCTCCCTGGTGAGGTTTTCTGGACACGTCCAATGAGGAGGTGACCTAAAGGTAGACCCAGGACACGCTGGAGGGACTATGTCCCTTAGCTGGCCAGGGAATGCCTCAGGATCCCCTTGGAGGAGCTGGGGAGAGGGAAGTCTGGGCCTCCCTGCTTAGTCTGCTGCCCCCGTGACCCGACCCAAGATAAGCGGCTGAAAATGGATGGAGGGATGAGTCACAGGGGCAATGCAGGGAGGCCCAGACTTCCCTCTTCCCAGCTACTTGGGCCAGCTCCTCTGGGGGAATCCTAAGGCGTTCCCTGGCCAGCTGAAGAACAGGCTCTTCATCGTGTCCTGGGTTATCCTTGTGTCCCCTCCCAGTTGGACGTGCCCGCAAAACCTCACCAGGGAGGTCCAGTTCAAATGAGGAGAAAAATGTTGAATTCTTTACCATTTCAAAAGTTTCTACTAACTTCATGGCAACTTGAAGCCATTACCATAAAACCTAGCTATTGTTCTTCTGCTCCACCAATAGTTTTACCATTCTCCCCTCAGTTTAACTCATTTTTCTTTCCCTTTCTGCTTCCACTGATTTCTGCTAGTTTCTCTTACTACTCATCTTCTACGTTCAGCGGCTTCAGCCATCAACATTCACCAAGGATTCACTGGATAGTTTAAACTTACATTCAAAGTGGCTCAAATGTATTTAATAAAATGTTTGAACAACAAAAATAATCATTGTGCTGATCTGGAGCACTCGGGTTTGCGTTAAAGGCATGCCAGGGGAAACAAAAGCAATGACCTTATCGGTCTGGGAAGGGTCAAAGGTCAGTCCAATCTGTCATGAACTAACGGTGGTGTAGACTGGATTATCGGGTTTCCAACAGCTAAACCTCATCCTTTAGATGTGGAAACTGTTTTGTTTACCTGGAGTAACCAAAATAAAAACCAGTAGAACAGAATAAAGCACACTGACAGAGGCTAGAGTCTGCTGGAGTTTATTTCAGACACCTGCAGTTAGAAGATGCACAAACCAGTTAGAGAGCATGCTGTTAAACTGGGACAGACACAACCATCAGGCCCAGTGTCTGAAAGGCACTGCAGGACCGGTCACCTGCAGCCTGGAGACACATTACAACAGCGACAGCAGAGTTCAGACTCACAGGCTCGAACGGGGAGCAACGGTTTGTAAGGCAAACAGAGTCGGGGGGGGGGGGGGGGGGGGGGGGGGTCGTCAGTTGAACAGAACCGGGACACGTCTTCAGTGAATCTGGTGGAAATAAATCTGTTTCAGTTGAACAGATAAGTCAAGTCTGCTTAGACAGGAAGGTGCTCAGTACCACGGCCCAACCAGGAGGAGGGTAGAAACCGCCTTCAGACACACTCCATCTGACCTGGAGCACAGAGACACCGCACAGGTCACAACACCTGCAGGAACATAAAACCGATGAATCCAACATAACGCTGAGGCTAGTTATTCTGAAATGATCTCAAAGTCCCTCCTCTGATCACCAAACGTAAAAACAAACGCAACTCCTAGGGAAATATTGATGCGTGAAAAAAAACTCCTTACAACAGACTAGAGAGAAAAATGACCTTAAATCTAATATTACTGTCTGTACTTTGAATCGAGTTGTTCCGTTTCATCTGTTTTAGTGAATTTCTAATCATTCGGTTTTTCTTGCTACAATATTAGATTAGAGACCGAATCTGGTTTCATTTGCTTATTAACAAAACGTTGTTTTATAATTAAAATTTGTCTTTTATTTACTGACCTTGTTATTCACTTGGGACTTTTCCCTGTTAACGTACATACGTGTGTGTGTGTGTGTGTGTGTGTGTGTGTGTGTGTGTGTGTGTGTGTGTTGCAGCTCATTCTCTCCCAGACTGGAACCTTTGACTTCATTTAATCAAACTTCTAGGATTATTTCAAAGGGAAAAAACAAGATGAATGTGTAAAAGGATGAAAATGTTCATCATTTTCTCCTGAACTGAATTCTCTCGCTGCTGGTTTCCAGTTTAAGCTCAAACTGCTCCTGCTGCTGAGGGTGTAACACTGAAATAACACAACACTAGTTGGTGGTGGCGGCTGCTGGACCAGCAGGTCCAAATACCCATCAGTTTGATCAGCTGACCGGCCTGCAGGGGTGGGAGGAGCTTCCTAACATCACCTCCGTGGGTTGCTTCGGCCCATCTTGGCATTTTTAGAGTCGAACTGTTCAAAAACTGGATTCTGCTGCTGACCTTATCAGAACCATCAGAACCAGCAGGTCTGCTGATGAAGCTGAAGAATGAGAGTATTTACAGTTTTACTGAGTCTATTAGAAGTACCCGGTTAGCTGGTCTGTTCTCAGGTCCAGGTCTCTGGAAGTCCCAGTGTGAGTTTGTGGTTCTTTCATCCCGTCAGAGGTTAGTAATAGATTACTAATAGATTAGTAATCGATTCATCTGTCAGGTTTGAACATTTTCAAGGTTTTTTGTTAGTGTTAAATCAAACTATAATAAATCAGAGTAGCTTCTTCTCAGCTGGTCCTTTAAATCATCATCACCTCCTCTTCCTCCTCTAGGCTGAAGTCTGATCAAACAAAAAGTGCAGGTGCAGAAAGATGTGATGAATCAAACAAGTGAGCAGAAGATGACGATGCTCCTCCTCTTTTAGCCCGATTCTTCCTCCCGTCTCACACACAACTCCTTCTGATTGGTCCATAAATCAGGCATCCCCTCTGCAGATGGGGCAACGATGGGATGGCAAAGCCAGTATGTGTGTGAGGCTTCATCATGTCGTTCACCTCCCTACAGGAGGAAGGGGCGGGGCTCCTCTCATCACTAAAACAAACAGAAACAGGAGCAGGTAAAAACGGTGAGCCAGCCGGTGACGTGCGGTCTGGCTCAACGGTTGTACCTCTGTTGGCTTTGCTCGGGTAAATCTTCGTGAAGTGTCTGTACTCGTCTGGAGGGGGGAAGTCATCCAGAGGATGGAATGAATACTTAGACTCAAAGTCATCTGTAGGAGGAGAAGGAGCTCAGTAATCTGGATGCAGCCGTTTGATCTCTTATTCTAATAAAACACTTCAGATCAAAACAAAACCGGATGCTTCCTAACAAACAGTTCCCTTTTGTACGGATGACGGGAAAGATGAGGGGGGATGAAATGATGAACAGTCAGAGGTCGAGAGAGGACAGGGCACAGAGTAACAGCGAGCTGAGTTATGATGAATCAGCAATCATGTGTCAGAAGATCTGATCGAAACACTGATTGGTCAACAGGCTCTCAGCTGGACAACTCACCAACAAACGAGCGAGGGATGGAGGAGGAGGCGGAGTGTCCGTTACGGAGAGGGGGAGGAGGTGGGGGAAGGGCTGCAGGAGTGCGGGAGGGCGGAGGAGGAGGTTTTCCTCTGCCGGGGAGTTCAGAGGGCAGGGAGGGGCTACCATGTGTCCTGTACGGAGGAGGAGGCGGAGCTTCTCTGCCACCCGCCCTCAGTGAAGAGGATGATGATGATGACTGGGCTGGAACAGGAGGGGCTGAGGAGAAACCAGGACAGGTGATCAGGATACGTGCTTGTGAAGATCAAAATTAAAAGCTGGTCAACAGAACCCGAGAAGAACTTCAGAGGTCCACAGGGGTCAAGGAGCGGACAGCTGGTCATATTGTTATGGCTGACTGGAGATTACCATAAACAAAACAGATGGGTGCAGATGAATACTCGGTATAAAAAATATTTAAAAGCAGGAACAAATGCCTTGTGAGTCGATCTGTGAGGAAAAAAAAGCTCTGGCGCTGCTGCTTCAGGAAGTAGACCTGAGCTAGGGCAGAGATTTGGACTCTTACTCCCCTGATACTCAGACGTCTCTTCTCTGATTGGCTAACTGCAACATGACTACCGTTGACTTCGTTTGGTCTGCAGTGCTGATGTTTTTTTGGGGAGAGTCGCTAATGCTAACGGTTAACTTCTGTTAGCCAAGAAGGGCTCTACTCTCTCCTGGATACAAACATGTTACAGAAGCAAGAAGAGAGTGTATCCTACATTACCCATAATGCATCTTTAGAATAAGTTGAACACCCACCTGCACCTCTACATGGTGGATCTCTGACAGGAGGCATTGGCCTGTTAGCCCCCTGTTGGGAGGGTGTGGGGGATGCTGGGGGAGGTGGAGGGGCGGGGCCCCTGGTGGGGGTGTGGCCTCCAGGTGAGGGGGCGGGTCTCTTGTTGCTCAAAGAGTTGTGACGTTGCGGCAGCTCCGGTGCTGTTTCAGCACCACCCGTTGGTCCGTTGATGCGGTAGGGTGGGCGAGGCAGGGCCAGGGAAGAGGTGGTAGAGAAGGTGGAGTTTCCTCCAGAAGTGGGGGGGCGTCTGCCATTGCTAGGAGATGGTGGTGGCTTGGATGGGAGGGGCGGGGTGTTGTTAGGAGTAGGTGGGAGGGGCTTGTCTCTGTTGTAAGTGGTGGAGGGAGGAGACGGGGCATTACCACGACGACAAAGGGGAGGAGGGGGAGGTGGTGCAGAGGAAGAGTGTTTCATGCCGGCAGAGGGGGAGGAAGCAGCAGAAGAGGGGGCAGATTGGGCAGGGGAGGAGGACAGATTAGGGAGGGAAGGACGCTGTGAACACATTGGTGATATCTGAGGGGAGGGGCTTTCAGGATTGTCAGGGCGCTGGCTTGGTGGGCGGGGCGCAGCACCACGCGTGGATGGAGAGCATCCAGAGGAGGTGTCTGCAACAAACGCCAACAACAACAGGCTGCACATCAACGCAACTTATTATCAGCATTCATTTATAGAAATCGATAATCAAAATAAAGGATATCTGGAATTAGTCAAAAACATTAGAACAGTGTCTGAAAGACAAACAAATCATTTTGAATCTGTATTTATCAAACATTAAAATTCAGTAAAAACATTTATTTCTAAAGGTTGAGTATAAAAACACAAACACGGCAGGTCTGTGAAGCTAGTTGAACACGTTTATGAGAAAAGGATCCGTGAAACCTCCTGACCTCCGACAGGTCTCAGCTTGTGAATGCTGCCAGTAAACAGGCTTCCCATTGGTGGAACAGACCCTGATGGAATTCCTGCTGCGCTGCCATTGGCTCCTGCAGCTGCTCCGCCTCCTTTGGACTCTGAGAACCACAACCATTGGACTGGTGAGAGCAGGCTGAGGGTGTGATGTCATAGGCATACACCAACTCTACAATGACATCACTGACGTGACAGACTGATTAGTGTGACAGGTGAGATGCAGGTGAGATGCAGGTAATGACTTCAGACACTGAGGTGAGATGAAACGAGATGAAGTGATAAGGAAATAACTTTAAATGAAGTGTTTACACTCCCAAGTCGCTCCGATGACATCATCGCCAGCAAAACATACAGTCAAAAACATGTTAGGAATATTCATGACATCCCCAGTGATCAGGACACACAGCCAAAATTATTCATCCTACTTTTCCAGATTGTCAGTCAAGAAGTCAGATATGATCACACACACGCAGGGTCCGAAATTAACACTCGCCACTCGCCAAATGCGAGTAAATTGCTCCATTTGGCGAGTAAATTTTTTAGCTCTACCTGCCACCTGGCGAGTAAATATTTGCACCAAATTAGTTATGTTTATCAGTCATCAAACACGGATGTCTGATACTCCTCCCGCCTGCATGCAACGTACACAAACGTACGCGAAACGTGAACGCCGCATCCAACGTCATTTCCACCTATCCCATTCAATCAGTTTATCAAGTTAGCTGTTAGCTTCGTGTTAAAACTAGCGGTGAAATGTGGCGGTTTTTAGCTGGAGTCAGCCAGCCTTCCAAAAGAAAACTCGTCGAACTGGAAGAAAAACCACCAGGACCAGTGGCAACCAGAAGATTTTGTGAAAAGTGGCGAACCGGAGACGGCGGAGTCGTGAGACAATGGCTACATTATGATGGCCACGTAGCGTTGCTGCCTTTCACAGACAACTGGCCCTTGGCATTCTTCAAATATCCAAAAAATGCCCATACTTCCCACTTTGTCTTCTTTGAGGGATAATAAATGTCCCAAGTGCTGCCGTCTCCTCCTGCCATTATTTCAGCTTTAGCTTAAAGAAAGTTTTGGTCGTAAACAACAAAGTGCGCATGTGCCGCCAGCAACTTCCAACAGATGATACGGTGGCTGGTAAGGGTCACCGCACCTACTCCGCAGCCACGCTAATCCACCGAGATAATATATATATATATATATATATATATATATATATATATATATATATATATATATATATATATATATATTTTAAACAAGACTGTTATTATTTATTGTCAACTTTTTTACCGGGGTTTACTGCTACACCGGTTACCGTGACAACCCTAGCCCTGACACACTTTCAGATACTCTCATGGTGCAGCTGTGTTCTCCAGAGATCAAGGACTAGGACCCAAATGAGGCTGTAATGCTTTAGCACAAAGACAGTGTCAGAAGCAGGAGGCCAGACTTCATGGACAGAGAAAACAAGGAGTCTGACTAGATTTCAATGAAAGAGTTCATAAAAACATCTCTAAAAATAAATAAATAAATAGTAAAAATGACAAAAGAGTTGTTTTCCTTATTAATTGATGTTTTAATTATTTTGTCACTCTGTTTGGAATCAACATAATATAGAATAACATGCTTTAGGTAGATCTAAATCATTTAGAAATTTGGCCGGTAAAAAATATGCTTGGCCGGTAGATTTTCATCATCTACCGGCCAACTTGGCCGGTGAGTAAAACATTTAATTTCGGACCCTGCACACACGTCAGTCTGAAGAGGTCCCTCTCCTGTTTAAATACATCTGCAGTGGTCTCTAGCAGGAATGAATGCCTTGTAAGTTGTACTCTGGGGGGAACGCTCAGATGTGCCCGTTTCAGCACGGAGAATTCAGCTGGAGGAGAAAGCAGCTTTAGATGACAGGAACAGGAGTTTTCTTCCCTGATATTTGGACATCTCACCTCTGATTGGCTAACAACAGCGTGACTCTACCACTGATCCAGTTTACTCTGCAACGCTGATGTTTTGCCTCCACAAATAACACAAGCCTGGAGGAGTTCTGCTGTGTGGTGGAGTTGCTAATGCTAGCAGTTAGCAGAGATGTTTCCTGGATGCTAAAACAACAACAACCTTCCCAGTTGTGAGCCACGATGGGTGAGTCCATGAATGTTAAGTGACAGGCTGACGTAGATCTGTCAGGATTTATAAATCCTAGAGTTTCAATGTCTATTTTCTACCACAAGCTAATGCAGGAGATAGGTGTAGGAGACTATTTTCATGTTCAGCCTGCATGAAAAACTCAGTGACTGATTACTTAAAAAATAACAAATAAATAATGATTTCTCAGTGAAGGACCTCTTTAAATGAAACAGAAAACAGATCCAGAATCAGAGTGGGAATTTCCCAGGATGGGGCCTCGTGCGTCAAGCATGCGTATGCACAAAATCCCAGCACACGCATGCTTCTACGCAGAGATCAGGTCCATCAACATGAACTGATTGTGGGATTGTGCACAGCTTCATGCTTCATGCGAGCACCAAGTACCCATGATTCCTACAGGCATCCGTGTGTTTGGCAGCATTTAGTGTGGGCATGTTAAGTCTTAATGATGTGAACGTACTCTGGTTCATACAACACCTAACAACCATGTTGCAGTTAGAAGAGTGGTGCAGGAAGCCCTTTACCAACAGCTTAATGAGAGGATGCTGTCGATGGCGCGGTGTGAAGAGGCCGTTTATCTAGAGACCCAGAACATTTTCTGTGCCAACATGAGACCGGCTCATCAGCTGCTTTAGGCCAGCTGTGCCTTCATCCGTGGCTGATCTGAGGGTGCAGCATTGTAGGAAGTGTACAACGTGTACTCACAGCTTGTTCCGCCCTCTATTGGTGGATGAGGAGAAGGACGGGGAGTAACAGAGCACTGAGTGTCATGTGTGGAAATTGTAAACATTGATTTTATTAAAAGGATTTTAAAATGACAAAAAGCTCCAAATCTAAAAGTACTTAAACACATTGTTAAAATGGCCAAGGGCTTTCGTTTAAACAGACATCCGAATGCTGCCAAGCCTTCACAATCAAAGTCCACTGACTTACACAAGTTTGGGAGCCAAGAGGAAACCGGCACTCTGGTCCCTCGTCTGTTAAAAACCTCTAAAAGCTCTTAAGCTTCACTAATCTTAAAGAACTAAAACCCATTTAAAAGCCATTCAAACACAAACAAATGGAGCACGAGGGAGCTGGCACAGACCAGTCTCTCCCTTTTACGCTGCTCAGGAGGTGATCAGCCCAGGTGAGTGCAGCTGTGCAGGTAGGAGGAGGAGGAGGCAAAGCGCTGACTGTCCTCTGCAGAGTCAGCTTTCTGGGACGAAACAGCAACAGCCGTAACACGGTGGAAGAATCTGTTGTTTCTGGTGGACCGCGTCCCCAGTTGAACAGTAAGAAAACCATTTGCAGCCAGAGCTGGTTCTCCTGATGTAATCAGACCCATCAGGGGCACACGCATCACTTTAACGCTTCACCACAAGATGAAGATGTTTGTTAAGAGGAGTCCTTTTACTCAGTGTGTGCACGAACCAACGTGGAGAAGAAGTGATTCATTTATTCTAAACAACAGCTGGTTTAGAACAAACGGGCATGTTACAGACGTAAACTGTTTTATTACCAACTCTCCCTGCAGCACATAAACGCCCACGCCTGTAAACATCATCCACTCTACGCACCATAACTACTCAGTGATTGGTTTACACTTCCTGGTTTGTTCAGTTGAAGCTAGTTTTCAGTTCCCTCGTGAGCACCAGAGCATCTGTATTCACTGTTCTCATGTAAATGAGCTGAAGCGTAATGCAGCAGAGTCAGCCTTTCTCAGGTGTGATGAAACATTTACAGTACGTGCTGTGGTCCAGTGCACTGGCACCGAGCTGTAGCGTTTAGCATTAATGCAGAGGCCAGAGCACAAGCACCATGTGTGTTCAGCTCCGCTGCGTTCAGGGGACATTTGCTTGTGCGAGCAGTTTTCATGACTCGACTGTACAACGTTATTAAGATCACAACACAACACAATGTTGTCCAACGTGCTGAACTTAAACATATGGAGGAAATTCACCATGAAGCCACAGGTAGTTTAACTAACCCGTTACAGACGGTTACCATGGAGACAGCTGGTCCTACACCATTTGTTAACATGTGCAAACAAGGTTTTACAGCATCTGTTACCATGGAGACAGATACGGGAGGTTTAACAGCATCTGTTACCATGGCAACAGCAACCGATGGATAACAGCTCAAGCAGTCTCCTGGTGCTGAAAATGGAGGTAAACCTGTCATAATCTGGTGATAAACTTGCTAGAGTAACAGAATGTTTTAATTCTGTGTGTGTGTGTGTGTGTGTGTGTGGTGTGTGTGTGTGTGTGTGTGTGTGTGTGTGTGTGTGTGTGTGTGTGTGTGTGTGTGTGTGTGTGTGTGTTCTGTTCAGAGTTTCGTCCATGATAAAAACAGATGACTTGTGGTTCACCGACAAGTCATTTTATTATTAGTTCTGATTATAAATCGATCCTTCTGACTGTTTCATGCGGGCTGAACATGAAAATAGTCTCCTACGCTTTTCTCCTGCTCTAGCTTCTGACAGAACAGACGGCGAGACCCTAGGATTATAAAACTGCTACTTAATGGACTCACCCATCGTGACTTAGGTTGTTTTAGCATCCAGGAAAAAACAGTGAACAGTAGCTAGTAGAAGCTAACCATTAGCATTAGCAGCTCCACCACACAGCAGAACTCTTTCAGGCTTGTGAAATTTGTGGAGGTAAAACATCAAATTTGCTGAGCAGACTGAGTCAGTGGAAGAATCACATAGCTGTTGGCCAATCAGAGGTGAGATGTCCAAATATCAGGAAGTAAGTCTCCAAATCTGAAGCTCTCTTCTGATCTGGCAATCGTCTAGATCCTGAAACAGGAGCTCCAGGGCTTTTTGTACCCAGGGTACGACTTACAAGGCGTTCATTCCTACTAGAGGCCACTGCAAACGCACTGATTAAATGAAACACACCTTTAAGAGTTAAAGAATGAACTAAACTTTGTGAAATTAAACTAATTCTTGCATCCCTTTGTAATTTAGAACCCTTCTGAATTGGAGTGATTTGTTGTTGTCCGTGTGTATTTAGCTGAGGAGTCAGCAGGACTTTCTGAAGCTGCTTTTGATCCAGGATGGAGACAGATTTGTTTGGCATCTTGTCTCCCTTTTAACAGTTTTTCAACCAATCCAACATTCAAATCAGCGACAGAGAAAACATTGGTTTGTTCTACCTTCTTTAGTTCTTCTCCAAAGAATAATTCTGTTTACAACTCTGCTCATGATTCGGACTCTGCTCTGAGTTTAAATACTCTTTTGTTACGGACCGTCTGTTGAAGAACAAACATTTTATGTCCATCTAGTTCATAAAAAATCAACAGAACCAAATACAATATTATATCCATTAGCCATGGAGCACAAGTTGGATTAAACAGAATCATCCTATAGGAGATCGATGCTTTACAGAGTTTGAAGCATCAAGAGCCAAGATGTCCACCGTCCACTCAGGTGTCCTCCTCAGGGGCTGAACAGAAGCGTGAATTGTCTTAAAGCTGTTAGCAGCTAGATGAATCAGCTGCTCAGAGACTAGCCTTAGCCAGAATCATGCAGAGTTCTGAGTGGTGTGCTCTGTGGGAGGGTTAGGACCAGCCTATGGGACACCAGGTGGACGGAGGACGGTCTAACTGACAGCAGCAAGAAGCTGCAGCATCTGTTTAAGCAGTCGCTCCATCACCTGTCCACCTGCTCCACTCACACACTGAAGCCTGACAGCATGAAGCCCAGTTAGTCCAACTCAGCAGAAACCATCAGAGACAGAGAAGAAAGGCTGAGTCTCAGTAAAAGCAAACAGGAACGACAAGAATGAGGAGAAACAAATATGAAGACACAAGACGAGGACAAGTCATGTGATTGATCTAGTCACCAAAATAACCCACATGTTAAATTGTCCTCATTGCGTTTTCTCTTATTTGTTTTGCAAAAGCACTTCCTTTCATTTCTCCACCTCACCCACAGGTACCTCACTTCTGCTTGGGAAATTGCGTTTCCTTGTTCTGCGGTCGGGATCTTAATGGCGGAGCGCTGCAACAGCCGGCTTATGTATATGCATGAGGTCCACAAGGCACTTTGCACTGACCATTTATGGCAGTAAGGGGGCGTGGTGAGGGCGGGATGTGACTAAAAATTACCTGAGAACCTTTCTCGTTAGTCTGATTGGTGAAGCGGAGACCGCGTGCAGCTGAGCGTCCTCCATGTTTGATAGGTCCCACACCTGCTTGGCGTAAGCACTTTTCTTTTGCGGAGCTTAAGTACGGTTTAGTAAGGATTCGACGCCATGTTTGATAAATGAGACCCCTGGTCTGTGATTGGTCAGATGCTTGTGAAGTGGTCTGATTCAGACTCATTTTGTGGACAAACTTTCTCAATGCCGACTGATATTGTTGCTATGGTAACACTCTGTGCTCTTAGTCGTCAGGTGGACATGACGGGAGCAGACTGGCACCATGTGAATAACACAGTCATAGTCCACAGGGAGTTTCTGTCTCTGACTTCTGGTCATGTGATTGCAGATCAGCTAACCCCCCCACACCCCCACCCCCAGTGGACAGGGACTACACCGACTGATTAAAAGTGACCGCAGCCTCCTGCAGCTGACCTCTACAATCAGAGAACATGGAGGTCTTACTCTGAAGGGACAGAGAGGAGCTCTGATCTCCGGCTGTCCTCTTCAGCTCCTCAGATGGTGCCCCCTGCTGTTTAGGCTGCTTCTGGTGCTGTAGGTACTGGTATAAGCGAATGTATGGGTGCTCTGTGGGAGGTGTTTGGCTCTTTGGTGTTTGAGTCTTACTGTCGAGCAGCGGAGCGCTGCGGTCGTTCACCACCGCCACCTTCTTCAGCCTGGTGCCTTTGCAGATGTCAGACAGCAGAGCATCGCGACCTTTGGCCTCATCCCCGCTCAGCTTTGGGGGGTTGGTGTTGGCCTGAGGGTGGTGGAGGGATGGAAGGGGAAGACGCCGTCAGTGGCTGCTGTGCTAACATCATCCTTGTTCAAGTCACTGTTGTTGTTTGTGTATTTTCCCTCTAAAATATTAATTTCTTCGTAAGATATAAATGTAGGACCCCCCCCCCCCCAACGCCTCAGGTCTGTGAGCAACAAATGACAGAAGAGGAGGAGGAGTAACTCTGGGAGGTGACAGCAGAAGAATGACTACAAAGACAGAAAAAGAATAAACTTTGATAAATGCAAGTGCTCACCTGGCAGAGGGTGGGGGGAGGCGGGGGTCCACCAGGGGGAGGCGGAGGAGGAGGGATGGGCATTCTGCTGCTGACTCAACACACTCCTGAACCCTGAAGCACAAACAACCAACAGATCCATTTCTGGATAGATTCAGTCAACTGAAAAAAATAAAAATAAAAAAATTCACCACCAGAAGTCTGAGTCTCCTAAATCCATGTATGATGGGAGGTCTGGAGCTCAGAACTGGACCCAGATTCATCAGAACACTGGTTTTAAAGATTTCATTCACAAAAAACATTCATCCATCCATTTTCATCCACTTATCCGGAGTCGGGTCACGGGGGCAGTAGCCTAAGTCGAGAGGCCCAGACTTCCCTCTCCCCAGCCACTTGGGCCAGCTCCTCCGGGGGAATCCCAAGGTGTACCCTAGCCAGGTGAGAGACATAGTCCCTCCACCGTCTCCTGGGTCTACCTTTAGGCCTCCTACCGGTTGGACGTGCCCAGAAAACCTCACCAGGGAGGCATCCAGGAGGCATCCAGACCAGATGTCCGAGCCACCTCAACTGACTCCTCTCGATGTGGAGGAGCAGCGGGTCTACTCCGAGCCCCTCCCGGATGACCGAGCTTCTCACCCTATCTCTAAGGGAGAGCCCAGACACGCTGCGGAGAAAACTCATTTCTGCCGCTTGTATCTGTGATCTCGTTCTTTCGGTCCCTACCCAAAGCTCATGACCATAGGTGAGGGTAGGAACGTAGATCGACCGGTAAATCGAGAGCTTCGCCTTCTGACTCAGCTTTCTCTTCACCACGACAGACCGGTACAACGCCCGCATCACTGCAGATGCAGCACCAATCCACCTATCGATCTCACGCTCCAGTTTTCCCTCACTCCTGAACAAGACCCCGAGATACTTAAACTCCTCCACTTGGGGCAGGACCTCATCCCTGACCCGGAGAAGGCTTTCTACCCTTTTCCAAATCAAAAAAATAAAATAAAAATAATAATAATCAGAACAGACGGTCTTTAAATGATCAGTAAAAACTTCCATTTGAGGGGGAAAAAATTTAAATAAATAAAAAAACAAAGTGCAAAAAAAGAATAAAAACTGCAATGTGACCCCGAACCAAACTAAATCCGATTTGATCTTCAGAGAGAAGACGCCACTTCAGTTTGAACCGCAGTGTCCTGATGAAAAATCTATCAGAAATGTCCAAAAGCTTGCTGATGCTCCACCTGACAAACCAAACTAAAGTTCCAGCATCATCTCCTGGTGCAGTGCAGATTGGAGTCACGTCGTTTATCTAAGTCATCAGCTTACGTTGTGTTAGAACAAAATAAAGACTGCTTACATATTCATAAAGCAGATCATATAAAACGTTTTAAATCTGTTTTGATTTAAAACATTTTCAAATGACAGACGAACAGTTAAGAGACCGATCTGGGAGTAGTTAGAACCAGTGATGGGAAAAACGCTGTTTAAGTATAACGGCGTTCTTTTTTAGGTAATGCAATAATCTAATTAATTACTTTTCCCGCCGTTGCAACGCCGTTACCGTTACTGGGGACGTAAGGAAGTGCGTTACTATGTGCTTGTCGAACGTTGAGCAGCAGTGTGAGGCTTTCTGAACGCCACACTTCAGCTGCAGCCAGGGAGAGAGAGGTGTCGGTAACGCACTTACAAACACCATGATGATTGGCCGGGTGGGCGGAGACCCTCACCGTCTCAGTCGCTACCTGCTGTAGACACAACAGAGCAGTGATGGGAATAACGCCGTTTAAAATAACCACGTTAATAAAAAATATATATATATCTTTCTGTAACGAGCAAACTGATTAATTACCGTCTTCTTTTAACAAAACATCGTTTCTGGTACTGATAAGGAAATGTGTGCGTTAAGCAGCACGGTGTGTTGAAGCTGTCATCAGCTGATCAGGAGCTAAAGAGGTAGATGTTTCCATCCAAGAGCATCACGGCCGTGAAGAACGAGGAAGACGTGATGAATAGTCTACGGCGGCAGACGGTCTGCCGCAGTGCCCTTAGCGTGACAGCGGGACGTCCCGAAGGTCCGCTCACCTGTTCACCGCTCAGACGTCCTGATCTTCTACCTTCCTAGATCCTCCAGCTGTAACCTGTTTCTGATCATGTCTTTAGTCCCGCTGTAACACTGATGCATCAGTCTCAGACGTCATGGAGCTCAGGTGTTATTAGAACTACCTGTGTGTGTTCACCACCCAGCTTCAGCTCTTCTGTGGTTGGGTCTGACCCACGTTAGTAAATGTAAGTCCTCCATCAGGCTCGTGCCTCTTCTAGTGTCATTTTAAAGGATTTTATTTATTTATTTAACCGTTACTAGATTACCCGCAACAGAAATGCTAATAACAGTTATGTGAAGCTGGATAAATTAAAATACTGTACAAAATTACATTTATTTCTGTAATTTAACTAGACCGAGAGACCATTTAAAGGCTCGGGAACCTTTACAGGCGTTTCTATTTGTAATTTTAAATTTTAGCTGATTGGGGTCACAGTGACCTTTTAATAGTCTAGATTAGTGTAATGCTCCTGTTAGTAGTTACTCCTGTTAAGAGCTTATTTATTTAAATTATTCAGGTTTATAAAAACATTTGGACATTTTATTATGTTCCTGTCATTAGTCATTTATATTTCACTATTGTAGTACTTTATAGTAAATTAAGTAAGTTCAATTCACCCATTTTTCTTGCATTCTTATATGAAAAAAGTAACTAAGTAGTTATTTTTCTTGGTAATTAGTTACTTTTATAATCTCGCAACTCAGCTAGTAACTGAGTTACTTTTTTGACAAAGTAATTAGTAACTATAACTAATTACTTTTAAAGTAACGTTCCCCACACTGGTTAGAACCAGGGGCGGCGTTAGGCCCGGCTACTTGGGCTGAAGCCCCGGATCTTTCATGTTAAGCCCCGGATCTAAAGAGTAGGACCTGGCTGCAGACATCAGCTGGTGTGTCGAGAGCAAGATGGCGTGTCATTACTTTTACCGGAAAATCGACGAGCGAAAGACCTCGGCAGGAAGTTGGTCTTTTTTTGGCGGCCGCTACGTTGTTTTTGTTTCAACCATACTCGGCGGGTTTCAATTGAGGAAAGGTAAGGATAAGGATGATAGATAAAGAAAGAAAGATAAGGATGAAATTAACTAATTGTTGCAACCGTTCTTAGTTCTTAAATGTAGGCACTGTAGCGTTTAAAGCTTTACCAGAGAATTATTGCAAAGGCACCGTGTTTCATAGCTAATTGTATCAATATTAACACGCAGTCTTCAAACGAATGCAGGGAGATCACAAGCTAGCTAACACAAAAGCTACATAAATAAAGCTATCAGCAACTGTAGCTTAGCTTTAACTTAGCTATTTGATTTTTCTGGTCTCCCTGTTTGTTAAAACAGTTAAAGTAATAATATTAACTTTATATATAATTTAGATATGATATAAAGACCACGATTTCTAATACTGACTTGACTGAAACGTTATTAATACCCTTTTTTAATTAAAAAGCGTAGATTTTCAGAGATTTGTAAGTGGTTTCAATCACTAGTTTTCATACGAGGCTAAAGTTAGCTTCCGATTCGGGAAATGGCTAAAGGGCTAATACACCCAATTTTTCTCTACTCTGACCATTTTTATTCTGCTCTAGCTCAAAACCTACAATACATACACTCTTCAAACCTGTTTTAGAATATTCTGGGCTCGTAGGAATGCATAAAACATAGTTTGTGATTTGTGAAACCTTCCTCTGATTTGTGAAACTTCAAAAAGACAGATTTATGAATTTATTTTTCAGCATCTGGCCCACACTAGAACTGGTCCTGTGCACCCAGAAATAAAATGTATTTTCTGGACAAGCTTAGCTTTCAATATCTCTAAATATTTTTCAGTTATTGTGTGTGGTGTGCTGGGTCATTCTACTGTGGTTGCACAAATCAGGTGTCCTGCAACAGGTACAATAACTTTGAAATAGTAGCCGCTT
Source organism: Nothobranchius furzeri (assembly GCF_043380555.1). NCBI lineage: Eukaryota > Metazoa > Chordata > Actinopteri > Cyprinodontiformes > Nothobranchiidae > Nothobranchius > Nothobranchius furzeri. The sequence continues at coordinate 29,925,331 of NC_091745.1, forward strand.
CTCTAATTAATGCCGCCCTCCTTCTGATTCTGTTTCAGAATAATCCTATCCTTATAAAAAATAGATATTTTGGTCAACTGACTGCTTTGATCGGGTTTGGTTTATATTAATATTACCGGATTTAAGCACATGTAGCTGCAAATCATTCAGGAGTTACAGGCCTTAAATATAGATCTAAAATGAATATCGGACTTCTTCAAGTGACACTGACAAAACTCCTTACATGTGCTTGTATTCTTCATTTGCTAATAAGATGTATTTTTATCTAAATTACAGGACAATCGAGGCTTTGAAAAATGGAACCCAGGCAGTGATTTCAGATGGTGAAGTCAAGGTAATGTTTAATTATAATAAATTAAGACTCTAAAATTGGACATAGGATAATGCAATCTCTTGTTATCTGTGGTAATGTTGCTTATTTTTAACTCTTGTCTCTACTCAGACTGTGTATAAGGATCTCTGCAGTGGTAGAGTGAAGTCTGGCCTCATGTATCTGTGGCACAATCCAGGTGTCTCGCTTAAATTAAAGCAAAGACTAAAGCCACTGATGTTCCACTTTGCTGATGCACAGGTAAATGTATACTGACTTACAATAAGCTGCATCACATTTATTTATGTGGATGCGTGGTCAGTGCGCCACCTGGGTCCGTTGTCTAATGCTGAGAGGAACGTTTTCATTTTTATGTTAACGTGTTTTATAGGTTGACGAGCTGACGGAGCGGATTGGTTCATGCTCAGGAATAGATAAACTAATAAACAAGGGAGAGTTCCAGTTTCTGGACTTGGTGTTTGATGTCCTTGTTCCAGAGGTACAAAGCAGTCTTCAGCAGTGATTGGTATAAAAGTTACTTTTTGAAAACATTTGACAGTGTATGAAGTAATCCTTAACAGAGTTTGGTGGCAGGAGAATCTCGTCTCTGCTTTTTGCGGATGATGTGGTCCTCCTAGCTTCACCCAGCTCTGACCTTCAGCTCTTGCTGGGTAGGTTCGCGGCCGAGTGTGAAGCGGCTGGGATGAGGGTCAGCACCTCCAAATCTGAGACCATGGTTCTCGACTGGAAAAGGGTGGCTTGCCAACTCTGGGTCGGGGGAGAGGTCCTACCTCAAGTGGAGGAGTTTAAGTATCTCGGGGTCTTGTTCACGAGTGAGGGTAGGAGGGATCGGGAGATCGACAGGCGGAATGGTTTAGCGTCTGCAGTGATGCGGACGCTGAACTAATCTGTCGTGGTAAAGAGGGAGCTGAGCCGGAAAGCCAGGCTCTCGATTTACCGGTCGATCTACGTCCCAATCCTCACCTATGGTCATGAGCTTTGGGTAATGACCGAAAGAACGAGATCGCGGATACAAGCGGCCAAAATGAGTTTCCTCCGTAGGGTGTCCGGGCTCAGCCTTGGAGATAGGGTGAGGAGCTCGGACATCCGGGAGGGACTCGGAGTAGAACCGCTGCTCCTCTGGATCGAAAGGAGTTAGTTGAGGTGGTTTGGGCATCTGGTCAGGATGCCTCCTGGACGCCTCCCCGGGGAGGTGTTTCGGGCATGTCCTGCCGGCAGGAGGCCCCCGGGTCGACCCAGGACACGTTGGAGAGGTTACATCTCCAATCTGGTCCGGGAACGCCTTGGGGTCCTGCCGGAGGAGCTGGTGGAGGTGGCCGGGGAGAGGACGGTCTGGAGCTCCCAAGTTGGGATGCTGCCCCCGCGACCCGGACCCGGACAAGCGGAGGAAGACGACGACGTTGAAGTAATCCTGCATGTTTTTCAGGTAACAATAAAAGTGTTGGAAAAATGGGAGGGGATGAATCGATATGCAGCTGAGAAAGCCATGCTTCAGCAAATTCATTTGTACCCAAAATAAAATGGTTGTGAAATCAAGTGTTTCTTTGGTTTTATTGTCTTTCACTCAAAATAAATACCAACTAGCTAAATAGTTATCAGCTGTAGTAGTTAAATTCTGTTGCAATGAGCTGCTGTGATACACAATAGGACAGTGTTATGGATATTTAATAACTAATTTTTGTTGCTGGTGAGAGAGGAGTGTTGCTGAAATGTTTTTCACTGCTTCTGGGAGTCCTGTACTTTAGCAATTGGTGTAGGTCAAAAGTTCATCTTGGCCTTAACAATAAAACTGAATATTTAGCCAGTACTATTTTGTTTGCACATTTTGAAAAGTCTTAGTTTAACGTGTTCTCATTTTATCCATATGTTTTTTTAATTCACTTTACAGCCTTTTATTGTGTGTGTGTATATATACATATATGTGTGTGTGTATATATATATATATATATATGTATATGTATGTATGTATGTGCTATTGTCATAAAAATTCCCTGTCTGAAGAACAAAGGGATTTAATATTCAATTTTCATGCAACGCAGGTAACAACGTTACTTAAGTTTGCCGGTCCAGATCTGAAGAGAAAAAAAAATCCGAAATAAAAAGCTTTTTCCGGTAAGTTTTGTTTTTTAAAAAACTATTTCCAGTGAAAGTAATGACTTCTGGTTAAGGTAATGACCCACCATGTAATTTTTCTCTTAAATGTGTACAAATCGAAGAGAAAAACGACACGGTATGGTTTTGACAAATCCAAACTACTTTTGTGCTTTGTCAATAAAGCGTATTCAAGAAAAAAAAACTACTTCCGGCAAAGGTAATGACCCGAAAAAAAACTACTTCCGGCAAAGGTAATGACTTCCGGCGAAGGTAATGACACTTGTTTTTCCGGATACGTCATTTCCTGTCACGGCAAAGACGCCAGCTGATGTCTGCAGCCAGATGCTCTTGGATGCTCTTGGATCTAAATCGCGGAAGTAACATGCAGTGCCAAAGTCCAACAGAGAGGGCGCAGCTGGCAGTAGTTTGTATACAGCCTGCCTGAGCCTCCACCACTGAAGAAGAAGCCCTTGAGCAGCCGGCTTCTTCTACACACTGCCTGAAACGCATGAGTGAAGATGGACATAAGGACGTTTTTTAGACAAAAAGTACAACAACAGAACCCCAGCTTTGATGAGACTGTTGTTGACTCAGGTTTGTGAGTCTTATTTGAAAATATTTGTTGTGCTGCTGGTTTGCCTAAAGTTAGCTTACTATCAGGTAAAGTTGTTGGAGAAAGAAAGGGAATATTTACAATCATCTCACACTAAACACTAACAGGAATAATACTCTGCCCTGAATATGCTTAATATGTAGCTTCAGATTAAACATTATGTGGTACAAGATATATATATATATATATATATATATATATATATATATATATATATATATATATATATATAATGTATGATGTTGACTAGTGCGTGTCACGTGTGTGCGCGTGCACGTGCGCGCGCGTGTGTTAAGCCCCGGATCTTCTTCAGTCCTAAATCCGCCCCTGGTTAGAACTGAACCTGAATCCTTTGGTTTCCCTGAGGGTTGAACCCATCAGTAAACCAACCGCATAGAGAGCAAAATCACGGCTAATAAAGCTAAGATTGTTTCTCTTCCCCATCAGAACTACATCAAACCGAACCAGGGATTTCACTCAACAGCAGATTTACACAGACTCTGAATACTTTCCCAACAGATCAACCCTCATCACATAGAATCTGACCGATAAAACAGAATGAGCTGCATTTTAATGAGCACCCATCAGAGAAGCTAGCTCCATTAGCTCGTGGCTAACACCGGCCTGATTCACTTCAGGGAGCTAGAACACTTTATCCTTCGAACAGATTTTTCTCCAGCCGTCACAAAAAGCCCCATCCAAAACGAGAAACACAGAAGAACCGGACGGTCCGCTGCAACCATCTCGGGGCTGCTGCTGATCGCTAAGGGCAGCGGTTTTAGCCCCGCCTGTTAGCTAACTGCTAGCAGCAACACCTGCTCCTACACCTGGACAGATGAGCGGAGGAACTCATACCTGTGGTCGTTTAGCTCATCATTGCAGGTGTTTGTTGTCAGTCCGATATAGCGCAGCTTTGATCCAGCAGCTTCCAGGAGAACCGTTAGCTCCGCTGTTTTGCCTTTAGCTCCTCTGCTGCAGAGGCAACACCGAGATCACGTGACCAGAGCGGAGCCTGTGCATCAGAAAGCTGCATGAAGGTACCCAGTGGTGTGTTCGGCACAAAGCAATGAAAGAAAATTATACACTACTGCAGGTGTGACAAGAACGTGTGTGTGTGTGTGTGTGTGTGTGTGTGTGTGTGTGTGTGTGTGTGCGCGCAAAAAAAAAAAAGAATAAAAACTGCTATGTGACCCCGAGCCAAACTAAATCTGATTTGATCTTCAGAGAGAAGATGCCACTTCAGTTTGAACTGCAGTGTCCTGATGAAAAATCAATCAGAAATGTCCACAAGGCGTGCTGATGCTCCACCTGACAAACAGGTCCAAGTTGGACGAGAACCAAACTGAAGTTCCAGCATCATCTCCTGGTGCAGTGCAGATTGGAGTCATGTCGTTTATCCATCTAAGTCATCTGCTTACCATCGGGGGGGGGGGGGGGGGGGGGGGGGTCTGGGTTACAGAAGGATGTGAGGATGCTTACATCCACATCTGTGGTTGTTCTCCAAGATGTCTGGAACAATTTACCAGCCCAGTTCCTTCAACAGCTGTATATTACAGTGTTCAATAAGAATCGGTGCTGTTTTGAAGGCAGAGGGTGGTCACACCGGATATTGATTTGATCTAGATTTTTCTTTTGTTGATTGATTAATACTTCCATTTCTGAAAGCATTATTTGTTTAAAGCATTTTTTATACCTGTCTGAAACTTTTGCACATATAAATGATACATAACGTAAACAAATACATGTTTTCTGGAGTAATGATATGAAAATGTCTTTGTTGTGGCAGCAGTATGAAACAGGATTTATTGCACTGATGATGATTTTTGCAATAATGGCTTTCAGGAGAGTTTGATTTGACCTGGTAGCTGTGGGGAAGAAGCTGTCCCTCAGTCTGCTGGTTTTTGCTTTTCACATTAAGACTTTGTTTTGTAATGAGCTAGCTTTAATAATTAAGCCCCAGGTTATTCTGAGGAAGTAATGCCTCTAAAGAGCTCTCGTGACGGGTTGGGTGATGCAGGTGAGGTCCAGACATGCATTGTGTCTCATGTAAAGCTAGACAGGTTTGTAACATTAGTATTTGTTTCATATTATGTTGTGTTGAGTTTCTATTCAGCATTTTATTTTAGTTTAATCTTTAACTGTAGAAATTGTTCATCTGGTGACCCATCTTTAAACTAGGGTTTAGTCAGCCCTGATTGTCTGCTGTCAACATTGATCAGTTTGTAAAAAAAAAAAAAAGAGGAAAACATTTTAATGCGGCAAACAAAAATTTCTACTCTGGAAATTACAACGCTACAGCTCTATGCCTCTACCTGTAGAAACTCTGATCTGTGATTACTTCAGCAACCGTACATTTTCCTCATTTCTAATTTTTACAATAAAACAGTAAATAAAAGGGGAAACGCCCACACTCATCCTCATTTACACACACGAGCAGGGCTGATTCCCAAACTAAGGAGAGGGTGCTCGCTGCAGAACTACAAAGGCGGAGCTGCACCATAAGGTGGAGCTGCACCAGAGTCAACCCCGCCCATTCACGCAAACTCAGCCTAGCCCACTGACTTCCGTTTTTGTTTTCAACTTTATCGCAAACTGACCTGACCCACATGAATTACGGCTGTTACTAGTTTACAGTCGTTAATGCTATGTTCTGTGCTCCAGTTAAACAAGATAAATATAACTTGCTACATGACAAAGTCTGAATATATCCCGAAATAAAAAGGTTTCTCGTAGCGAATATCTGCCCACAGCCGCTCTAACAAAAGTCCTGTACAACAGCATGTACCCTCTCCCTGTGGGTTCTGGTAGTCCAGTGGCAAGATCGTCTGACTTACGTTTTGCTTTCCCCTCAGCTGATGCTGGTTCGATTCTCGGTGGGGTCGGCAACAATCTATTCAGCCAGCTGAAACATTTAATTTGTTCATATTTTAGTTGTAATGTTCATTTTCAGCAAAATATTTATGTCTCTACAAGTTCTTTGAATTTGGTCGTTCCTAAACAGCATTTTAGTTGAAACTCTGCTCACAAATGGACTCACACTGGCTAAATAAACGAATGAATAAATAAAAAAAACACATTAGTCATTATATGTTAAACGGCATACCAGTAAATTGTTGTAAACATAGTACTGGCAAGTGTAGCTAGAAATGAGGAAAATAGATTATAGAATATTTCCACTGCTGGGAGGCGAACCTGCGCAAAACTGCATGTCAACCTGACACCATCACCACTACACCACCATTTCTGATAAAACCTAGAGGGCGTTTTATTTTATTATGTTATTTGGTGTGTCTTTGTAGATGGGATGTATGGTTTTTCTGGCGTTGTCTCAGTAGAAGTCATTTCAGAAATAATTTGTCAGAAAATTCACAGAATATCCAGATTTGAGAACCAAGACCAGACCCGCTTTGGGGGAGGAGACCAAATTGAAGCTGAGATGGGAAGAAAATGCATGAATGAGGCCAAAAATGGCTTTGGCGTGTTTCTTATGAGGAAATGACAATATAACATGATTAAAAGTTCCAAAAGTTAGATTTTTAATTATATGGAACCTTTACAAAAACTGTTCAATTCACTTCTCAACTCCCTCCCCAATCTTGCATTTTTTAGCTATAACACCCTCTTTGGTTCCAGAATGCTATAAAGTCTTGACAACTGGAAGGAATTGGACTGACTCCGATAGAATGGGCGGGGCTGATTCTGGAATGGGCGGGGCTGACTCTGGTGCAGCTCCACCTTCTGGTGCAGCTCCGCCTTTGTGGTTCTGCAGCGAGCACCACTTGAAACTAAGCGTGCCTTTCTTCCAAAGTGTTGATGTCATTGTACGACTGAGCATCTTTAAGCAATGAAGTTTGCAAACTTGTATCAATGCAAATGAGAGAAATGGCTGCAGAGTCGGTGGAAATAATATCGTTATTGTTGTGTTACCTGGTCTCCTTATGCTGCTGCTGTAGGTTTTCTACTAACACTGAGACACAGCTGTTTAGGTCCAGCGAACTTTCCGCTCCAACTCTTCAACCCAACAGTAACACACACGTGACGCTAGTGCCCCCTAGTGACCACCGTCATAACAGCATGTACATTACACCATTACACCACATCCTTCTTCCAGAATAAACTTGCTTAGAATAACTTCAGTTTATAACCATCCATTAACTTCCTTAAGCGTTAACTCACATGTGTATTTTCTGCAGTCATTGTGTTCCATTTAAGTATTTCAACAAACATCAAAACATTACATTCTCTTATCAACTGCATTTTACTAGTTCACTTCCTACACTGTAAAAAGAAAAACCCCATTGAAATTAAAAAAATTGATGTCCAATGGTCACATCCAAAATATTTGACTTCATAGAATCCAAATTGAGTCACTTGATATGACCTGATACTTTTATGTTGATATAAACAATATTACTAGACTAGATCGAAACTTTAAATTTTGCATTGATCGAAATTGATTTTTTTACGTAGAACCATATTTTAATTATTGAACCAAGCTAATATATTGAAATTTAACCAACCTAATGTATTCACATCGAACCAAATTAACATGAACTAATATGTTTGTGTTGAAGCCGGGTAATTGATTTACATATATTCAAACTATATTTTTTACATTTCATTTTATTTCAGTTCAAAAATGCTCTGCATTTCCTATAAAAACAAGACAGTTGGCCAACCAATTATTTCAAAATTATTTATTGTTCCAAACCATTTTAACTGTAATCAGTAGAGAGGATTAGTAATATAAAGATTTAGTCCTACGGCAGAAATGATTAGAGAAATGTTTGTTTTATAAAACCTGCAACCTTTAGAAAACCAGTATAAAACCTGCAATCTTTAGAAAACCAGTCTAAAACCTGCAATCTTTAGAAAACCAGTCTAAAACCTGCAACCTTTTGAAAACCAGTATAAAACCTCCAATCTTTTTAGAACTGGTATAAAACCTGCAACCTGTGTAAAACTGGCATAAAACCAAAACTCTTTTTAAACCAATTTGCAAGTACTCAAAAATGTCTATATGTGCACTGTGCCTGTACAATGTAAAAAAAATCTACACATGTATCAATGAAATCAACTTAAATCTCCCTTTGAAATGGGTGTTCTTATAATTTTTGAATGTAGAACACCACTGCAGGCCAACCAAGCAAAATAGCCAAGCACACATGCACATGCATGTGCACATACACATGCATGTGCACATACACATGCACACATGCATGCAAACACACTACTGTGCAGTGTTAAGTTCACAATTAAGTTTGCGAATCTTACCCCGGCTTTCCACAGGAGCCGTCAGCAGCACGTTACTGCAGCAGCACGTCATAGCTGCTGATAGGAACCGCTGTGGTCAATAGAACCTTTTCCACTGGAGCCGTCAGCAGCGCGTGTCGGCCGCGTCTCAGGAGCAGCATGTCGCGGCCTTTACGCGCCGGCTCTATTTTCGACGCGCGACGCCTCTGAAACGGGTCAAGTTCGACATTTTTGGAGAAGGAAAGACAGGAAATCGGACGCGGAAATGGAGAGAAGCTCCAGAGATTTTCAGAATAAAGAACGTACTGTCTTCCGGTTGCTTTAATTTTAAAAAAGGTTACTAACTGTGCGGCCCCGTGAGAAGTTATCACAAAACTAGCGGTCTCCTTTGTTTTTCAGGTCCGTATTGGCGATTATAAAATGGACAGAACATAAAACACAAACCATGTTGTAATTTTCTCCTGCTTGTTGTTGTGTTTACTGACAAAGTCACTCGTGTGACTTCGTGCTTGGTCGGTGACAGCTGCTCCCCTGTTGCTTCGCGTCTCGTGGGAAGGGCCAAGCAGCAGCTTACGCGAGCAAGACGTGCTGCTGCAGTAAAGTGCTGCTGATGGCTCCCGTGGAAACCCGGGGTTAGAGGTCATCTTGTTAAAGTCAAGCTCCATCATAATCTTTTGAAGAGCCTCAAAGGTGAACCTGAATCCTCGTGGATATTCCATATTAAGAGCATAACAGAGTCCAAAGACCATTGCCACTCCAGCTGACACAGAAGACAACTCATTCAGGACTTCCACACCATCAATGATTATCCCGATGTCTCGAGGCTGATGTAGGAGGCTTGAGTTGTCCCTGAAGACGAAGAGTGCCATGGTGGTACTCTGCAGCTCTTCCTCAGCTTCATCTTTCTGGGATATCTTGAGGTAAAATGTGGAACAAAATGTACAAGTGAAGAACTGAAGTCTGGCACACATGATAAATCTTTGACCATAATAAACTACTATTTTGATAGTTGCTTGGTCACAGACTGTTAGAACAATTATTTGACTAATCAGATTGTGAATTGCATAATTATTAAATTTAATCAATGGTGGAACATTTTCATAAATGTTCCACAATGCCCAAGAAAAATAAGAAAACAATACAGAACCCTAAGATATTAACTTGATGAGTTGATTAATCGTTGCTGTTCTACATTAATCACTGCATTTAATAGCAGAGTTGTCAAATTTACATCAAGAGACAGAACAGATATGGACATACCATGTATTCTTTTATCAAGTCCTCAACACGTTCTCCAAGGTAGATTATGAGAGATTTAAGTATACACTCCCTCCTAATGTCAGCATCAGCATCCTGCAGGAACAGTTAAAATTGTTACTATGCAATATGGATAGTATGCTGCATGAAAGGAATTTTATTTCACCTCTCAGATGGAGCGATCTGTGGTTTTGAAAGCATACAAAAAAAAATGTTACTTCTCTATAAAACACATAACAGAAAAACCAAGAAATACGTAACATGACATACACATCCTTATAAAAAGCTAGTACTATAATTTGATTTAGGTTTACCAGTCTACAGACCAGCCATTAGCGACTAAGTTTGGCATAGGGTCAATTTTTTGCTGTTAAAATTAAAATTTCTTCAGAAAATGCACATTTTTCCGAGCCGTGCCTGAAGTCAATTGAAGGAATTAGTCTTATGTCATTCATCTTATATGCTGGCGGGTTATTTCCGTCTCTAAATCATGCACATTAATAATTATTATAAGATATTTATATGAAGAGAGACAGAGACAAACGTGCGCGCACAAACACAAGCTTGTGTCTAGAAACTGCGAGATCACCAGAAAAATTCAAACGAAGCGGAGCACGGAGTTATACTATGAATGTTATGAACTATGAACTTATGCTAGCTAGCTGTATCCACCACCGATGCATCGTGGTAACGCTAGCTAGTTAGTAAAAAAAAAACGGCTGGTAAAAAAAGGCTATTTGCCTAACTTGCATTTCCTACTAAGATGGTCGGTTGCTGGTAACCAGTTCTAACGTCGTGTCGGATAGCTAGCTAGCTTGTAGTTAGCAGCTACAATCATGCAAAAATTGGGGGTGGCTGTCGACCTAGCTTAAACGTGGTTATTTTCTGCAATTTTGGCAATACAAATTATAAAAGCTTTTGTAACACACTTGGCTTTACTTACATTTATTTTCAGATGAAATTAATCAAAGATGTGACACGATGTTTCCAGCAGCCATGCAGAACAAAAATGGGTCCCGGTTTCTGGTGGGCGTGTTCAAGTGCAAATCACTTTGACTCAAATTAAAGATATTATCTGTTCAGCATGAAAATAAATATATGTTTTGAGAGAAATCAAAAACTTTGTGTTGTGTCCTTTGTACAGATATTTAGTTTCATCCAAATGAAAAGTGGTATTTTAAAATGCAAAAAGAAAGGGTTTCACAATCAAATCAATGATTTTATTCTGTTTTGAATGGAACTTATTAGATTGAATGAATGACTGCATGTTAGACTTTTTTCAGTGTATAATTCCTCTCACAGTTTACCTTTTTTTGTTTCTTTAATATAACTAAGCAAACTTGCAGAACATATATCTGATAAATGTCCGCTCACTCGTCAAACCGCCTGGCCACTGCGTGTATAACAAGTTGGCACACGTTCCCCAGCTGCAGGAGGAGGGACATTTTGTTCCCTAGGTGGCTCATCGGGGAAATGTTCTTCTGGGTCAGACTGTTCATCCTCAGGAACCTCCTTGAACAAACTGGGGTGGATATTCCTCAAGTGTCTCCTGTTTCTCCTGAGCTTCTTTCCTTCTGGGGTTTGAACCATGTAGGATCTCGGTTCCTTCCTATGGTGGACAACAATTGCTGGTTCCCATCCCCGCTGTGTGTGCATGTGCACTGTGTCACCTGGGGACAACACTGGCAGTGCTTTTGCACGTTTATCAAAGTGTTGTTTCTGGCGTAACTGCATGTCTCTTATTTTGTCATGGATGCTGTGTGGGGATGATGGGTGGAGCACAGCACTGGAACATGGCAGTGTGCTGCGGAGGACTCTTCCCATCAACATTTGTGCAGGTGACATGTTCAGTCCTGTAATCGGTGTACTCCTCAGAGACAGCAGTACCAGATGTGGGTCTTTACCAGTTTGCAATGCTTTCTTCAGAGCATGTTTGACCGTCTTTATGGCTCTCTCAGCCATCCCATTTGAGGATGGAAAACCTGGGCTGGAGAAAGTCAGCTTTATTTCCCACTTCGTTGCAAATGATTTCATCTCATGACTCGCAAAAGGAACGTGATCACTCACAATCTCCTTGGGGATCCCATGTCTCGCAAATACAGATTTCATTGCGGCTGCAATGGACTGGCTCTCTGTCCAGGGTGTACCCCGCCTGATTGCCTGTTGACCGCTGGAGATAGGCGGTGGTGGGGGGTTATGACACGTCTCACCTTTATGTTAATTAATGCTTTATTTGATGCACTCAACTTTGAACAGCACCAATCAGCAACTGCCGCATTTTAATAACTAGTATTAAAGGTGAATACACCAATATTTGCACAAGAATAATTTCTGTTTTAAACTCTCAGTGACACACTTTGCAGGGGGGTTGGTGTTTAATTTTTCTTGGCGTCTGGACAAACATCTCCTTTTGCCCCCCCCCCCCCCCCCCCCCCTATTTGACTTTCTGCCCCTGTCATGAGTCGGGGTGAGTACTCTTCACTTCATTCACAACCTCTGAGCTCTGATTGCAGGCGAGGGAGCAACAGCTGTTCCTCATCAGCGGGCCGGCTAATATGCAGTAAATCACATACTCAATACTTGAATGCCTGACATCACACTTACTCAGGGTAACCTTTGACCCACCTCGTGTGGACTGACCAATGAGAAGAGGGTCTTAACTTGAGGCCCTCTCTTCATTGGTCAGTCTGCATGAGACTGACTCTCAACTGACGTTCAAAGTCATAGGCAGCGAAGCGTCTCTCTGCAGCGCAAATATAAATATTATGTATAAATGTTACATGTGTGTAACTTATTGTTTTATACAGGTAAAAACGTGTAGTGGAGATTAATCTACCTACATTTTACTTTGTTTTCTTGTTTTTATTTAACTATTTTCCTGTCAGGGAGGACATGAGGCTGCAGAGGGAGGCAGAGCAGCAGAGGGCACAGGAGAGAAGGGATAATTTTGACAGGCTTTTTACTTTGCTAGAAAAAAATGGTTAAAGATTAAACATGTACATATAAAAGAAATATCTAAATAAAATCAGTTCTGCATTAAACTCTTGAATTTTATTTTGGTTCACAAATGAGAATTGTTTACTAGAGGGTATCCCGCTGGGTCTTAAAGTCTTAAAAGGTGATAAATCGGTTTTGGTAAAACTAAGACCCTTAGAAAGTATTAAAAACTATTATCACATCTTTGCTCAGGCTTAGTTTGTCGAAAGTATTTTCTCCGAATTAGCTCTCCAACGGTCAAGGAAATGATTAAAGATCTAAATAAAACTTCGAGCTCCATCGTTTAAAGTTCCTTCTCCCTTCTGCTCAGCGGTTCCACGGTTGCTAGGCGACGGAACGTTCGCCGAAGGAGAGGCGGGAATTCATGAAGGCTAGGCCTGTCCAAATTCACAGCCGTTAACATCCAGTCTACCCGGCCGACGGAGGACCCAGCCCACGTCGGCCGAGTAGGCTGGGTCCTTCGAAGGATGCAGACCCTGAATTGAGACTCAGTTTAATTCTTCAGTCACCACTAGGCGTCACTGACGCTTCTATGGGCTCGAGTTTCAAAACAGATCATGGAAAGGTGCCCTCTCATTTGCTCAACGCAGAATGACGACATGAACATTCCACCAATCAGACAACGAGTGACGCCGCGTAGATTTGAAAGCAGCGATGGCGGCTGTTCGGTCGTAAGTTTTCTAAAGAGATGTTTCATTTAGTCCTGATTCTGTGTTTTGTGGTTAGAAAGTAAAGTTTGAACAAAAGGCAGCTGTTGGAGACATTGATGTTGAAACTGGAGTTTTGTGTTTCATAATGAACAGAACCGGTGACTCGGTTCTGCTGGAGCCGTGTGGAGATTCTGATCCGGACCTAGAGGAGGCAGCCGGGATGGTCCTCTTCCTGTCGGTCAGTCCAAACATCAGATACAGAATCTATCACAACATCAGACTTGTTAAAACATTTCTATTTTTCTCCAAATGTATAGTTCATGCAGTCCTAGCTAAACGTGTGTGTGTGTGTGTGTGTGTGTGTGTGTGTGTGTGTGTGTGTGTGTGTGTGTGTGTGTGTGTGTGTGTGTGTGTGTGTGTGTGTGTGTGTGTGGACAGGACAGTCGCCGTGTGCAGAAGGTTTTGTGGCGCCAGCTGTTTGTTCTGGACTCTATGATGTCCTTGCTGGAAGGTCTGGAGTGCGTCCAGCAGCTGATGGCTCAGCCCTGTCCCTCACTGCCAGGTAATGTAAATAAATAGTGATCAAAGTTTTTCTGTCTTTTCAACCTGGTTCTGTTGGACAGCTTTTAACTCTGATGTCAGAACGAGGTGTTCAATATGATCATTATTTTGTTCTGTAAGACAAATCCAGAAGGAAGCCAAGTGGTCAGTCACATGTGTGTGTATGTGTGTGTGTGTGTGTGTGTGTGTGTGTGTGTGTGTGTGTGTGTGTGTGTGTGTGTGTGTGTGTTTATGTCAGAGGGTGTGGCACGGCGCAGGTGGAAGGCTCTAAAGGGGGAGGACAGGTCGGAGTTGGAGGAGACAGAGATGTTGCTCAGATGTCTGCAGGACCAAGCCCACAACATCCACGACAGAAAACAGAAACTCGCACATCTGGTTCAACAGCTGCACGGCAGGGTGAGGAAACAGGCATGCATCAGTGGGGGGCCGTGAGCTCGAGTCATGGTTCGGCTGAAGGTTTAATTTCAGGGACCCAGTTTTCTGTCGCTAAAAACCCAATAAGATGTGTTGAGATGTTGCTGATGAGCTTCTGGTTTAAATCAGGAGATATTTGCTTATCGAAGGTCTTGTGGAAGGTTAAAGGTCAACAGTCTTGTCCTCTCACTTTATTTCCTACAGAAGCAGCAATGCGAGCAGCACGAGACGTTGCTGCATAAGGCCCAGAAGGCACTTTTGTCATGTGACCAGCAGCTGAAGCAGCTGAAGAAGGAGGCGGGGGCAGTGATCAGTCAGCTGATCACCTGGCAGTCCCTCAGAGACGAGTGAGAGTCATGAAGTCTTGTGACCTCCGTTCAGGCACTGACTGGTGGATAACGCTGCTTCTCCTCACCTACCAGGCTGCAGGGTTGTGTTGCTGCTATGCTGGACTTCATGCAGATTAACCTACTCGCCTTCAACCAATCAGAGCTCTCTGTGGAGATTAGGCCACGCCTCTGCTCTATTCTGTCATCCAATAAGCTCGAGTCACTGAAGCTTTCAGTCACCTGGGACCACGCTGACCAGTTCAGACTGCAGGTAAGACTGTCTATTTTCTCTAAATCAGATGATTTCTTTGTAGAGTTCCAGAAGCTCTCTGAATGAGGTGACTGAATCTGATCAATCCGATTTATAAAAATAAATAATTAAATCAACTTCTGTTGAAGTTGACCTGGTTTGAATTCCCAACCATTCTTAGCAGGTCTTCTCACGTTCCTGGTCTGGCGATCAGAAGTGTCTGATGTGTAAGTATGCCTGCAGGTGGATGAAGGGACGGTCGGCCTGGTGGAGGGCTGCTTGTCGGGCCGGTGGGCCGAGTTCAGCACTACCCTGCTGGAGGTCATACAGTGCTACGTCTGTCAGGCTGAGCTGCTGTCTGAGGTCCAGGCCCTGAGGTCCAGGTGAGGCCTCAAACCCTGATGTCACATTTATCAAATATCTGAGGTGGAACACACTAGAGCTGAACAATGATTCAATAACGATATTTATCGATCGATAGACATGTGGTTCAATAGGAATAAAATGGATAATAAAAGTTTCCTTTTTCCATTATAGCCTCTTTGGTACCTTAATACTAGAGTCATTCCTTACACCGACCCAGGCAGGCTTCATCACCAAGCCCTCCCCTCACACACCTGAACAGTCATAAATGTGACTGAAACAAGAGGTCGTAGCAAGGAGAGGTGGAAGAGACTGTCCTGAAAAAAGGTTTCAGTACTTCACCAGTGTGGCAATATTTTCATTCTCACAAGTCTGACAAGAACAAACGACGGTGGTTTGAAACGTTAGCAGAGAATCAATAAAAACTACGTCTGATAACACAACCAACTAGTTTTATCATAAAGTCATTACATAAAACGGCCACAGCTGCACGCCAAAATATATTATCTACATTTTTCATATAGTTTTAAATAATTATTCCTATCGATGAATATGATTTTTTTTAATCGATAAACTTCTTCTCTCAACCGTCCCGCCCTAGAACAAACTCTTTAGAGTAAAACATTTGGAGGTTTCTGTGTTGCAGCTTTGCCATCGACTGGCGTCCCTCCCAACGTCTGCTGGTCTACCTGAAGACCTCGTCACTGGTGTGTCACCTAAAGGTGGAGGAGGGGTACCCACACAGCGGGCGAGCCCAGCTACTGTCAGTACGACGTGATGGGCAGCCGGTGGACACGTCAGAACTCAAGGTATACGTTTCAGAAAGCCTCATGTACGAAGAGCGGACCCATTAAACCAGGGTGTCCCCGTTTCCTCCACGTTTCATATCTGCCTCACCTTCAGGTCTGTCTCAAGCAGTGGGCGTACTGGAAAACTGCTGATGTAGAACCAGTTCTCACATCTCATCCGTGTGTTGCATGAGAGGATATCTGTCATAAACTAAGTAGAGCAGAACGTCCGTTTAACAGAAGCAGCTTTGCTTGCAGTGGAAGATGTTCAGATGGAGATGTGTGAGAGAGTCTGGATTTGGAGACCCAGAGGATGTTCTGGACCAACATGAGACAAACTCTGCAGCTGTTGTAGTCTGAGAGTTTAGTGCTCCTCTACCTGAACTAAACATGTCTCCATTGTGTAATGATTCACCGTGGTCCCACATGTATAGACGTGATTGTTAATCATACAGAGAGGAGACTCACGCCTACAGGACATATGACCTTTTATGTAAGTGGAGATGTGTCAGGAGGAGGAGTCTGGGTTACCCTCACCAGCAGCAGTTCTGTTCATCAGGACGCACAAAGGAAATGCGCTTGGATTCATGCATGCATTCAGACTGAGATATCTGGATCCGTTTGTGCGTATGCAGTTGTCTTTCAGTAGAGAATCCATGAAGGTTCATGAAGGCTCAGGTTCTGGTCTGATGTGGTTTTCTAATTCCAGTCATCAACAGGCATCTGGAAACAATCTGATGTGGAACTCAGTCCAGGAACATTTATCATCCTTACGGTTCTGGAACAGTTTGGGGATGTGGTGGCAGAGACCAACATCCTGAACTGTTTATTTATGGACTTGATGACGTTTTTTCTGTAGTTTTTGCCATATTTTTGTTTTTTTGTAACATTAGAAGATCTAGCGTTTCAGATCAGTGACCTAACTAGCCTCTGTTTGTGTTTCAGCCTCGTAAAGCTGACCTCAGTCTGACCGAATGGTTGGTTTTCCTCTGCAGCAGTCCGCTCATCTGATGACTCAGCGTCCCTCATCCTTCACGTTTAATATATCTGTATTATTCACATTTACCTGGTCTTTAACCCGTTTATCTTTATTTCTTTATTTCTTCCTTTTTCTAAATATTTAGAAGCAGCCATCTTTTGCTTTTGTATTAAAACACTTGATGACAGTGAAAAAGCTGTTTATTCACATGAATGAAGTTTGATCATTTCCACAAAAATGTATTTTACTTATAATTAAAAATATATACTTTAGTGTGATGTAATCAGTTCTAAAGAAACTTGGGAAAAATCTGAACAATTCAATTAGAATCTGACACCAGGATAAAAATAAATGTTTTTATGCTTTTATTGTGGGAACATGAAGCTAGTTATTTTGGCAATCATTTAAAACGAAGACATAATAAAAGTTTATAAAATGGATTTACGTTGAGTTCGTGGATTCCCAGCATGCACTGCTCACGCCTTCCTCCAAACCTGCTGAGTTGACACAGCTTGCAGGTATTCACTCTGAATGTTTCACTGACTGTTCACACGTTTGTGAACATTTTCACCATTTGTGATGAAGTTCTGTGGGGAGCCGAGTTTAAAAAAGCACAAAATGTTGAAGGACTCGTTTACTGACCGGACTCTAACCCTGAAACCGAAGCAGTCGTCTCTGTATCCTAGCCTCTAATTGGCTGGTTCAGTGTGAGGTCTGAGACAGCTGACCAATCAGAGCAGACATAAGTTGCTTACAAGGCTGCAAGTTGACCCATTTCTGGTTTGACCCGCTGAATTCTGCAGCTGTAGAACCACAAGCATAAAGACTTCCTAATCAGCTTTTAGCTTCGCCTCAAAAACCACCGAGTGTTCCTAAATCATAAAAAGTTTCCATTTGATATAAAAGTGGTTTATGACATAAAACAGCAGGCCTGTGCTGAGAAAACAACTTGGCTATATTTCAGGTAAAGAAGTTAATGTGAGTTTGTGTTGAAACTTAAAGCAACACCAGAGTCTCTTCGGTGTGAATTTATAGATTTACATAAAATAACTTTAAAACAAACTACAGATTTTATCCAAAAGAACACCTGTTGCACACACACACACCTGTATAGAATCATGTTTTGTTCAGACTTTAGAGGTTATTTAGAACGGATATTTAATTATTTACAGTTTTTACACAGAAGATCTGCTGCATAACTTTATCTGGAGGTTTCTCTCCGAGTCCTGCCTCCTTCTGCACCTCATTGGTCCATAAAGCTGTCCGTCACAGCCGCTCAGCTTCTGATGTCGACATGATGGAGATACAACGCTCAGAGTCTACATGGAAGATCTGGACCTTCTTCCTGGAGCACTTTGTACTGGAAGAAACTGAGATTTGCAGATAAGCCCAAAGAGCTAAAGCGGACCCGAACCCTGCTGATGACATCTACGCTCTCGTGGTTGAAATGTGCTCATATATGTGTGTAAATGGGTAAAATGAGAGGAACTCTGAAGCTTGGTTTGCTAGTGCTGCTCACTGAGTTCAGTCATGTTAACGACATCAAAGATACCTGCTTTGGGGAGCTTATGAATGTGTTTGATGTCGGCAGGATGCTGCTGGAGATCAAATCTGAAAGGATGTCACAGGAATCTCCTCAGGAAGTCACTCTGAATCAATGTTGGAGTTCAGGTATCATAGAGGGACTTTTCCGTCGTGCTGTTTGAGGAGAAGCTGTGACCCCACTTCATCACATCTCCTTGAGGTGACAGGAAATACGTGATGTAAAGTTCAGGCATCGATGCGGAAGGACAGCAGCTTCTCAGAGTGCATGTTGTTGAGCGAGCGCAGGTCGGGCAGCCTCAGGAGCAGTCTGGTGAAACGCGGCGAGTCCAGATTCTGATGGCCTGGATCAGTGGAAGCGGTTGACTTGTTGACCAGACGCCGAAGCGCTCGGATCAGGTTCTCCTGCAGCTCCTCCACAGATGCCACGTTCTCAATCCCGGAGCGGTCTGAGGAGACGCAAACAGAGCTGAATGAGTTACAAGCCAAAGATCAAACAGCATCAGCATTAGGCCAAACCATCAGTAACAACTTGACCTTTAAGTAGAGGTCAAACCAGTGCTGATGGATGATAAAACAACCACAATATTTCATTAAGGAAAGAAAATGACACTAATGGAGTCCGACAGACCAGAGGCTCCAGCACCCACCACACTTAACACCAAGCAGCATTTACAGCAAATCGATTTCAGAGGACAACTTATTGGTAAGCTGTGTTGGAGTGCAGTGGACTGGAACTCTGCCGATCAGAGCACAGAGAAGGGAGCTACTGCTAGCTTCACTTTAAGCTAACGTCTTCATGAAAGCACAGAAGAGAGATGGACTCAGAGCCTGCATGTGCAGAAAAAGATGTTCTGCCATCAAAACAATAAAGAGACAATCAGGCAAAGTATCACAGCAAAATATTAAACTACTGTATGTACTGATGCTGAGCATTTCACAGTGGACGTCCAGAAAAAACGCCCTGGTAGGTTCGAGTGGAGACATTGAAACAACTGATGAAGCTCCTTGGGTGTGAAGTGAAATATCTTCAGAAGTCCAGTTGTTTCCACTCAAACCTTCTAGGATTACTGGGTGAATGAGAATCTTCACCAGCACGAGTCAACAAAACAAAAAAGGACAAACTGCAAACTAACGAGCTGCTAAACAAAAGATCTCCTAATTGATGATCTAAATGATGTCTAGGTGCTAACTGACTCGCTGCTAGGTGATTATCTCATCACTAAGTGCGTTGAGCCCAGGTGCTGACCTGCAGACACCAGCACCATGGCGGTAAACAGTCCCAGTTCCTCGGCGTTCAGATCCAGAGAATGCAGCTTCTGGCTGAAATCAAACATGGCTCCCAGCAGCTCGCTCATCCCCATCTTTCGCAGCTCCTCTAGACTGTAGGTCGCGCCGGAGACAAAGGTCACAGTTTGATCCTTCACGTTGAACAGTGATGAGAAACGCACCATCAGCACCTTGGGAGGAAGAAGACATTACCCAGTCAATGTCACAGCTCCAGAATAATAAAATAACTTATTTAGGAACATTTACACAAACATCTGCTTATTCAAACAGATTTCTATAGTTGTTTGTGTGGAACTAAGTGGCTATTTGCAGTTTACAGTCACAGCAAAGACTGCTGGACTGTAGAAAAGATGAGCAACTGATAAACGATGTGTGGATTTTAAAAACCTTTTGGAAACAGGAACCTGGGATCTAGCTGGAGGCTAAAAGCTGCTATTTTGTTGTGTTTCTGATTTAAGAACAAACCACTCATTAGCTTATGTGTTACTGTTACATTAGCTAGCATATCATCTTCTAGCTGATCCCGTTGTTATCCCTGTGGGGTGTTTAGCTGGACCCTGCTGCTACTGCTGTCTTCATTAGAACAAACACACTCATGAGCAGTGTGGGGAAAGTTACTTTTAAAAAGTAATTAGTTATAGTTACTAATTACTTTGTCAAAAAAGCAACTCAGTTACTGAGTTACGAGTTTATAAAAGTAACTAATTACCAAGAAAAATAACTACTTAGTTACTTTTTTCATTAAAGAATGCAAGAAAAATGGGTGAATTGAACTTAATTTACTATAAAGTACTACAATAGTGAAATATAAATGACTAATGACAGGAACATAATAAAATGTCCAAATGTTTTTATAAACCTGAATAATTTAAATAAATAAGCACTTAACAGGAGGAACTACTAACAGGAACATTACACGTATCTAGACTATTAAAAGGTCACTGTGTGATATTTAACAAGACCCCAATCAGCTAAAATTTAAAATAGCAAATAGAAACACCTGTAAAGGTTCCCGAGCCTTTAAATGGTCTCCCAGTCTAGTTAAATTACCTAAATGAATGTAATTTTGTACAGTATTTTAATTTATCCAGCTTCACATAACTGTGTGTTATTAGCAGCATTTCTGTTGCTGCTAATCTAGTAACGGTTAAATAAATAAATAAATAAAATCCTTTAAAATGACACTAGAAGAGGCACGAGCCTGATGGAGGACTTACATTTACTAACGTGGGTCAGACCCAACCACAGAAGAGCTGAAGCTGGGTGGTGAACACACACAGGTAGTTCTAATAACACCTGAGCTCCATGACGTCTGAGACTGATGCATCAGTGTTACAGCGGGACTAAAGACATGATCAGAAACAGGTTACAGCTGGAGGATCTAGGAAATGGTAAATGGCCTGTATTTGATATAGTGCCTTCTAGAGTCCTGGAACCCCCCAAGGTGCTTTACAACACAATCAGTCATTCACCCATTCACACACACATTCATACACTGGTGGTGATGAGCTACGATGTAGCCACAGCTACTGACAGAGGCGAGGCTGCAGAGCACTGGCGTCACCGGTCCCTCCGACCACCACCAGCAGGCAACGTGGGTTAAATGTCTTGCCCAAGGACACAACGACAGCAACAGACTGAGCGGGACTTGAACCTGCAACCTTCTGATTACGGGGCGAGCACCTAACTCCTGTGCCACCGTCGCCCCACATAGGAAGGTAGAAGATCAGGACGTCTGAGCGGTGAACAGGTGAGCGGACCATCAGGACGTCCCGCTGTCACACTAAGAAGGGCACGGCTGCAGATCCACACCTGCAGCCGTAGATATTCATCACGTCTTCCTCGTTCTTCACGGCCGTGATGCTCTTGGATGGAAACATCTGCCTCTTTAGCTCCTGATCAGCTGATGACAGCTTCAACACACCGCGCTGCTTAACGCACACATTTCCTTATCAGTAACAGAAACAACGTTTTGTTAAAAGAAGACGGTATTTAGTTAGTTTGCTCGTTACTGAAGGAAATATTTTTTTATTAACGTGGTTATTTTAAACAGCGTTATTCCCATCACTGCTCTGTTGGGTCTACAGCAGCAGCGACTGAGACCGTGAGGGTCTCCGCCCACCCGGCCAATCATCATGGTGTTTGTAAGTGCGTTACCGACGCCTCTCTCTCCCTGGCTGCAGCTGAAGTGCGGCGGTCAGAAAGCCTCACGCTGCTGCTCAACGTTCGACAAGCACATAGTAACGCACTTCCTTACGTCCCCAGTAACGGTAACGGCGTTCCAACAGTGGGAAAAGTAATTAATTAGATTATTCTGTTACCTAAACAAGAACGCCGTTAGTAATGCCGTTATACTTAAACGGCGTTGCTCCCAACACTGGTCATGAGTTCATGTGTTTTGAAGCTATCGAACCTCGAAGGTGCCGGCCTTCAGCAGCGTGACCTGGTCATTCTGGGTTAGCGTGCTGAATCCTGGAATATGTTTGGCAAACTCCACCACCTCCCTGACGGCAGGTGTGAAGGACAGAGAGAAGTCCTCCCAGATCTCCTGGGGAGTCTTGTAGGGATCCGCGTGAGGCTGCGTGTTCATTGGACAGGCCTGTGGGGAGAGGAAATTCCAATCAGCCAATCAGACAAAGTGGAAGCTTCGTCCAACTGAAAGTTCTTATGAAAAAAACCAACGTGCACCAGCAGTGAGATGGTTCTGATAACAGCAGATTGGATCTTACCAGGACAATGCCGGGACGATTCCTCACTGATGGACAGTTCTGTGTCTGGGTCACATGATTGGTGACTCGTCCTCCATTCAGATGACAGTTATTTAGGCTCCACCTCCCATTGTTATGCTGGTTGTTGGTGACATTGTGATCCAATGACAGGTAACAGTCCCTAACAGAGTTGTTGTTCTGGTTGTTGCAGTTGTTGGAATGGTAACTGTTGGGGGAGTGGTTGGAAATAAGGTCCGCCTCCCCTTTACAGTGGTGGGCGTGGTTATTCTGCTGCTGAAGATGAGACTCTGGATTGTTCAGCTTGTCGTGTGCATACAGGAAGGTTTCACGGTGAGCGCGGGCAATAGTGCTAATAGTGGAGTCCATCTCAGGGCTGGGGGATGGCGAGGAGGAAAAGGGGGAGGGGCTCTGACATGATAAAGGAGGGAGAGGAGGAGTGGAAGAGGAGGCTGGAGCAGCTATGGAGGGAGCGGTTGGAGTGAGTTGGAGGGGCGTATCCTGGGGTGCGAAGACCCCTCCTGGGCTTGGAGAGGAAGAAGAGGAGGAGAGGCTGGCGTGCTGGAAGTCATTCTGCAGCTGGTTGTTCACCATGTTGTCCATGGCACTCTGCATCTCAGCCAGCATCCTTTGCTTCTCTCGCTTTGGGATCCGACCAAATCGAACGGCTGTGGACAGACAAAGGATACGGAGATCATGCTTGACGTCACACCTAACCAATAAAACGCTGCAGTCACCCAACAGCTGACTGGAGGGGCTCACCGTCACGACTCATGCCCACAGACAGGCACTTCTTGAAGCGGCACTGCTGGCAGCGGTTCCTGCTGATCCTCATAATGGTGCAGCTCTCATTCTTCACACACTTCTTATACTGGATATTTTGCTGGATGCTGCGCCGAAAGAAGCCCTGCGGGGGGTAACGAGAGGGGTTCAGCTCAGGACCTGTCCGTGTGGTCCGACTGTCCCACCTATACGGGCGGTGTGTGGGCTCATCTTGTCATGGTCTGTGTCTTCCTTCATGTGTCTCCTGATGTTCTCCATCCCTCTCTAGATTCCCTTCTGTGTCTCAAAGCGCCCTCATGTGTCTTTTGTCTGCGTCTCAGTTAAAGTTATGTTGTTACCCTTTTAATTCATTCCTCCCAGGTCAGCTCCAGCCTCTTTGTCCTCAGCTCTGTGTGTGTGTGTGTGTGTGTGTGTGTGTGTGTGTGTGTGTGTGTGTGTGTGTGCATCCTCCCCAACTCAGGGTGTGTAGGTGTGTGTGCGTCCTCCCCAACTCAGGGTGTGTGTGTGTGTGTGTGTGTGTGTGTGTGTGTGTGTGCGCATCCTCCCCAACTCAGGGTATGTGTGTGTGTGTGTGTGTGTGTGTGTGTGTGTGTGTGTGTGTGTGTGTGTGTGTGTGTGTGTGTGTGTGTGTGTGTGTGTGTGTGTGTGTGTGTGTGTGTGTGCATGTCCTGCCCCTGTTCGGTGTATGTATGTGTGAGTTTATGTGTGTCAGTGTGTGTGTGTGAGTCCTTCCCTCAGTCTTTAGGTTTAGTTTTTGTGTTTTACGTTTATCTGTCCTCCTTTGGTTGTTTCCCCCATTTAGATAAATTATTGTCACCTGTCTTCCCCCCAGCCCTCACCCCACACACCTGCTGCCATTTCCCCTATTACCCCTCCCTGTGTATTTAAGCCCCGTCTTGTCTCTGTCTTGTGTCGGTCCATTGTGGTATTTCTGTCAAGCCTTCTCTAGTCTCTAGCTTTTTGAATCCCAGTCTTTTCTAGTCTTCAGTGTTTTGTCTCTAGCTTGGAAATTGGATATTTTTGGACTTATTGGCTCCCTGCCTTTGGATTTATTTTTGTTTGATCTCGGCTCATCCAAATAAAGGATATTTTCTTATATCTGCCTCGTGTCATCTTGGGTTCTGCATTTTGGGTCCTACCAACACCGTAACGTGACACATCTCACCTTACAGCCTTCACAGGCGTGAACTCCGTAGTGGAAACCTGAAGCCACGTCACCACAGACCTTACATAGCAGCACCATGCCATTCAGCTCTGAAACACAGCCAGAGATCAACATGACATCAACACATCGTCGTCATTTATGCCATTCGTGTCATGGCTTTTTGCTTCGTCACAAAACCCTGATGGAGATCCTGCTTCAGATCAGTTAGATTAAAGCAGAAATGCTTTAAGGATTGGACTGGTCTACCAAAAACCTGAACCAGGACCTGAGATAACCTTCAGTTAAAGTCATGTTTCCCTTCAAACTTTTACCCCTTGTGTTACTATATGTTTGATCAAAATGTCAAACTAAAATAAAGACCCAAGTTTCTGGATCCAAAGTTTTGTTTTGAACTGCTGACGCTATTATTTAAATAAGTAGAAACATTTAAACAAACCCAACAATCCCCTCAGATTGAACTTCAGGAAACATCAACACCTTTAGGACTTACTGGACACCGACTTGCTCGGAGACGCTCTCTGGGAGCTGTTTTCATCTCGGCCTCTAGGTGAGCCTCCTGCTGACGATGAGGCAGAGGAGGAGCCGTCGTCTGCTGCAGAGCTTGAACTGGAGTTGCTGCCGCTGAGGAAGGGGAGCACTGATGAGGAAGTGGAGTCAAAGCAGGGCTGGGAGTTGGAGTTCTCACTGTACATGGATACTGGGCTGGTTCTAGATGGAGAACCTCCACATGAGCCCACGTAGGAGATCACACCTCCTTCAGGAGAAGAAGAGAGTTTATTAAAGGAGCTGTTTGGGTTTACAGAACCAGCCAGCTGGACTCCTGGGTTCTGACTCCAATCACATTCCTAAACCCACCGGAACAATTCAGTTCCAGCTGAAACCATCAGCTAGCCTGGCCTGCCAGACTCGTCCTCTGTTTAGTTCTGCAGAGGCTAACCCTCAGCAGCTGGACTCACGAACCCCAACAGCTCCGTGTTTACGAATTATTCTTCTCCAAACGACTATGACCACGTGGTTTTTATCTGCAGGTCACGATGTTTATGTGTAGACAATCAGAACCGTGTTCAGAAATGCATCTACCTACAGCTCCACTTAAGTAGTGTTACCATGGAAACCAAGCAGAGATGCATCAGGTGGAACTAATAAGCAATTCAAGGTTTATTGAAGACTTTGTGTGGTTTTATTGTGGCAGTAAAGTTTTCACATGATGACCGATTTAACCCTCAGAAACTTACTTCTATATTTTAATGGCTGCTCAGGAGAAACCCTCTCTGCTGCAGGAGGGCCAGGCCCAGAACCAGGTTCTGCTTAAGCTGCGGATCTGGGTTCACTACAAATTTCTCACATGGCTCTGCATGAGGGGGCGGAGCCAGCGGACAGTGTGGGCCTTGGGAGGGGGTAGATTGAATCTGTACCACTGTAACCATGACAACAGCTGCTTGTGTGTGTGTGAGGGTGGGGTGGGGAGGCTGTAGTAACCAGGAGCTGCATGAGCAAACTAGCACTGACGGATGAGAGCTCGGAGGCAGAAACTCACCAGCAGAACCTGAAATTGGTCCATTTTTGCAACTGAGAAGCCAGCTGTGTGAGCACACGTGTCAGAGGTGTATCCTTCTGTCTGACTGACGTGTGTGCACACACACATGCACACAATCACACATGTGCATCTCAGCGCTGTCCTGCATCTTAAACCCTGAAGCTGTTCCCATTTTTTTAAACAGCACGTGTGTCAGAGGAACATGTTCACGATAACGTACACACACACCTATGTGAGAGAATACTGCACTGTTTGCAGCACACACACGCACGCACGCACGCACGCACGCACGCACGCACGCACGCACGCACGCACGCACACACACACACACACACACACACACACACACACACACACACACACACACACACACACACACACACATTTTGTTGTTCCAATAAACTTTCAAATGACCATCACTGTTTGAGCATTTCTCTGTGCGCGGGAGCTGGATGTGAGTTTTTCTGAATGTCTGACGCTACACAAAAATCACAGAGAAAACAATGAATATTTTATTGCTCATTTGTGACTCTAGAGCCTTCTCAATTCCCCTCCAAAAGAAGTCCTCTGGACATAACACACAAGAAATTATTTAGGTTTAAATTTTTTTATAAAGTAGAGTTGTCGTCGTCGTCGTCGTCTTCCTCCGCTTATCCGGGTCCGGGTCGCGGGGGCAGCATCCCAACTAGGGAGCTCCAGGCCGTCCTCTCCCCGGCCTTGTCCACCAGCTCCTCCGGCAGGACCCCAAGGCGTTCCCGGACCAGATTGGAGATGTAACCTCTCCAACGTGTCCTGGGTCGACCCGGGGGCCTTCTGCCGGCAGGACATGCCCGAAACAACTCCCCGGGGAGGCGTCCAGGAGGCATCCTGACCAGATGCCCAAACCACCTCAACTGGCTCCTTTCGATCCGGAGGAGCAGCGGTTCTACTCCGAGTCCCTCCCGAATGTCCGAGCTCCTCACCCTTTCTCTAAGGCTGAGCCCGGCCACCCTACGGAGGAAACTCATTTCGGCCGCTTGTATCCGCGATCTCGTTCTTTCGGTCATTACCCAAAGCTCATGACCATAGGTGAGGATTGGGACGTAGATCGACCGGTAAATCGAGAGCCTGGCTTTCTGGCTCAGCTCCCTCTTCCCCACGACAGATCGGCTCAGCGTCCGCATCACTGCAGACGCCGAACCAATCCGCCTGTCGATCTCCCGATCCCTCCTACCCTCACGCGTGAACAAGACCCCGAGATACTTAAACTCCTCCACTTGAGGTAGGACCTCTCCCCCGACCTGGAGGTGGCAAGCCACCCTTTTCCGGTCGAGAACCATGGTCTCAGATTTGGAGGTGCTGATCCTCATCCCAGCCGCTTCACATTCGGCCGCGAACCTACCCAGCAAGAGCTGAAGGTCAGAGCTGGATGAAGCTAGGAGGACCACATCATCCGCAAAAAGCAGAGACGAGATTCTCCTGCCACAAAACTCGACACACTCCACACCACGGCTGCGTCTAGAAATTCTGTCCATAAAAGTGATGAACAGAACCGGTGACAAAGGGCAGCCCTGGCGGAGTCCAACCCTCACTGGGAACAGGTCCGACTTACTACCGGCTATGCGGACCAAACTCACGCTCCTCTGGTAAAGGGACTGAATGGCCCTTAACAGAAAGCCACCCACCCCATACTCCTGGAGCGTCCCCCACAGGGTGCCCCTGGGGACACGGTCATAAGCCTTCACCAAATCCACAAAGCACATGTGGATTGGTTGGGCAAACTCCCATGCCCCCTCCATCACCCTTGCAAGGGTATAGAGCTGGTCCACAGTTCCACGGCCAGGACGAAAACCACATTGCTCCTCCTCTATCTGAGATTCAACTATCGATCGGACCCTCCTCTCCAGTACCTTGGAGTAGACCTTTCCAGGGAGGCTGAGGAGTGTGATCCCCCTATAGTTGGAACACACCCTCAGGTCACCCTTCTTAAAGATGGGGACCACCACCCCGGTCTGCCACTCCCTAGGAACTGCCCCCGATGACCACGCAATGTTGTAGAGACGTGTCAACCATGACAGCCCTACAACATCCATAGCCTTGAGATACCCAGGACGAACCTCATCCCCCCCGGGGCTCCGCCGCTGTGTAGTTGTTTGACTACCTCAGCAACTTCTGCCCCCGAGATCGGACAGTCCATCCCCAGGCCTCCCAGCTCTGGTTCCTCCTCGGAATGCGCATTGGTGGGATTGAGGAGCTCCTCAAAGTATTCCTTCCACCGTCCGACTATAGCCTCAGTTGACGTCAGCAGCTCCCCGTCCCCACTGTAAACAGTGTGAGCGAGTTGCTGCCTTCCTCTCCTGAGGCGCCGGACAGTTTGCCAGAACCTCTTTGGAGCCGATCGATAGTCTTTCTCCATGGCCTCACCAAACTCCTCCCACGCCCGAGATTTTGCCTCGGCAACTGCCACTGCTGCACCCCGCTTGGCTATCCGGTACCTGTCTGCTGCCTCCGGAGACCCACTGACCAGCCACGCCCTGTAGGCCTCCTTCTTCAGCTTGACGGCTCCCCGAACCTCTGGTGTCCACCAGCGGGTACGGGGGTTGCCACCACGACTGGCACCGGCCACCTTACGACCACAGCTAGCAACAGCCGCCTCGACAATCGCAGAGTGGAACAAGGCCCACTCGGACTCAATGTCCCCCACTGCTCTCGGGACGTGGTCAAAGCTCTGCCGGAGGTGGGAGTTGAAGACCGTCTTGACAGGTTCTTCTGCCAGGCGTTCCCAGCAGACCCTCACTATGCGTTTGGGTCTGCCAGGTCTACGCGGCATGTTCCCTTGCCATCTGATCCAACTCACCACCAGGTGGTGATCAGTTGACAGCTCCGCCCCTCTCTTCACTCGGGTGTCCAAAACATACGGCCGCAGGTCAGATGATACGACTACAAAATCTATCATCGACCTGTGACCTAGGCTGCCCTGGTACCAAGTGTACCGGTGGGCATCCTTATGTTCGAACATGGTGTTCGTTATGGCAAAACTGCGGCTTGCACAGAAGTCCAATAACAAAACACCGCTCGAGTTCAGATTAGGTGGGCCGTTCCTCCCAATCACACCCCTCCAGGTCAAGCTGTCATTGCCCACGTGAGCATTGAAGTCCCCCAGCAGGACAATGGAGTCCCCTGATGGAGCACTATCTAGCACTCGTCCCAGGGACTCCAAAAAGGGTGGGTACTCTGAACTGATATTTGGCCCATAAGCACAAACAACAGTCAGGACCCGTTCCCCGACCCGAAGGCGCAAGGAAGCTACCCTCTTGTCCCCCGGGGTAAACCCCAACACACAGGCAGAGAGTCTTGGGGCTAACAAAAAGCCAACCCCAGCCCTCCGCCTCTCACCCGGAGCAACTCCAGCAAAGTAGAGTGTCCAACCCCTCTCCAGGTCTCGGGTTCCAGAGCCAATGCAATGTGTCGAGGTGAGTCCGACTATATCTAGCCGGTACCGCTCAACCTCTGCCACAAGCTCCGGCTCCTTCCCCGCCAGCGAGGTGACGTTCCATGTCCCAAAAACTAGTTTTCTTGTCCGGGGATTGGACCGCCAAGGCTCCCGCCTTGGTCTGCCACCCGATTCGCATTGCACCGGACCCTTCATGTTCCTCCTGCGGGTGGTGGGTCCACAGTTGGACGAGCCCATGTATCCGGTTCGGGCTGGGCCCGGCCGGGCCCCATGGGCGAAAGCCCGGCCACCAGGCGCTCGCTCACGGGCCCCAACCCCAGGCCTGGCTCCAGGGTGGGACCCCGGTAACCCTCCGGGCCGGGTACTCCGACTCTTCGTTTTAACCGCCATGAAAGATCCTTCGAACCGTTCTTTGTCTCACCCTTCACCTAAGACCAATTTGTCATGGGAGACCCTACCAGGGGCACTAAGTGCCCCAGACAACATAGCTCCTAGGATCATTAGGGCACTCAAACTCCTCCACCACGATAAGGTGACGGTTCAAGGTGGAGTATAGAGTTGTTTTGGACAAAACATGGCACTAAAGGGGTTAAATCGCAAAAACACTCAATTATTTTACTATTTTTGGTGAGGACTGAAGCTAAGGAAAAAATCTGTGAAACTGGTTTTGGACTTTTAAAATATTATATATTTTTATTATACATTTAGCTAAAATGCGTTGTTTTGTGCGAGGGTCCCCAGTGCAGCTTTTTTTTTTTAAGGAACCTCCAAGACTGTAAACAGACTATCTCTTTGTTGTGTTTCTCGTCCGTGACCTTTTTAGTTGTGTGTGTTTTTATGCACCTGAATCAAACTGGCCAACTCGTGTTTCTCTGCAGTGGTTTGAGTCAGTTTTTGTTGGTATTATGTAATTATCTTTGTCTTCTTTAGTTCATCTGTCTCTTCCTGGCTGCCTTTCATCATTCTGTGGCACCTGGGTTACTGTGTGTTTAACTGTGTCTGTTCTCAGGTGTAAATCAGAATCAGAAGACTGTAACACCACACATAGCCAGGCTGAACACCTGGGTCACTAACAGAACACATCTGGACAGGTGAACACCAAGTCTGGTGAAACAAGATAGACACCGGGAGCCTAAATCAAATCAATTATTTTCATTGAGAAACTAAATATGGAAGATAAAGTTTTACAGAGTACACTGAGTTCTACCAGAGCTCCTGCTCTCTCCGTTCTCATACACGCGAGTGCTCACTCCCTGAGGCCACGTGCCTCCAACTCACAGACAGACTCACAACAAGATTGGCTGCTGAAAGCTCCGCCCACACCACACACACACACACACACACACACACACACACACACACACACACACACACACACACACACACACACACACACACCTTAAACCCCCCCCCCCCTCCTCACATTCCTGGTATTCACTTCCAAGACACACACGTACACACACAGATTGAAGGATACACGCGTCAGATCAAAACATGAGTAAAAACAAGACTAACCCCAGTGGAAAAAATAACAAAAAAAAAAACAAATTTCCTGACATCTTCAGACTATAATGACCTTTATAATCTACTTTCTGTACAATCATAAAATCAAGAGAAACTGACCTAACAATTCTGTCCAGAAACCTGACCCGGTCTAGAGGTCCGGTAACCCGCTTGAATCCAGAGTCACGTAGACCAACTCCGGGTGAGAAAGAAGTGTGGCTGCTGTTAGGGTCATTACATGGAAACTTTGACTTTTCATGTTTTACTCAACATGATTTCACCAAAGTGTGTGTTTCTCAGTAAACGTTATAAATACTGGAATATGCTGATGCAGGATGTTTTTATTTAATAACCACCATAGAAGGTCTGGTCAGAGACAGATTTAAATGTCAATAATATCCCATCAGAAATAGGCTAGAGCCTGTTGATTTTGATCTAAAAGACTTGATCATGATGTGCGTGGAGCCTTGAATACTCACAACTTATATTTCATCTTTATACTAAAGGGGCACGCCAGGAATTTTTAAAAATTAATTTATTTCAAATTAAAAACATCCTTGGTGTTCTGTCAGTCATTCACATTAATCTGCAGACATGTATCATTACTTTCAGACTGAATTCATTAGTTCCTGAATATTAGAGAATACTCTGATTACTCAAAGTCACAGATCTGACATGACCAAAACACTCACCCGTTCCTTACTGGTTCTAACGGGAACAACCCGTTGGGTCTGAATGAGCTCTGACACCATCACCCTTTTATTTGACCCACACAGCCCCGAGGCAGTAAACGCATCATTATGTCAGGAAACTCCGGCTTCTGAATCTGACTGATTTCTGATGGATTAGTGGTCCTGGCTAAAATGTGAAACAGAAACACCTGCTCTAGAGGAGGAGGAATATTACGTAATGAGCTCAGTGTGTCCAGCAGCCAATGGGAGCGCGCGGAGCTGTGAAAACAAAGCGCACATGGCTGCAGTAGCGGATCCATGTGAAGCCGCAGCTTCAGAACAAGTGAGCGCACGTACACGGAGCCTGGTGGGTCCAGCTGACCGTGCGACCCGCTGTTATCCTGACCCACTTCCCTAAACAGTGTTGGTCCACGTGACTAACGGACAGACATGTGCACGAGCTGTACCGGAGGACGCTTCAAGATCAGGGTCTGAACGAGTCCAGAAGACTTTACGGTCATCACCGGTTTAACACACTGCACAGCAGTACCTGCGGACCCGGAACCGAACTGGGCCAAGGCGGTTCGGTAGAGTGTTTTAATAAAGTGAAATAAGCCCAATGATTTGTTTTTCGCACCGTCGATGCGGCCCGGGCGGTGACTATAAGACATGGTCCATTAAAATCCATAATGACACGGAGAAGGCTGTCGGGTCAGCAGATGTAAATGAATACATACCTGAGTTGTTTGTGTCCATGGCAGTGGTCATTCTCTCCAGCTGCTGGCAACTCACGCACGCGCGCGCTCTTTAAAAGTCTTGTACACTTGCTGCTTGGGTCCGCGTGACAAGAAGCAGCAGCAACAGGACGAGGAAACCCCCACAAAAGGATCCAGGCTCATCCGTCACCGTTCCTTCACCAGGAACTGCTGCACGCTCATCAGACTGTTCACACACAGCAGCACCATGATGATGACGAGCAAAGCCGCCTGGAAGCATGCGGCAGAAAACGGGCCACGTGACAGGGAGCGCCTCATGCTCATGCCCCAGTGACACACTTTCCCGCCCTCCTGTAGTGAGCACGTGCGTTCACTGCAGATTTTAGATTTTTTTTAATTCTGGAACATGTAAAAGATGAACTCAGTTCATATTCAACCAAATTAATCCAGTTTAATAATTATATCTCCCCCCTGCTCAAACATCAGATCAGACGATTTTAGCCTAAAGCTGGTCTCAAATAAACTGGCAAGTGTATATACATATATATATATATATATATATATATATTAGTGTTGGGCATAGATTAATTTTTTTAAATCTAGATTAATCTCACTGTAATCTTGGAATTAATCTAGATTAATCTAGATTAAAATGGCTCATTCAAATTCTGCCAAGGCATATGTGTGTGCTACCTAGATAATGAATAAAAGCAAGTCTTTGAGAATGGAGGCGTATTTCTTGTTTCAGTAATGCATCACAGACTGATAAAGCAGTTTTACTACAATAACTGATGATGAAAATAAATAATGATCAATAAGTATTTGTGTTTAATAGCTGTTTATTCAGTTCAACAAATTCTGCACTGTAGGTCAACAGAATAGGTCATGATTAACTATTTACAGTCAGTAGCATTTGGTCAATCAGTCCAAGCTCTATTTCTCCTTCTTCCACCAGTCACTCAAGCAGACCAGCTTGTTCACATTGTCTGGTGACAAACTGGGGCTGTGTCTCAATTCAGGGTCTGCATCCTTCGAAGGACCCAGCCCACCCGGCCGACGTGGGCTGGGTCCTCCGTCGGCCGGGTAGACCGGATGTTAACGGCTGTGAATTTGGACAGGCCTAGCCTTCATGAACTCCCTCGGCGAACGTTCCGTCGCCTAGCAACCGTGGAACCGCTGGGCAGAAGGAACTTTAAACGATGGAGCTCGACGTTTTATTTAGCTTTTTAACCCCCAGAAACCCAAATTTAGAAAACAACTGCAAAATCTTTTTTTAACCTTTCACATGTTGTTCTAGGAGGCCAGATAAACGGGCCTATTTACACATTTTAACAGCCAATAGTGTTGCAGGACTGAACAATAGGACCTATTAGCAATGTAAATGTGGTTTTAAAAAGAAAAAAAAATGGGGAAGGTTTATTTTTGTAGACTTAAATGTGATGTTGTAATATTACAACCGTGGGTCTCTGGGGGTTAATCATTTCCTTGGCTGTTGGAGAGCTAATTCAGAGAAAATACTTTAGACAAGCTGAGCCTGAGCAAATATGTGATAATAGTTTTTAATACTTTCTAAGGGTCTTAATTTGACCAAAACCGATTTATCACCTTCTAAGACTTTTCAAGACCCAGCGGATACCCTCTAGTAAACAATTCTCATTTGTAAACAAAAATAAAATTCAAGAGTTTAATGCAGAACTGATTTTATTTAGATATTTCTTTTATATGTACATGTTTAATCTTCCTTAACCATTTTTTCTAGCAAAGTAAAAAGCTGTCAAAGTTCTTCCTTCTCTCCTGAGCTCTCTGCAGCTCTTCCTCCCTCTGCAGCCTCTTGTCCTCCCAGATCAGCTCGCTGGTCATCGCTGGCACCTTCCCCTGGACGCCCATTTTCTCCAGAATAGTCTTAACAAACATGTAAGAAAAGAAACAGGAAGAGAAAAGAGGACAACGGGTTATTCCTTTCATGTTTTCGCAGAAAAAATAAACTCAAACGAGTTTTTAAAATATGAGATGTTATTGTACCTCCATGCCACAGCCGCCGAATACTTTGCTCCTGTGATCATGTGGTCCATCTCCGCCCTAAGCTTAATCAATTCCCTGGTTTTCTCTTTTGTTCCTAAAATACAAACGTCTATTAAAATCAGGGGGAAAACGTAGCGGGAGAAGTACGACACCGAGCGGCCGAACATACGAGCCGAGACCGCAATACAAGCACTTTTACTGTTACATTTCTAACTAAAATAACGTTCATGTATCACAAAAAGCCCTTAACCTAACAGTTTTCAAGTTTATACTGACATTTATATGTGCAATCCTCTCCGACAGCTCCCGCTTCACTGTCGGCCATTGTTTTTAAGTTTTTCTGCCAGCCGGCCCGCAAGGCATCTTGGGAAATGCTACCTATTGAAGGATACACCCGACCCATCCTTCATTCAGGCGAAAAGAAGGCCGCATTCGTCGACCGCATTTGAAGGAGTCTTCGAATTGGGACAGGCCTAGTCGCGGCGCTGTGACGTAACCGGCCGACGAATCCGGCCGACGTAGGATGCAGACCCTGAATTGAGACACAGCCTAGATCTTCTCTTCTACAAAATATGGCCTGCTAAAGAAAAAAGTATATAGATATATATATAAACACACACACACACACACACACACACACACACATACAGACATACATAAATACACACACAGAAACGTTGGTTACGTATTGTAACCCCAGATTCTATGAGTCTAGTCGCAGCCCTTAAGCTAGCTGCTATTGGAAGGATGATCTCCGCATCAGCCAATCATGAAGAGCTAAAATGTACGCCCACCAATAGTGGGCCCCCTCGTGGTATATAACCGCAGTGACCCCACTGCTCACCTCCAATGGCTCTTATTCCCATCATAACCAGTGGGGCCAGTGGCTTAAGGGCTGCGACTAGACTCATAGAATCTGGGGTTACAATACGTAACCAACATTCTATTTCGTCTAGTCTTAGCCCTTAAGCTAGCTGCTATTGGAATAAAGCGCAGCTGGATGGGTTTACGCCCCACTGGTTAACACAACCAATGGACACACCCAATCAAATCTCCTCTAGTGGGGGACGTTCAGCCTCAGACCAGGCTTAAAGACTGAGGCAGGCACGATAAGAGAGGGGCCCCCACTAAAAAACATAATCCACAAGAGGATGAAATCCATCTCAGCAAGGCCAATGAGGTGCCATAAGCATTCATTTAGCCTGCTGGGGTCCAAGCACTGAACGAGTGATGGATCCTGAAGACACATCTCGTAAATAATAACGAGTAAAGGAACAGGGTGAAGCCCATGAAGCAGCCTGACAAATGTCTTCCATTGACACACCACTGAGGAGCGCCATCGAAGAGGAAATCCCTCTGGCTGAGTGAGCCCTGAGTGCCTCAGGGGGATCCTGCCCTGATGATGTGTAAGCGAGGGAAATGGCGTCACACAGCCAGAGTGAAAGGCGCTGGGCCGACAGCGCCTGACCAAGGGAAGACTCCCTGTAGTGCACAAACAGGTTTTGTGAGCGACGAATCCCTGAAGTGCGTGACACATATCGTGCAAGCGCGCGCACCGGGCAGAGAAGGTGAGAAGCTGCCTCCTCCTCAGAATTATGGGGAGGAGGAAAAAGTCCAGCCAATGAAATTGACCTGGATTTGAAGGAAGCATTAATGCTTTTGGGCACAAAGGCTGGGTTGGGGCATAAAACAGCAGACCCGCCATCCTCCCGGATCCTGAGGCATGCGGGAGCCACTGAGAGGGCGGTTAGGTCACTCACTCTCTTAACTGATGCTAGCGCCAGCAGCAATACAGTTTTAAGAGACAGGAACTTGAGTGAGACCTGGTCTAAGGGTTCAAATGGAGCTTCAGATAAGCCACGCAGAACCACCGTTAGATCCCATTGGGGAAAAAGCGGGTGGGACACAGGTCTGTTCCTCCTGACACCTTTTAGAAAACGTTTTGTGAGGGGATGATTGAAAACAGATCTATCACCAAAACCCTGATGACATGATGAGATAGCTGCAGCATATGTCTTAACAGTGCTGAATGCGAGGCCCCTGTCCATCAGTATCTGCAGAAACGATAGGATATCTGCCAGCTGGCAGGAGAGCGCTTGAACATTCCGTTCTGCGCACCAGTTCTGGAAAGCTGCCCATTTAGCAGCGTAAGACGCAATGGTAGAGGGCGCCCGCGCACTCTGAATCGTGGCGACCACATCATGCGGCAGCCCAGAAGCCTCTAAGCGTGACCGCTCAGCGGCCAGACCCACAGCCGTTGGCCTATTTCCGGAGGATGTTTGATTATCCCATCCGCCTGGAGAAGGGCGTCCGCCCTCCACGGGAGCCTCCACGGGGAGCCGGACACTAGCGCTTGCAGGTCCGGAAACCATGACGCGGACACGCGTCTGGGAGCCACCAGAATCACCGAGAGCTGTTCCGACTGAATTCGGTCCAGGAGACGGGGAATCAGAGGGACTGGTGGAAACGCATAAAGGAGCGTTCGAGGCCAGGGCTGGTGTGAGAAGGCGTCCGCCCCGAGCGGGGGTCCGTCCCGGGGACTCAGGGAAAACCACAGGCGACACTGAGTGTTTTCGCGAGCCGCGAACAGATCCACAGAAGGTTCCCCGAACCTGATCCAGATCTGTGATATCAGTGCAGGATGTAGACGCCAGTCGGAGTCGCGGGGTCCCCCTCTCGACAGGATGTCTGCCACTACATTCAGTACCCCCGGAATGAAGATGGCTCTGATGGACAGCAGGTGGACATGTGTCCAACACAGTAAATCTGTGGCGACACGCAACAGTGGGAGGGATCGAACTCCCCCTTGGCGATTTATGTAGGCTGCCGCTACCCGGTTGTCTGTGTGAACTTCGACATGACGGCCCTCGAGAAGGGCAGCGAAGTGTCTGATCACATTCCTCACTGTCATAAGCTCCAACACATTTATGTGCTCGTGCGTGTGGGAGGGCAGCGATCTGCCACCGTATGGGACAAGCACGTGCCCCCCCACCCCGACAGTGACGCATCCGCAAACACAGATACGTGTGACGCAGGACGTCCGATGGGAACCCCGCGTGAGAGGATGCAGGGGTTCCCCCAGTGAGCGAGGTCCCCGCCCACTGAAGGGGGAATCCTCAACATACGTCTCTTCTGACGTATCGGGTGTACCCGGAGGCGGACGAACCAGCTTTGCAAGCGCCTCGTGCGCAGCAAACCTAGCGGCACCACTGAATGGGCTGCGGACATCATGCCCAGGAGTTTCATGACTAACCGGGCTCTCACGATCTTGCGGGGTTGAACACGGGAGATCACCGTGGAGAGATCTGCCGCTCTTGCAGGCGACAAACGTGCTCTCATTAGGGAGGCGTCCAACTCCCCCCCGAGATACACAATCGACTGGGATGGAAGGATGGAGCTCTTTTCCCAGTTTATAGAAAACCCTAGGGTTGACAGATGCCCTGTCAACCTCCTGGTTTGCTGTGACGCCTCGTCCTTGGACCGAGCGCACAGGAGAAGATCGTCCAGGTAAAATAAGACCCTCATTCCCTCCGTGCGCAGTGGCTGCAGCGCGGTCTCCAGACATTTGGAGAAGGTGCGCGGGGCTGGCGAGTAGCCGAAAGGGAGTCGATTGAACTGATATTGAACTCCCTTGAACGAAAAACGCAGAAACTTCCGGTGGTTTGGAACTACTGGTATGTGGAAGTATGCTTCTTTCAGGTCGATTGACGTGAACCAATCCCCGGGGCGCACATATTCCAGGACTTGTCTCATCGTTAACATGCGGAAATGCATTACTGCTATGGAGCAGTAGAACAGGGACAGGTCGAGAATCGGCCTCATTCCTCCCGACTTCTTCGGTACTACGAAGTAGCGGGAGTACAAACCCGAGAGTTCTTGTCCGCGAGGGACTCGGGAAATAGCGTCTTTGGACAGAAGTTCCCGCAGCTCCAGCTCTAGCGCCTGAGACTGTACTTGCGATGTGAACGTCGTCTCCACGATCCCGTTGAAGGGAGGTGGAGTGGCCTGAAAATGAAGTGTGTGACCGCAATGAATGGTGTCCGAAATCCATTTGCTCATGATGCAAAGGCGGCGCCACTCGTGCGCGCGTTCCGACAGTGGACGCGTGTGCGCGGTCACGTGAACAACGTCTGAGGGTTGTGCATGCGCCCTTACCGCTGTCGCCCGTACCAGAGAACTGGGGGCGACCCATGGAGGGCTGCGCTCGAAAGGGCGAGTGCGAAACAGCTGGAACAGGCTGGTCCACACCGCGGAGCGTGGAGTCCGAGAGTGAAGGACGAGTGGGAGCCGGGCCTGTGCACGGGGGCGACAGAGTGCTAGCGGATGGAGCCGTGCACTGTGCCGCCGCGCGTGGTCGAGACAGCGACATGACATCCCGCCCCACCCAACGGCGTGGGGAGAGCGGGAAGAGTTGGGCCTGGCCGGATGCTGGGGCCGGAGCGCAAATGGAGCGCACCCTTACGGCTGGCCGTGTATTATGACTACCTGCAGGAACATGTGTACGTGCAGCAGTGCTTGGTGTGGGGAACATGTGTGAAAACTCGGCAGAGGATTCTGCGGAGGACTGTAGGATTGTGCTCTTTGAGTGACGTTTTTTGGGTTTTATTTCAAAACCAATAACATCAGAACAATCAGTAACACACACATTCCCCCCAAAGAGTCACTTCCGTGGCTGCTTTCGGCGAGGCTCCTGCACCTGGGACTGCCAAGACGGCGTCTGCTGGCCCCGCCGGAACCGTTGTCCGCCATCTCGCTGGTCCTGCTGATGTGGAGCCGAAGCGGGAGGCCGGCTCCGTGGAGCAGGCGGTGCAGCTGGACGTCTGAAGCTTCCGCGCCGTTCGTCCCATCCTCTGGCTGAACGGCCGGAGTGCGAGGCTGACCGAGGGTGGACCAGGTCTCGCACCGTAGCCGATAGTTCGGCCGTCTTCTGAGCCCTCTCAATGACGCCCCTAAGATGGGGACCAAACAGAACATCGATGGTGATGGGGCCATCCAGCATCTCCCTTTGCAGATGTTCCGGAATGGAGGGCAGGGCCTTCAGCCAGATCGCTCGCTGGATGAGGGTCTGCCAGGCAGCGATGCGAGCAGAACCGGTGAGCACAGCAGCACACAGATTGAGGATAGCATCAGCAGTCTTAGTTATGACGGCTTTCGACTCCTCGGGAGCTTCCAGCTCCTCCATCATCTTGGAGACGCCGAAGGCAAGAAGTGCGATGTTATTCCCTGCAGCGCCGGTCTGAAAGGCACACTGATGTGCGCGGTCGGTGAGCCGCGTCAGCAGCTGGTCATGTTTTGAAGCGGGAACAGCTCGCGGGCTAGCGAGGTGGTTCTTGGCGCCGAACAGCGAGGTCAAATCCGGCTCTAGCGGAGGAACGGACGGCCAGCCTTGGTCGGAAAACCCCTCGACCTTGGTGATGGGCGCATACATGGAGACTGGCGCCTTGAGCTTGGCAGGCTCGGAGAAGGCGGCAGACCAGCAGCTCATAGCAGCGGGGAAGCGCGGCCAGATAGGGTCTGGACAGCGTGTCTGAGTTGCCCCGAAAATTCCCGCCAAATCATCCGCTTCAGGCAGGGCCGGTTCTGGCACAGCTAGCCCCTTGTGGGCTGCTGCCGCAGAAATGATGGCGGGCAGCTCCTGGAGCAGTGCTCTTACTGCTGGCAGGGAGGAGCGAGAAGCCA
Organism: Nothobranchius furzeri; assembly: GCF_043380555.1. NCBI lineage: Eukaryota > Metazoa > Chordata > Actinopteri > Cyprinodontiformes > Nothobranchiidae > Nothobranchius > Nothobranchius furzeri. The sequence continues at coordinate 29,965,277 of NC_091745.1, forward strand.
CTGGGGCAGAAGGACCCGCTGAGCGAAGCTCGTCGACCTCCGTTATGTCTAGGAGGGATGCCGCCTCATTGTAGTTTTCGCTGTCGGTGACGTCATCCAGCCGGTTGAGGCCAGCCGGCTCCTGACCGGCGTCGAAGAAAACCAAAGCCTTGTCCAGCGGGTAGGAGTCAGCCACCGGAAATTCTTCTTCGGCGGCGGGAGTGAAGTACTCGACCCGGCGAATCTTCTCCGCCACGGGCAGAGCGGCACAGAACGGGCACGAGGCCTGTGGGGTCAAGGCCAGGCCAGCGTGGTGAGCCCCGAGACAGACCTCACACTTAGCGTGCAGGTCGCCGCTGGAAATGGAGCCCGTCTGGCAGGTCGGGCAGGGTCTGGCGTCGCTGGACATGGCTGGTAAGTCGTCTTCGGATAATTTTGCTCTTTTGGGATAATATTTGCTCTTTAATAAAGCTCTCAAGCTTGGCATGAAGAGAAAAAGGAGGTGAGCAGTGGGGTCACTGCGGTTATATACCACGAGGGGGCCCACTATTGGTGGGCGTACATTTAAGCTCTTCATGATTGGCTGATGCGGAGATCATCCTTCCAATAGCAGCTAGCTTAAGGGCTAAGACTAGACGAAATAGAACTATCTAGCCTGGGGAGGGGGTTAAATTTCTGGGGTGCCCTTCCAATGCCCCCCTTTAGTTTGCATGTAGGATCGCCTCTGGTGAATTGGAGCGAGAGCTGGAAATGATGCCACAGCTCACCTGTATGAGCAGAAGCCAACTGTTGCTGTTGTTGTCTCTGAAAAGGCAAGGGGAGTTATCCTAGCTCAACTTTTCTAAATAAATATAAAAATTTATGAGTAAAACATTTATTATTACAGGCAAATTTGAGTCGAAGCCACATGAACAACGACCTGTAGAAACAATTTATCACTTTATCACAATAAACAGCTGCTAAAAGAGCTAAACTTAGTTGGAAACCGCACCTGTCTGAGAAAGTCTCGGTTTTCTCACATCCGAGCGCTGCTTCGGCCGCGGGTGGTGAAGTGTGGCCCGGGGAAAGCCCGGCTGGAAATGTTGGGGGTAAACAAAACAAAATAAAAAGAATGAAAGTCGGATTTATGGATTAAACTCTGGTTAAAGTACATACAGTAAATTATTTACTTGTCCCGCGCGATGAGAAGGGAGAAGCGCTGCTGGTGGCGACGGTGCGACTTTTCGGCTGCATGAGGAACATTAAACTCCGCAAGCCTGGCGTCCGTCCAGACCATCGGTCCATACGTACGATGATCCGCGCCGAGTACACATCCGCGCCAACCAGGTATCCATCCGCGCAATGTGAAAGTCATCATAGTTTACTTAGTATAGACCCAGATCCCAACCCAACTTTGAGAATAGATTAACTGTGTCATTTTTTTTATCGCGCGATAAGAGTCTGGCTTTGCCGCAGCGTGTTAACGCCGATAACGGCCCACCCCTAATATATATATAGTGTAATGACCTGGCTGGGGTTGTAAGCCAGGTGCATTCTGGGTATTGTGTTATATGTGTTTCCTATCCCTCTGCTAGTTTCTATGTGTTGATTTGAGTGTTATGTTAATGTAAGCCACAGGGAAGGTGATGTGTGTTCTGTGGAGCGGGTTGAATTAGCATGGTTAACTGACACCGTGACTCTGTGTGGTAGGAGCGTGATAGAAGTTCTGTGTCTGTAGTGTTACAAGGGGTGGAAGAAGAAGCCTAATAAAGGTCTGGTGTGAACCACTACTGCCTCCTGCTGGTTGAGTTGGGGACTGCCGCTGAGACGCTCGGGGTCACTACAATTGGTGTCAGAAGTGGGATTGCTGAGTGTCTAGCAGACACTATGGAGCCGACCATAGACGAAATAGATCATGCAATCTGGGACAACTACTCGATTCTCGGAAACATGGCTGCCGAGATCCAGCAAAGAAGACCGGAGCTGGGGCGGCCAGAGGGCCACAGTGCGCCCCGGAACAGACACCCCCTGCGGCAGGAAGAGATTCCTGGGGTTGCACCACAGCTCCCTGGCAGGACGGTTGCTAAACTGCAGCATTACACCGGGGCGACACAGCTACAGCCGTACCTGGCCCAAGTCACGCTGGCTGCCACTCACAATGGGTGGGGTCAAGAAGAGACTGCCACCCACCTGGCGCTCGCACTGGAGGGCCCAGCACTTCAGGTTCTGCTGGACCTGCCCCTAGAGGAGCAGCGCGACCTCCGGGCTCTGACTACGGCGCTCGGCAGATGGTTTGGACAGAGACCACCAGCTGAACAGAGCAGGGAAGAGCTGGCTAGCCGACGCCGACGTGAGAGAGAGAGAGCCTGGGGTCCTTTGCCGCAGACGTCCGCCTCTATGCCCGACGGGGCTATCCAACCTTCTCAGGAGCGGCCCAGGAAGAGCTGGGTCTCCTCGCCTTCCTGAGGGGTCTCACACCGGAGAGGCTGCGACAGCATGTCCGGCTGTCATCCCCCCGAGACCTGGAGGAGGCGTTGAGGGAGGCGGAGCGGGCAGAAGAGGTGCTGAGGGGCGAACCAGTAACCCGACGATCAGTCAGGGGGTCGAGCGAGAGATGAGCACGGACCAGTCTGATGAAGAGGAGGAGGCCAGACGAGCCCAACCAGAAGCAGTCCCTCGTCGGAGGCGCCGGACAGACTGTTGTTATCGGTGCGGGGAGCCCGGGCACCTTGCCCGGAACTGTCCTGCACCTAGTCCTCGGGCCCGAGTGACATCACCGACGGGAAACGGCCACGGGGTGGGACAGTGAGGGGACCCCCACCCCAATCAATAAAACCTCTCCGTGACACTCATCCTGTGGTGGGCCGCTGTGGGTCCACCCGTGGACTATACCTGGACTGTATCATTGATGGACGGTCTTGCCGGGCCCTGGTGGACACGGGGTCTACCATCTGCTTGCTGCGGAGGGGGGTGCTTCCGGAGACGGGCGGGTCATTGCCGACGGATTGGACCCCTACTCACACAGCATTGTACACTGTCACAGGAGAAAAGACTGTGATGCCGGGGAGAAAGACTCTGCAGGTGGTGGTGGGCACAAACAGAGTGAACCATGAGTTCTGGCTTGCCGATATAACAGACGAGTGCATTGTTGGACTGGACTTGCTAACCCACTGGGGGGCACAGGTCGATGTGCCGGGAGTTGCCATCCACCTTGGTGCTGAGACTGTGCAGCTCCAAGTGGGCCGCGGTAGTCAGGGACAGGCCCCCATCCCGCTGGCACCCCCAAAGCTCTCGCGCCCCACAGCTTCAGGCCACAGCCAGGGGTCGAGGGCGGAAAAGGGGCGGAAGAGGACCCAGGGGGTGAACGTGAGCAGGGCCAACATCCCGCAGCCAGAGTCGCCACCTAGCTCGGCGGTCTCCCCGTCGCCTGAGACTGTCGCGGCAGTAGAGGAGCTTGGGCGGCGGAGTGGGGTGCACCTCAGTGTGACGCAGCAGCGGCAGCTGCAGAGCCTCCTGGCAGAGTTTGTGGATACTTTCGCCGCCAGGGAAGAAGACTGTACAAGGTCGGACCTGGTGCAGCACACCATCGACACTGGAGCAGCTGCCCCAATCCGGCTGCGGCCCCACCGCCTGCCCCTCGCCAAACGCAAAGCTGCCGAGGAACTGATAAAAGAGATGGCAGATAATGGCGTCATTGAACCCTCGGATAGTCCATGGGCCACACCTGTAGTTATGGTGCGGAAGAAAACAGGGGGTTGGCGCCCTTGTGTGGACTACAGGCGCCTGAACGCGGTAACCCGCAAGGACTCTTATCCGCTACCTCGCATTGATGACGCACTGGATTACATCGTTGGGTCCAGTTGGTTCAGCTCGCTAGACCTCCGCAGTGGGTACTGGCAGGTGGAGCTTGCTGATGAGGCACGACCCAAGACTGCCTTCACCATTGGGCAAGGACTGTGGCAGTTTAGGGTGATGCCTTTTGGACTATGCAACGCACCAGCCACGTTCGAGAGGTTAATGGAAAGGGTCCTCAAAGACATTCCCCGCGGCCGCTGCGTGGTCTACTTGGATGATTTGCTGACTCATGCCAAGGACTTTGAACAGGCTGTTGCTACCCTGCAAGAGGTCTTGACTGCTATCTGCGGGGCCGGACTAAAGCTGAACCCGGCTAAGTGCAACCTCCTGGCTCGCCAGGTGAAGTTCCTGGGACATGTGGTGAGCGAAAAAGGGGTGGCTACTGATCCGGAGAAGGTGGTTGCTGTGGGGGACTGGCCCCCCCCCCGTCGAACGTCACCGAGCTACGAAGCTTCCTGGGGCTAGCCTCCTATTACAGGAGGTTTGTAAAAGACTTTGCCACCGTCGCTAGCCCCTTGCATCAGTTGACGAACAAGGGTCGGCGGTTTGGTTGGACTGAGGACTGTGCAGCGGCCTTTGAACAGTTGAAAACTGCCCTTGTGAGTGCCCCGGTCTTGGCGTATCCTGACCCCAGCCAGCCTTTCCTGTTGGACACCGATGCCAGCAACGTGGGGGTCGGAGCTGTGCTCTCCCAAGGGGCAGAGGCGGAGGAGCGAGTAGTGGCATACTACAGCTGCAGTCTCAGCCGGGCCGAGAGGAATTATTGTGTTACCCGGCGTGAGCTGTTGGCTGTGGTCCTGGCGGTTCGTCACTTCCGACCTTACCTCTTGGGCACTAAGTTCCTGCTCAGGACCGACCACGCCAGCCTAACCTGGATGCTGAACTTTCGCCAGCCAGAGGGTCAGGTGGCCCGGTGGCTGGAAATACTACAAGAGTTCGATTTTGAGGCCCAGCACCGACCAGGGCGGCAACACGCCAACGCCGACGCCCTGTCCAGGCGCCCCTGTTCTGCGGAGGAGTGTCGGTACTGCAGACGCCTGGAGGAGTTGGACCGGGGTCCCACATCAGCAGCAGCAGAACCCGAGGGCAAGGGTGAAGGGCGGGAACCTTTCACCGTGGCAGAGCTGCAGCAGCACCAGGTGAGCGATCCAGTGCTGGGAATGGTGAGGGACTGGATGGAGGCTGGGACACGGCCAGACTGGTCCGCAGTGTCTTCCCAGGGGCCTGATACTAAGTCGCTGTACTCCCAGTGGAATAACCTGGAGCTCCATGGCAGTGTACTTTACCGGCGGTGGCAAGCGCCAGATGAGGGAGGTGACAGACTCCAGCTCTTGGTTCCCCGGGCCTTGCGGCCTGAGGTCCTCCGCTGGGTTCACGGGGCTGCAGGTACTGGCCATTTTGGGAATGGGAAGACGGTGCGGCGGTTGAGACAGCGGTTCTATTGGCCGGGCTGTCGTCAGGACGTGGAGATCCATGTTCACTGCTGTGATGACTGCACAGCACAGAAAAGTCCCAGCCAGCGCTCCCATGCCCCATTGCAGCAATACCTAGTTGGAGCGCCAATGGAGCGGATCAGAGTGGACATCCTGGGTCCGTTCCCTGTTACTGATGCCGGCAACCGGTACGTCCTGGTCGCGATGGATTATTTTTCGAAGTGGCCAGAGGCGTATGCGGTGCCAGATCAGAGTGCAGTGACGACTGCGCACACTCTGGTGGATGAGATGTTCACGCGGTTTGGTGTACCGGAGGAGCTCCACAGCGACCAAGGGAGGAATTTTGAGAGCCAAGTGCTGGGAGAAGTGTGTCGGAGGCTGGGGGTAAAAAAAACGAGGACCACCCCCCTTCATCCTCAAAGCGATGGTCTGGTTGAGCGGTTCAACCGCACGTTGGCCACCCAGCTGGCCATCCTGACCAGCCAGCATCAGAGGGACTGGGACCAACACCTGCCCCTTGTTTTGTGGGCGTATCGAACTGCAGTGCAGGAGTCAAGTCAGTGTACCCCTGCAGCCTTAATGTTCGGAAGGGAGATCCGAACTCCGGTGGATTTGGTGTTCGGGGTGCCCCCTGAGCCGGAAATTGCTGGGGGACCAGAGATGGATTACTTCCGGCGGCTCAAGGAGCGGTTGCACACGGTGCATCAGCTGGCGAGACAGACAATGGAGGGGCCGGGGCCCGCCAGAAACGAGCGTACGATACCTCTGCGCACGGTCCTATGCTGGGGGCCGGAGATCGGGTCTGGGTGTACTGCCCCCGGCGGAAGCGGGGGCTGGCCCCCAAGCTCATGAGTCACTGGCAAGGCCCGGCCGAGATCCTGGAACAGCTATCAGAGGTGGTTTTCCGAGTCCAGATGCCGGGGCGGGGAAGGCGGGTGGTGCTGCATAAGGATCGGCTGGCGCCATACCATCCACTTGCCCCGAACCCGCAGACTGGTGGGCAGCCTGGGGATTCCTTGCTTCCTACGCCTGGCTCAGCTGGGGGCGCCATGGAACCCCAGTCAAGGCCAAAGCGTACTCGACGCCAGCCCGGATATTTACAGGACTACAGAGTGGAGGGTTAAGGTTGTGGGGACACTAAACCTCTTGGGGGGGGGGGGGGGGGGGACAGTGTAATGACCTGGCTGGGGTTGTAAGCCAGGTGCATTCTGGGTGTTGTGTTATATGTGTTTCCTATCCCTCTGCTAGTTTCTATGTGTTGATTTGAGTGTTATGTTAATGTAAGCCACAGGGAAGGTGATGTGTGTTCTGTGGAGCGGGTTGAATAAGCATGGTTAACTGACACCGTGACTCTGTGTGGTAGGAGCGTGATAGAAGTTCTGTGTCTGTAGTGTTACAAGGGGTGGAAGAAGAAGCCTAATAAAGGTCTGGTGTGAACCACTACTGCCTCCTGCTGGTTGAGTTGGGGACTGCCGCTGAGACGCTCGGGGTCACTACAATATATATATGTGAATGTATGTAGGGCAAAATCATTTTGCTTCTGCTACTGTCCGTTACATTACTAGGCTATAGGTTTGAAAGGCGGTGGGTGATGTGATTATCTCAATGACTGATTGGATGTCTTAAAAGCCTCTCACAGAACAATGAGTAATTTTCTTTTGGTTTTCTTTGCCGCTTCTTGTTTAGTTCAGCAGCTGATTTTAAAGGGATGCTTTGCAACTTTTCATTTTTTAAAAACATTTTCTTGAGCCAGTATGTTAAAAAGACTCTTTGCAGGGTGAATGAAAGGCCACCCAGCCCCTATCAACCCCTGTGGACATACTTTTCCACTTGAAACTTCAAACTGGCAGCCACACCTTTGTTGAGCTTACAAACATTCATACTTACACTTTCATGGCACTTGACGGGTCACTAACAACCCAGTTTCTACTGCTGAAGGCTTTAGCCTGTATTTTGCTAAATCTCCTCAGCTTGACTCCTCAGTTCCTTTGGGTTCATACACCATGCCTTAACAATGTGCAAGTCTATTTTCCTTTTCTGAAATTTTCCCAGATGATGTGTCTAAGACCATAAAGGCTCTTTTGTCAAGTAATGTTTCTGATCCAGACGGTATTGAGTATGAATTTATTAAAATTGCTTCTAATGTTCTTGCCTGCCCTTTGTTGACATTTTTTAAATCTTTCAATTAACACATGTACAGCCCCTAAGGCCCCGAAATGTACAAAGATTTGTCCTCTTCATAAGGGGAGTGATACATGTGGACTCAGGATTAACAGGCCTATTGCAATAATTAACTCAGTTGTAAGTTTTTGAAAAACTGGTATTTAATCAAATATCAGATTATCTAACCCTAACAACTTACTGTCACATTGCCAGTCAAGATTTAGAAACCACTTTTCTACAACTAATGCTTTGTTGAAACTTAATGACATTTACTCTGGCTTTGACAATAGCCTAATTACCGGTTTAGATTTAACCAAAGCCTTTGATTTGGTTGGTTATTATTTGCTCTTAGACAATATATATTTATTTGGCCTTTCAAGGTCATCTTTACTCTGGTCTAATTAATTTTTTCACCATTGTTCGCAATACATTTCCTTGAATGGATGTAAGTTGTGGGGTGTCGTTAGGGGAATCCCTCAAGGTTCTTCACTATGGCCGTTATTATTTTCACATTTTATAAAAATAATTGCCGCTCTGTTGCAACTCTTGCTCGGTGCATCTGTATGCTGACGATACAATTTTATATTGTTCCAAACTTAAAAAATTGGGAATTCAGGAGACTCTTCAGCTTAAAAAGTGCAACATTGGCTAAGTGTGGCACATAGGCCATGTAAAAATAATATGTGCAAATATGTTTTGTTTGGGGGTTTCTGTTCATTTTAAATGTTGTGTTTCTTGGTTGAAAGGGATGTGAGGTAGCCTGGCCTGCCAGACTCCTTCTCTGTTTAAGTCTGCACAGAGAAAGGGTCTTGGAACTCTCCTATTCAAATAACTCCACCCCGTGAGAATTCTAACCGAGCCAATGAGCACTGAGTTGTGTACGTCACACCATAACGCCGAGTTTGTCGAACATGGCGACTGAAGCGGAGTTCGCTGCGGCTCTTTCCTCTGTTCTAAATTACTTGGACACGTCTTTAAAACCACAACAAGCAGAAGTGCTAAAAGACTTTCTTCTAAAGAAAGATGTTTGCGCTGTTGCCAGACGCCATTTTTGACTACAGCGTCGCGGACGTCACACACGGTGATGCTCAGTTTCTCATAAACAACGAAGAATGCAGCGGAATTCACTGCGGCTCTTTCATCTGTTCTAAATGACTTGAATGTCTTTAGAAGCACTAAAAGCATTTCTTCAAATAAAAAAATATGTTTGCACTGTCGCCAGACACTATATCTGACTACAGCAAAAAAACTACTGCGTAGTGCGGTACAGGTGGCATTTCTGTCTTTTTTCTGATTGGCTATTTTTGAGTTACCTAGTACCACCCTCATATGCCTCTCTGCCTTTGAGTTGAGTTACCAGACTCTTTCTCTATGCAGAATTAAACAGGACGAGTCTGGCAGGCCAGGCTAGATGTGAGGTATCTTAATGTAGTTTTCCAGGAGCACTACTCAAGAGTAACTCAGACTGATGCAGCTCGGCCTGATCACTGTTCCGAAGGGCACAGTTTGGTATTTTCCCTCTACTTTCTCCCTTATTTTTGGTCCTCGCTCTGTTTAGGTACGAGGCAAAGCTGAGTTGGGCCGGCATCGTGATTCTGGCCGCTAATTGGCTAGGGGGTGGAGTCGCTGGTTGTTCCGGAGTATTTTGCCTTCTGTAGTCCAATCCCAATACTTTCACTTCCACACTTACGCCCTTCAATTGCTCGATCTCGACCAGGGGTGCGAGTGCATAGATTCCCGATTCTCAAGTGTGGAAGTTGGTCACTCCCTTTTTGCACTCTTGATCCGCACTTCACCCAAGTCTGCATCGATGTGGACTATCTAAGCCTAGATGGACCCATCTTTAAGTATGAGATGTAGATTGGTTAGTTTAGCTCAAATTGTGAAGTAGAAATTTGCCCTGTGTAGTGGACATACGCCTTCCGTAGCTATGTGTTGCTAGACAGCTAACGAACGACCAGAACAAAAATAAGAATCGTCACTCAAGGCTTGCTTTTCTCATCTAAAAATCTTTATAGATGTTTTATCACTGTAACTGCAATCTACAGAAAGAAAAATAATTACTAAAGCCGGGCGTACACTGTGCGACTTTTTCACTCGCAGCGTTCAGCTTCAGCTCAAACTGTACGACTTCCTCGCAGAGCAGATCTCACGAGTCGTGTGCTCACACTGTATGACCCAGTTCTCGCATGCAACCTGACTGCTCACACTGTACGTCTGGTAGCAACACGTCGGCCCTAAAAATGTGCTAAAAATAGCAGTTTTTAATCAACACGTCAGACTTTTTTGTTTTGCCTTTTGTCCTTCGGGAGTGCTGCAGGAGGACACACAGGGACTTATGGGGGTTGGATGAGGAAAACGAAATAAAGAGAGTAAATCTGTGTTTTGTGATCAGTTTAATTTGACATGAACACGACAAACACGCTTTCTTGACAATCTTTGTGAGTAAAAAAAAACGTGTGGAAACAAAAACGAACAGCGTGTGTTATTAGGGAAATAGCGAGCGACCGGCCGGCGTTGATGCAGGATTGCGCGCGCATGTGCCGTGAGCGGTTCTGATACTTTTTGGATCGTAGCTGCTCGCAGCGCTGCTGCGATACCCTCACTAGGGACGAGCGAAATATTAAACACACCAGAAGTCCCTGCGACTTTTTTTTTAACAGTTCTAATCTCCATCATGATTCATCTGTTGCTGGTCGAGGGCCTCTTGCAGTTGCAGCGCCTCAAGCTGCTGCTCAAGCTGCTGGAACTGCATGGTGTGCTGCTGCTGCATCATCTGACCTGGACCCCTCTGCTGCAGAGAGAGAATGAGATGTCCAGTTTCAGTACAGATGGGTCCAGCCCAGGACAGAACACAGAGGAACCCCGTCAGAGACCAAAGCTCCACTTACCTGGTCCTTCGAGAGCCTTCTTATCTGTAACAGAGAGATCAATAATCAATTTTACAATCAGATACAAGATGGTGAAAACAACAACAACCACTGCAAATTATTTGTCATCAATAAAGTGTAAAGATCACTGATCATGTACTTATGAATGTCTCTGAAGTGGATGATCAACCTCGCCACCAGTGACAGATACTCCTCCTGAAACACACCGTTTTATTCTATTTGTGAAAACTTTAACTACGAGACTCACGACTTAGGTCATTTACTGTAGAATCATTAACATCGTAAACTTTACAAGTGTTCAAAGAACCAAGTTAGCTCTCAAGATTAACTTTGAATGAGAAGCTGGTAATTTACTAAAGAAGACACAAGAAGTTAAGCTTGGTGAAAGAAACCTGTTTATGTGGACCACTGGACAAACTAAACTGCTGCTCTTGATCAGAACAAGAATGTGGTGGTGTGATCTGGTTGTTTTATCAGTTTCATGGTGCTACTTCAGCTGATAATATCAGCTTTTGGTGTTCTAGTGGTATTTTTGTGAGGAAAAAACATTCATGCGGTCCAGAAAAACACTCAGGTGTCCATCTTGATAAATTAGTGAAGGGAAATTTCAAATGAATCCACCTGAAAGCAATTCTTTTTTTTGTTCAAAGTCTGTTTATAAGCCTTTTTCATTTTACAGACAAAATCTAGCCATATGCATATTGTTCAAGCATATGTATATGCAACAATACAGGTAAGAGAAAAAAATGTGTCAAGAGTACAAAAAAACCAGCAATAACATAAAGACACACACACTCAGGACAACAAAACTATACTACCTGAGGTGATTGACCAATCCTCAGCCGCCAGGCTAAAGCCATCTAAACAGGATCAAACTTGAGCCACTATCTAAGCTGAACCAGAAATCCTGATTTTACCTTTATTGCCTCAATTTTTCTGCCTCAATTTTTTCTTAGAAAGTCAGGAAGGGCAGCCAAATGTCAGAATTTATTGAGCCTTGGACACAGTACCTGATTTTTTCAAGTTTTATGTATGTCTTAACCTCTTTAATCCAATGTGAATACACAGGGGGATGTCGGTCCTTCCACCTCGTCAAGATGAGACATCGGGCAAGAAATGTACAAAAAGCCAACATATTACCCTGCCTCTTATTAATCTGTATGTTCTGTGGTGTGACCCCAAATAAAGCAATAAAAGGAGATGGGTCGACTGAAACTTTCAACACCTTAGGAAAGGTTTCAAAGATTGAAAACCAGAAATTGTGCAGTTTAGGGCAAGTCCAAAACATGTGGACAAGGTCTGCAGAGTCCTGCTTACATCTGTCACATACTGGGTCCACATCTGATCTAATCTTGGATAATCTGGCTTTTGACCAGTGCAACCTATGAACAATCTTGAATTACGGCGTGCCTCTGACATTGATGAAGTGTAGATCCTATACTGTAAAACCTGATAAGTTAAGCTAACTCAAATGAATTGGGGAAACAGATTGCACAAATCGATTTAAGTTTTGTAACTCAAACTGTTTGAGTTGATTTAATTATGCGAGTAGAGTCTAATTAATTCAATACATTTATGATAAGTTAACTCAAATGGTTATGTTTATCAACTATTTTTATTTATTATAGTCAAATTAAACCTTTAAATATGTTGCACTAAAATGCCGTACATATTTTAACTTATTTAAAATACATTCCTCTTTCATAATCCAACTGAGTTAAATTAACTTGAATGGTTCTTTGTTGAATAACTAAAATCTCTATTACAGTTACTCAATTCAACTGAGGAAACCGATTGCACCAAACCTGCACCAAACCGTATTAGTAGTATTAACACAACAACAAACTCAGACTTTCTCCATTCAGTTTAATTAACTTGAACTGCAGAAACAACAGAATTAATACAACTGCACATTTTTTCCAATTTGCCAAATGCTTTTTTACACTGGGTGTACATAAAATGTTGCATGAGAATAATTCCAGTATTTTTAGTTGCCATTAACCATCATGACCTGAATTTTAATTAAGAATATCCAGATTTATTGACATGCACCTAACGAAAATGCAAATAAAGCTTAACTACAAGGATGTCATCAGCCACTATTAACACATACCATAGAGAATACGACATTAAATTTCAACGCTGTTATTGTACAACAGTTTGCTTAAAGATTAGTGTCTCCTCAACTGCTGTGGCCAAACCTCAATGGCAAAATGGAAAGATGTCATTTGACAATAAAACATAGTGATTACAAATGTCAATTTGGACTGATCATCAGTTATTTAACTTTGAAACTTACTGACATGAACCTAAATACAAATATATCATAGAGGAACAATGACAAGTGTTCATGAATATTGTAAAAATGCAATAGATTGTTGAGGGTCTGACCTCATGAGGAAATTACTATGCAGTGATTTTCTCCAAAATGACTGTGCTTAAATTGCTCTGAAAAGCAAATAATCACATCAGCGCCAAGAAACTTCATTTCCCATGATGCTTTGCACACGGAAGCATTGTGATGACGTCACCGCCTAGTACCAGAAACACGTTCTGCGCATGTGCGGGAAGCCGTGGAGCTTTTCCCGCGAACTAAGACCATAAATCTTCAGCAGAGACAAAGAAACCTTGTTTCTTTTGCCCAGGATACCTGGCGGTAAGGACACGCTTGTCGAACGCTCCGACTCCCTTGAGCACGCGGAAGCTCTAAGTGCCCTAGTTGAGCCCACGGAACTGCTGGAAACTAAACTGCAAGCCCATCAGATCTGCTCGTTTCTGCTCCCCTCCAGCTGATGTTTGAGGACACAGAACTGCGGAGGAAAGCAACAACTCCATCAAGCACGCTGTAAGTTATAACTCAGCACAGAAAGAAACTTTGCTGTCTCTGTCCAGCCCGTGGAGAAACACTCGTGAACGCCAAACAACGGAGAAAGCATCAAACCGACGGACGACGCCGAAAGCTGCGGAGAAACACGGAGAACCGTCAAATCAAAGAGGGAGGGACGCCTCGCTCTTCTGGTGATCAGCAACTCATCTCTTTCTCTCTCTCCTTCTTCTTCCGTTAACTCTATAGTCCAGAATAAGCAATAAAACCGCGCTATTGCTTAAAAAGTAGCTTCGTGTTTTCCTCTTTCGTCCCAAACACGTCCGTCGGGTCATTTTGAAAGAATAAACTGCTTATTGATCATTGTTTGGTATCTTAAAATGGTTTCTGTCATGGCCAGGCTGAAACTAAAAGATATTAATTTGTGATTAATCTTTTGTGTTGTTTCATGATCTTTTGAAATGTTTTGAGTGATTTAAGGTTAAGTTACTACTGATTCTAAGTGCTTTGGAAGTTAAAGTGCAAGTTGCCACCCACACTTTAGCCAGACAAAGGGGTCAGCCATCTTGTATTCAAGACTCCATTTTGAATCCATACACACGCACACACACACACACACACACACACACACACACACACACACACTACTCCTTTGTGAGAACAAAGGACCCCATTCATACATCCTCCATCACATGCAAACACATCCATCTTCAATCATATCACACTGTTATTATTCATCTATTCCACTGTTTATTCATTTGACAAATTGTTAATTAAATGTTATAAAATTCAGATTTTTGTGTCCAGTAGCTTTGTTGTGTCGAAGAGAAGTCTCTGCTCCGAGGATTCTACGAACTTCAAGAAAGACTGATAAGAGTTTTGGATTCATTTCCCTTTCTAATTAAAGGGTGGTGCCCCGAAGATATCTAAGACTTTCTTAATTAATTAATAAATCAGTAAATAGTTCCATATTTACAGAATTTATTGAAGAATCCAAAAGTAAGTTAAAGCTTACGAATTGTTCGCTCCTAATAACCCCAACATTTTATTGGTGCCCCGTGTGAGGCTTGGATACACAGAGATTTCTATCCGGCACAAACAAACAAATAAATCCAAAGAGCTTGAATTAAAAATAATCCGTTGTTCAGCCTTGAACCAGCAACAGAGTGGTGCTGATTTCGCTGAGCAGGAAGCTGCATCGAACTCTCACCAGTAACTCAGTGCTTCTTTAAAGGTGCAACGTGTAAATTAATTCTGGTTGACCTTTTAGGTTAAAAATTCAGTTTTTCCTTAAAGGTGCAACGTGTAATTAATTCTGGCTAACCTTTTAGGTTAAAATTCAGTTCCTCATTAAAGGTGCAGCGTGTAAGTAATTCTGACTAACCCTTTTAGGCTAAAATTAACTGCTAATTTAGCGACTTTAACTCACAGTGGCTATTGTAACTAACTGAAACCTTCACTCAAAGACTGATAACACCCTGTTTGCTAATATTCTGAAGGAATAACTAGCATATTTAACACTGCAAGTGTTGTAAGACGTTGCTACGGCAACGCACCAGCTTTTGCTAAAATACTGAAAGGAATAGTATTTTAAGCGTCAGTCACGGCATTCCGTGCAATCTTAAAACGCTAAAACCTGTGCGCACAAAGGTTAATTTAGTGTTTTTCTGCTACAAAGCTAGCAGTTTGCTGCCCAAAAGGTGCAGCTTGAGCTATCTGCAGAAGCTCTACTAGGCTATTTTTGGTTCGGTTGTTAAAATGGAGGGACAGAGTAGTGAACTGACCAACTCCCAGCAACCAGGTGGCGCTGCGGCCCACGACTATGAACCTGGCCTACTTTCTGGACAAATATTGTCCAAACTGGTCGCGGTTGCTCGAGAACCCGACTACCCTTCTAGGGATTTCACTGAAGAACAGCGTAGCGTCGAGCTAGAAGCTGTAATTGATCAAATAGAAAACCCGGATGGTACAAAACCAATCCAGGTTCACTTAGCTAAGTTAGCCCTGATCCTCTATCAGAGAGGACTCCAACGTGGTCAGAAGATCATGAACCTCCAGAGTATGCTAGCTGAAAAACAGCGAAATGGAAGGCTGATCGAGGAAGACAACACCAGCACCGATTCTGGGGAAGATGGGGAGAAGACCCCGCCCCCTTCTGCTGATGACAACAGACAGTGGGAAGGGGGGGAACACCGTGACTCTGAGGCTGAGCCAGAGTGCTCTCCCACACCGGTACGAAAGCAAGCCGGCAAAGCCAACCAGGGTCCGCCCAGGACGATCGCCAAAGACCAATTGGTTTCCTCCACCCAAGGAAGCGAGGGACCGCCGTCCCGCCGTAAAGGTAGGCTACCTCCTGATACGTCTCCATACGATAATCAACAGTATGTGGTGTGGGACTCTCTGGACAGACGCACGCCGCAGGGGAGAGATGAAGCTTATCTGTCCCAACCTTCGGCCCCGTTCCCTACACACACTATAGGGCATTCAGGACCACCTAGGGGCCGAGGGCAGTTCGCCCTCGAATCCCAGGTTGGACCACCACCCTCATCTTCACGGCCTTCTCAATCAGTGAGAAGTCGACCAGCTGAGCGGCACCTCTATTTAGACCGCTTCCCCAGTCCACAAAGGGTGCAAGGTGCCGATTGGGGTTATGCACCCCAAGCTGCACCTCAACCATCCACCCATCCTAGCTACTCCGGTATTCGGCATGCCGGTAACCAGCTGCAGGACAAAGCATCATACGCCAGTCCGTATCCGGACAAAGTGTATTACGCAGAAGCCCCAGTTGAAAGACGCAGGCTGCACTACGCAGACGTGCCCCGGGAGGAGGACCTCCCAAGACACCCACGTGACGTGCCAGCAGCCCGCCACAACATGCCGGACCCCGATTTGGGCCCCAGGAGTCAACATTGGGAGCCCAGAGCACACCAGCGATATCCAGCGCCCTCTGAGACAGACCGTGGGTCAGAGTCAGAGGATGACGCGCCGTACCGTGAGTCAGGGCTCCGTGTACGTCAAATTGAATCGCTAGCTAAAGACATAGAACGCTTTGATCCTAACACCAATGAATCCAACGTTGACGATTATCTCAGGGAGATAGAACGTTGTCTGCTTGATCTTCCAGCACCTTCTTCAAGGGAAAAGCTCAAGCTAATTTGGAAAACCACATCTAGAACGGTGCATGGTTTCATGGAAACTCTACCACCTGACGTTCGAGATCGGTACTCCTCGCTCTGCCGAGCGTTGAGGGATGAATACGCCACGTATGCAGACTCCGTGTCAGCTACAATGGGGGCCTTCTCCATCAAACACGGGAGAAACGAACCCCCCAGAGAGTATTATCGCCGACTCAAAAGTGCTTATTTCCAAGGTCGAAACGGCCCTGGGCTCGAGGAAGACCCTGCCTTCAGATCCCTGTTCATTCACAACCTGCACGAGTGTGTTCGATCCGAAGTCTCAATGTATTGTCGGATGAAAAAACTGACAACTCAGGAGATTAGGAGATACGCTCAACAGGCTTGGGAAGCCGGCGGAAAGCCCCAAAAGCCTGACGCACATCACCGCGTCATGCACCTAGCTCCCGACGCCGAGCCGCGTTTGGAGCTTGAAGGCACAGAAGCTCCACCCACTAAGCCAAAATCTGCTAAACCTAGACCTGTTAAACCGCGAGAGCAGTCCCAATCTCCTCAACAGGGGAAGGGGGGTGCTGATTGGCCGCCTAGGTCTGGACAATCAGACAGGAAGTGGCCCAACCAAAACCAACGGCAGGCAGGTCGGAACAGTGGAAGGTTTAAGGAGCGCCGCCCACAGGTAGGTCCCGAACACGAGTCCGCAGGTGAGTACTTGACCAAAGCCGACGTCCAGGAGATGTTTCAGCAGTTTCTAGCTAAACAGAAGGAACAGCTGAGATCTGCAGAAGAAACCCTTGCACCAAAGTCGTCTTCTAAGAAGCCAGACCCAGAGCCAACGTCCGCATGACTAGGCGTGGCTCAACCCCCCAGCGTGGCCAGGACCTACCTGATCAGCTGGGGGAACACTACTGGTAGATCACAGGAGTCTCCTGAAATCTACCCCCCAGAGAAACCTGATACTAAATTTCTGAAGTTCCTTGGTGACTTAACAAACCATGATCATGCTCGCCGTTTGTACTGTAGCACCAAGGTAGGTGGATGCATACAGGTTGATGCTCTGCTGGATACCGGCTCAGAAATCACCCTGATGTGCTCCACACTATTCCATCGCGTGTCTGACACCATGCGGTCGCTCGGGAAACCAGTCCAGGTTGAACCTTGTGACCTGAAAATCACCAGCTACACCCAGACCCGGGAGTGTATCACTCACCGGGCGTGGCTGGACATCACCTTCCAAGACATGACTCTGGTTCACCCGTTTTATGTCTGCCAGCTAGACACTGAACCACTTCTCATTGGTCAGGACCTGCTTGAACGTCTAGCTCCCCTCATCGACTGCCAGAAGGGTCAACTGTGGGCCCAGGTGGACACACCTAAGCCCTGGAACCCAGATAGCAGCCGACCATCCTCCATTCTTGAAGTCAGCATAAGTGAGCCGCAAAACCCTTGTTCCAAGGTCATGCCCCTCCCTACGGCTCCCACAGACGATGACCGCCTGCAAAGGCACGAAACCGCTCCTGGAACTCCGCTCCGCGCACATTCATCTTTTCTCTGCTCGCTGAAGAACGTCAGCCTGCAGCCATATGCACCACACATAGTTGGTGGTCTTACCATCAACTGCACCCACATCTCAGATGCTCGCCTTGCTCTTTGGTCTGAAAAGTCAGCCATCAGCCAGCAGACGTTTGAACACCTGCATCAGAAGGACCCCCTTCTGGTCAGTGTGACACGTAGCCATCGGCTCTTGTCACCTACTTGGCCGCAGAGGCTCCTGAAAGCGCCAGAGGTTTGCTCTCTGACTATCCAACTTGGAGCAAGACAGCTCACACATACATTCAGCATCATACCACAGCTTGATCCACCTGCACTCATCGGAGCAGATCTGCTGGTTCGACTCGGTGCCCAGCTGGACACTTGCAATCAAGTCCTTTGGGCCCGAGCCACACCATCCTCTGAGCCTCGCTCAGAAGGCCCTGAACACTTGCTGTCCGGTCAGACCATTCCACAGGCCTGCCGTGCAGTGGTTGAGGCCAGCACGGTTCTGCCCCCACTGGTCAAAGGAGTGCCTGTTCGTCTGACTCTGATGAAGCATCAGAAGCTGCCAGGCACACAGGCCTTCTTCCAGCCATCACCACACTTCTTGGAGCTCAACTTAGCCGTCTGTGGCACGCCACTCTTGGAGCTGAACAATCGTTCTGCTTACTTGTTGGTCGAAAATCCGACCCAGAGTCCTATCCACCTGCCGGCAGGAAAGCCCTTGGGCATGCTGATAGATAGCTCATTCCATGACTTCGAACTTTCAGTCCCCGTGATCGGACAACTTCCGTTGTTCTTGAATGACAGACAGGTTGGTGCAGACACATTCAGTACTTTCCCTTCACAAATGATTACCATCAAGCGGCATGAAGCCCTTCCTGAGGAACCCATTTGCAGTGCAACCTTAGATACTGACGGCGGTCAGTGTCTAATGGTTTTTGCAATAAATACTCAACCCTCTGAGTCACCGGTTGAAAGCCCGGAACACCAGAGACCCTCCTCCTCTGAACCTTATGACGGCTTCGAGGCCGAAGTCAGCCAGCAGCTTGACAAAGCGGATGCGCTGGAGTCAGAGGAGCAGAGAGCAGAGCTTAGAAGCCTGTTCTATGAGTTTCAGTCCGTCTTATCCAGGGACTCCCTGGACTGTGGACTCACAAACCTGCATACGGTTCGCATTCCAACGAACCCGAATGCCCCTCCTACTTTTGTACGTCAGTACAAGATTCCCCTCGCTGCTTATGAGTCGATCCAAGAGATCCTCGACCAGTTGAAGGAGAAAAACATCATCAGAGAGTGTAACTCCACTTACAACTCTCCCATCTGGCCGGTTCTGAAACCGACTGGGAAATGGCGTCTCACCATAGACTATCGTGCACTGAACAAACAAGTACCTCTCTCCAGGTGGCCTATGATCCATTTAGATCAGGAGCTAGCCAGAGTCAGAGATGCTCGTTTCTTCTCTACGGTTGACGTAGCCAACGGCTTCTGGACCATGAAGGTTGAGCCGGCGGACCAGTATAAACTGGCTTTCTCCTTTGGAAATCGCCAATATACTTGGAACCGCTGCCCCTTTGGCTACTCTAACTCACCTGCCGAGTTCAACATCTTCCTCCACAAAGCCATGTCAGATGCTGCTTCCAGAGGGAACCTCATATATGTCGATGACATCTTGATGAGGAGTCGAACCTTCGAGGAGCACCTGGCCGAACTCCGTCACGTGCTGCAACAGCTCGCTGACGCCGGAGCTAAATTGGCGATTCTCAAGGGACAGTGGTGTCGAACCAAAGTGGAGTATGTTGGACTGCTGGTTGGCCCTAATGGAGTCGAGCCCCAAGCGGGACGCATTAGAGCCATTCAGGACATCAAAGCCCCAGCTAATCTGACTGAACTCAGGAGCTTCCTCGGAGTCTGCAACTACTCCAGGCAGTTCATTGAGGAGTACGCTGAAACAGCGAGGCCCCTCACTGAGCTGCTTCGGAACGACACACCTTTCGTGTGGGACAGACCCCAAGAACTCTCCTTCCAGTTCCTAAAACAGAAGTTGGCGTCCGCACCCTGTCTGGCTTACCCAGACAAGGATAAAGAGTTCTACATAGAGGCTACTTTCTCCTCTCACTGCCTGAGCGCTGCTTTGAAGCAGAAACACGATCAGGACATGAGAGTTGTGGCATACGCCAGCAAGCCTCTGAGCAAGGTGGAACTCCAGTTCTCAGACTGTGAGAGAGCCCTCCTCTCTACAGTCTGGGCTGTCGAACACTTTCGTAGTTACATCGGTGGACAGAAAGTGATCATTGAAACGTGTCATCAGCCTGTCACCTTCCTAAACAGCCAGCGTCTGCGCGAAGGAAGAGTGTCAAACAGCCGCATTGCGACGTGGATGATGGTGCTCCAAGGATATAACATTGAGGTCAAGTATGGTCAGAACACCAAGCTAGCGCTAGGACAAGGGCTAGCAGGCTGCCAGCACTGTGACTCTGACTCCGTCATGGGCCCCCTGGACACACCTGCCGCAGTCTACCCAACCGCATCCAATCATCGCTACTTTGATGAGAATGTTTGCCAAGGGCTTCCGAAAGTTTACACTGACGGATGCGCCTACCTTCACGAAGGCCAGCTCCGTGCCGGGGTTGGAGTCGTTTGGGTGGACTGTGACACTAAGCAACCAAATCACTACCGGTTGGGCCAAAAGTCTAGTCAGTACGCCGAAATTGCTGCAGTGTTGATAACCCTCCAGCAGGCGGCAGCCTTGGACATCACTCAAATCGTCCTTTGCTCAGATTCAAACTACGCTAGACACAGCTTCATCTCTCACTTCCCCATGTGGAAGGAGAACCACATGAAAAACGCCAGGAACAGAGACGTGAAACACTCGGAGTTATTCCTAGAGTGTGATCTGCTCACCACTGAGAAAGGCATAATGGTCTACTGGAAAAAGGTCAAAGGTCACTCCAGGACCCTAGGTCCAGAGAAAGATGGTAATGACGAAGCTGACCGCCTTGCTAAGCTCGGTGCTGACCAGGGAACCTGCTGGGAATTCAAAGACGAGTGGCTTCCACCCAAGGCCGTTCACGAGGTCTGCGCGATTACTCGTCGCCATGCTAAACAGGCAGACGAACCTCAGAACGTTGGGGTACCCGTGTTTCTAGGCAGACAACCACATGATGCGGACCTAGTCACCATGCAGGAACAAGATCCTGACCTGAAGCTCATCCGCGAGCTTCTCCAAAAGGGCCCGATGCCTGAACAACCGTCACCACCTACTGGCGCAAGCCGAGATTTGGTAACCCTGCATCGTCAACTCACGCATCTGAAACTACAAAACGATTTGTTAGTTTACATGCGTGACGACCACAGCCCGCCGCGCTGGGTTGTTCCACTCGACCACAGAGGAGTGATGCTTGCCTACGCCCACGACACTCCGGTTGGAGGTCACCGCGGAGCAAAAGCTACCCTCGCGTCACTGACAGAAGTAGCATATTGGCCGTCGATGTCCAAGGACGTACACAGCTATGTCCAAGGCTGCCTCGTCTGTGCCCAGTTTCAACCCTCCCAGCCGCTTGCTAGAGCACCACTGCAACGCAGGGGAATAACCTTCCCTTGGTCCCACCTGCAGATCGACTGGGTTGGACCGGTTCCCAAATCGGCAAGAGGAAACAAATATATGCTAACTGTAACTTGCAGTTTCACAAAGTGGGTGGAATGCCTTCCAGCGCCAAACGATACAGCCGTCACAACCGCTGTACTGCTGATTAACCACGTTTTCAGTCGATGGGGACTTCCACTCTGCATTGACTCTGACCGGGGAACTCATTTCACATCCAGTGTAATGACGTCCCTGTTTGAACTTCTGGGAGTGGAAGTGAGATTCCACCTCCCCTATCACCCACAGTCATCCGGACAGGTCGAACGGATGAACCGCATGGTCGTCTCTATGCTCAAAAAGTACATCTGCTCCACTGGGAAGGACTGGGACGTCAAGCTCCCTCTGGTCCTGATGGCCATACGGTCCACTCCACAGCGATCCACGGGGGTTACGCCCTTTGAGATGATGACCGGCAGACTGATGGCTCTACCACTGCACCTCCTGTATCACCCAGAGGATGTCAGTGTTGCCACTGCCTATACCGCTCATCAGTATGTGGCAGACTTGAAAACACACCTCAGAGCTACGTTTGCGCACGCTCAGAAGAAACTGGAGACCAACGTAGAAGGCGCTAAAGCCTACTACGACCAAAAGACAACCAGCCGCGAATACGAGGTGGGTGACAAAGTATTCTACTTTCGGTTCGCCCAACCGGCACGCAAAGCTAAGAAGTTCCTGCCCTGCTGGTCAGGACCATTTGAGATCGTGGCAAAACTCTCTCCAGTTGCATACAGGTTACGCATCACCAAAGCGAGACAGGAGCCTGTCTACAAATGGGTGCATGCAAACCAAATCAAACCCTACGTCAAACCATCCCCGCGGGTACAGAGACCAGACTCCCCGCAGGAGGTAGACGTAGTCGCTACATAGTTCTATGCATGGAAATGGAAAAGGGGGGGAAGTGCACGTTTAACCCACTAACATGTACTAACCGACAAAGAACCAAGCCCCCCCCCCGCCGTTCTTTTCACTAACCACGAGTCTCTCCATTACAGGATGGAGTTCCTCTGGATCTTCTGCATCCTCTTTGGATCAACGGCAGCCACTCCATCAGCCATCATTAAACCGGGACCACCAACCGGGATGGTCCTCCAAGACAACCCCGGATTGTTGATCACACACTGCCGCATTCATACGCAACGTATCGTTGTCCGTTTGGACCCGTGGGACGTCTATCACAAACACGTGATACCGGCCCCTCCTCCTCACAAGTCCATTATTGGTACTGTTCAACATGCCAAGCGCACCACCGCTTACATGTTGGCACAACTTCAAAAATTTATAGTCACTGAAGATGACCTCGGAGAAAATAACCGCCCAAAAAGGTTTCTAGGTGGACTCATCGCTGCGGTGTCCGCGGTGGGTTCCCTCTTTTCAGTTGGACTTTCGGCAGCTAACACAATTAGTCTTAAGACTGTCCAACGACACATTGCCGAACTCCAGGATGAGATGCCAGAGATCCAGGGGAACCTCCTCCTCCTAGACCGCAAACAGGAAGCTCTTACTAAAACCTTACAGGGTACTCTTGTAACGGTCAACCTACATTCTGCTCTGATTAATGAATCTCTACGTGCAATCAAGACTTTGTCTGACACCATACATCAGGATATTGTGTACACACGAGTGGTGAGAGATTTGATGCAGGACCTGCTCAGGGAAATTGGTTCTACTCTGGACAGCCTGGTTGAAGGTCGCATTCCTGCGTATTTGGTACCAATGGATCTGCTCAAAGATGTTTTGACTGCTGCTACTCCCTCCACTGTACACACTTCACAAATCCACCTAGCGTACAGCCTAGGCAGTGCAATTCCCATTCACGTTGATGCAGAAAAATTAGAACTCGGTTTCCTGTTAAATGTTCCCATAATTGAGACACCTCACATCTATAGGCTTAAGTCCATGCTAAACGTTGGTTTTTGGAAAAACGGTAAACATTTCCACCTTAAAACTCCGAGCTTCCTTGCTTACCAAGATGCTGATAGCAAACTCTATCTAACTCCTAACTTAGATTTATGCACAAAAACCAAAGATATTCACTGGGTGTGTCTTGGTAACCCATTTGTCCGAGACGTTGCCAATTATCAATGCGGCCTCAGGAGCGATGCGCCCCTGCAGAATTGCCAAGCTACGGTCACGTTAAAAGATGTTGACATGGATACCAGAGTGGAACGTGCAGGTGACAGATGGCTTATCAGCACCCCAGTAGACTCGGCCCTTGTAACTTATGACCAGCATAACGTTGCCACTGAGTTACAACTGCCGAACCAAACCTTTTTCCTCTCAGTTCCGCCAGGTGCAATTGTACACCTGGAAAACCTGGCACTCCATCACCTCAACCTCGAACAGCATGATTCGGAGATTGAGATCATGGACGCTTTCCAGGGTTATAACTTTACCATCGATTTAGAAATTGACCAACAATTACTGATTGAAGGAACCAAACTTGTTAAGTTCACACAAACCCCGCGTGAACTTACTTTGACGCCCATGAATAGATACCCAAGACGCTACATTGACACAGATTATACCACCTTAATCTGCACATTGGTCGCCCTGGGGATGGGATGGCTCATCACGGCCGTGATAGCTTATTCCGCCTACAGGCGTGTTAAGAAACTCCAAGATAAGATGCACTTGCTCACCTACGGTGTGCCTCGTGACCGCGTTCGGGGAGAATCCAAGCGTGAATGTACCACACCTGTCTAAAGGGGGTGAGCAACATTTTCTTTATTATTTTGTAACCCTAAGAGTAGTTCTCACTTTAGTCTACCTCACATTTTTATCTGAGTGTTGCATTATGTCACATTCTTTATAAGCTACACACTGAATGTATGACCTAAGAATGTATTTTATGAGACCTCAAGGTTGCTATGAATTTTCTTGGATGTTATATGTTACATGTTTTTTTTTGGGGTTTTCTGTATTTTTGTTTCTTACTTGGTCACATATTGACTAGTGGTTATGTGCCGGCCCAGCTCAGTCTGTCAATGACTCTGTCTGACGCACCAGCACATTGTAGTACCTCTTAGTTTTATGGTCCTTGTTTTAGCCCAAAGACTGTCCTGATCCACCCTTTGGACCAAAAAGGGGGGAATCTTGGGACCACATAGGTCAATGCGCGTTTGCGAACTATGGACCTCGTACATCACCGCGTGCTCCATAAACTGAACTGTATGGCCGGCGGTGAGATGCCTTTGTGTCCACTCGTGGAGTTAACCGCCCACCGACCTTCCTCCTTCTACACTACTACCTCTCGCATGGACGACATCATCATTGCGTACCACCTGCGTGAGTGGCTTCTTCTCGTTATGCGCGTTGGGGACTATCCCGTTTCCTATCCTCTTTGTGCCTGACCAGGATGAAAGACCAAAGGCGCCAGGATCCAAGACAAAGACCAAAGACAAAGGCGTCCAAGGAGACCAACGTCCTAAGGGACAAACCCACCTGTGCTTCCGACAATCAAGTCGACCTACGTTCATGAGGAACAAACCCATCTGTGCTTCCGACGATCGAGCTTTGGGCGCGATCCCCGAAACCAAAAGGGGGAATGTTGAGGGTCTGACCTCATGAGGAAATTACTATGCAGTGATTTTCTCCAAAATGACTGTGCTTAAATTGCTCTGAAAAGCAAATAATCACATCAGCGCCAAGAAACTTCATTTCCCATGATGCTTTGCACACGGAAGCATTGTGATGACGTCACCGCCTAGTACCAGAAACACGTTCTGCGCATGTGCGGGAAGCCGTGGAGCTTTTCCCGCGAACTAAGACCATAAATCTTCAGCAGAGACAAAGAAACCTTGTTTCTTTTGCCCAGGATACCTGGCGGTAAGGACACGCTTGTCGAACGCTCCGACTCCCTTGAGCACGCGGAAGCTCTAAGTGCCCAAGTTGAGCCCACGGAACTGCTGGAAACTAAACTGCAAGCCCATCAGATCTGCTCGTTTCTGCTCCCCTCCAGCTGATGTTTGAGGACACAGAACTGCGGAGGAAAGCAACAACTCCATCAAGCACGCTGTAAGTTATAACTCAGCACAGAAAGAAACTTTGCTGTCTCTGTCCAGCCCGTGGAGAAACACTCGTGAACGCCAAACAACGGAGAAAGCATCAAACCGACGGACGACGCCGAAAGCTGCGGAGAAACACGGAGAACCGTCAAATCAAAGAGGGAGGGACGCCTCGCTCTTCTGGTGATCAGCAACTCATCTCTTTCTCTCTCTCCTTCTTCTTCCGTTAACTCTATAGTCCAGAATAAGCAATAAAACCGCGCTATTGCTTAAAAAGTAGCTTCGTGTTTTCCTCTTTCGTCCCAAACACGTCCGTCGGGTCATTTTGAAAGAATAAACTGCTTATTGATCATTGTTTGGTATCTTAAAATGGTTTCTGTCATGGCCAGGCTGAAACTAAAAGATATTAATTTGTGATTAATCTTTTGTGTTGTTTCATGATCTTTTGAAATGTTTTGAGTGATTTAAGGTTAAGTTACTACTGATTCTAAGTGCTTTGGAAGTTAAAGTGCAAGTTGCCACCCACACTTTAGCCAGACAAAGGGGTCAGCCATCTTGTATTCAAGACTCCATTTTGAATCCATACACACGCACACACACACACACACACACACACACACACACACACTACTCCTTTGTGAGAACAAAGGACCCCATTCATACATCCTCCATCACATGCAAACACATCCATCTTCAATCATATCACACGGTTATTATTCATCTATTCCACTGTTTATTCATTTGACAAATTGTTAATTAAATGTTATAAAATTCAGATTTTTGTGTCCAGTAGCTTTGTTGTGTCGAAGAGAAGTCTCTGCTCCGAGGATTCTACGAACTTCAAGAAAGACTGATAAGAGTTTTGGATTCATTTCCCTTTCTAATTAAAGGGTGGTGCCCCGAAGATATCTAAGAATATCTTAATTAATTAATAAATCAGTAAATAGTTCCATATTTACAGAATTTATTGAAGAATCCAAAAGTAAGTTAAAGCTTACGAATTGTTCGCTCCTAATAACCCCAACAAGATGAAGTCAATATAAACATATGTAAATAAATCTTCAAAGATACTTGTGGCCTCCCAGTTTACCTTAAAAGTGTATCACAAAATCTGGGTGTTGTTATTGATGAACACCTGGCCTTTAAAGATCATGTTGCCTCTGTTGCCCGTTCATGCCGCTTTGCGCTGTATAACATATGTAAGATCAGACCATACCTAACACAACATGCCACCCAGCTCCTGGTGCAATCTACTGTCATCTCCCGCCTCGATTACTGCAACGCCCTTCTAACTGGTCTTCCAGGCTGTACTGTGAAACCTATTCAAATGGTCCAGAACACAGCGGCGCGTCTGGTCTTCAACCAGCCAAAAAGAGCACACGTCACCCCTCTGTTCATTGAGCTCCACTGGCTACCGCTAGCAGCATGCATCAAATTCAAACTGCTAACACTAGCATACAAAGTCCGAGATGGTACGGCTCCCATCTACCTGAATCTTCTTGCAAAGGCTTACGTCTCGGCCCGGCCGCTCCGGTCATCACAGGATCGTCGGCTAGCAGTGCCTACACCACGCTCAGGACAATCCAGACTCTTCTCATGCATCGTTCCACAAATGTGGAATGACCTTCCAAGCACTACCAGAACAGGAGCTTCCTTTTCAATTTTCAAGAAACTCCTGAAGACCCTGCTCTTCAGAGAGCATCTTCTTAACTAGCACCCTCCCTGCACCCGTCCCCCTCTCTACCGTCCACTCCTTGTTCCCTCCTCTCCATGATTGAGGTCAAGTTGTTGTTATTGTTGTTGTTAGCCTCAAGGGCAGCATGGCGATTATCACTTGTAAGTCGCTTTGGACAAAAGCATCTGCTAAATACATAAATATAAATGTCAAGTATTTGAAATGTTTCTTTATTAGCTTTCTGCATATTGCTGTTTTAGAAGGCTGGGAACATGGACATATAAAACTATTGACGTGAAACCATTCAAAGATTAATGAACAAGCAAGAACATGTGAAAACAAACCCCATCTACACCAGCTCATTTTTCAGGGTCTGCAATTTTGGTTTGAGTTGCTTTCTCTCATCGTCCAGCTTCAGCAACACTACTTGAATGAACTCAAAAAAGCTACTGCACTTCACAGAATAGCTGAGATGCAGCGCATATATTAGCCCAAACAAACACACCAAAGCATCAGTCCATCTGTAATGAGTCATTACAACCTGATCTTCAAGAACAACGGACACTTGGCGTGGTGAGAAAGGAACTCCAGCAGGCACATCCTCTTCATCCACATCAGCAGCCAGCGCAAGTGCAGCTTCATGGAACTCCATTTCATCCTGTCACACATCAAAGTTATTGATGAGAAATATTTGTCATAGATATAAAGGTCAACACAAATACAAATAGTCAGATAGCTTTAATTTTTTCAAATTGTATGTTTTACCACTTTTTGTCATTTCAATAGGAAAATTATTGCAATTCCCAAGTATAACATACCTTGCATGTTTTGAAAATTCCTGACGAATCCTCCTTGAGGTAAATCGGCAGGCCAGCCACGGCTGCTGTTCTTGTTGCGCAGATGTCGTTCTTGTCCTTAAAGGACAAAAAATATATAAAACATGACAAATGGGACTACCATGCAAA
Organism: Nothobranchius furzeri; assembly: GCF_043380555.1. Classification (NCBI taxonomy): domain Eukaryota; kingdom Metazoa; phylum Chordata; class Actinopteri; order Cyprinodontiformes; family Nothobranchiidae; genus Nothobranchius; species Nothobranchius furzeri. Next base: position 29,993,358 of record NC_091745.1, read on the forward strand.
CAGTAGAGTGAAAGTATTTTTAAGTACCTGTTGCTCACATTCCAACAACAGCTGGTCCATGTTTTCACCAACCCGTCCAGTTTTCTTCTTTTTGTAAAGTCCAGTCAGTTGAGGAGCATATTCATCCAGTGCAGCATAAAAAACATGTGGTAGATGAAGATTGGTAATCCGGTGAAATCAACACATTCTCACTCCCAGCGCGTCAAAAACAAACGCTTGGTCAGCCACGCTCCACGTCAGACCCCTGAGGCCAAAAGTGCCCTTTTTCGTTACTTATGTGCGAAAAGGGTTTTTTCCCTTATTTGACTGCAGATCCCAATGCAGCGTTACACTGACGCGATGGGATGTCCGCAGCCAGGGCGCCAAACAAGCTCATTGTACCTCACCCTAACCTTATCCTCTTTTTAACCTTCCCCTCACCCCTATCCTAACCTTAACCATCTTGCTAGCGAACACGTTAGTGATGTGTCGGTCGCTCTAAAAGCCGGCTCTATGAAGTGAACGGCGGGAGCTGCCTCGTCATTGGTCGAGTTTGGACCAAGGCAACGTGAGGGGGAGGTTTCAACTACCACAGTGGAGGTTAAAAGTAGAGGGTATGTGTAACCTCCCCCTCGCCATATGGTATGTTCTAACTTTACACTTGGGCGGCAAATACGAAAACTGACAGTCAGACTCTGACTGTCAAGAATGCATGGGAAACAAACGCTTGATCACAGTGAGAGTAACGTTTTAGGTAGCAAGAGGGTTAAGGTTAGGATGAGGGAGAGGGGAAGGTTATAAATAGTGAAATGTTAAGGTTTAGGTGCGGTTAAACGAGCTGGTTCGGTGCCGCATCAGCGGATATCTAATCACGTCAGTTTTACACTGCATTGGGATCTGCAGTTACAAAAGGGAAAAACCCCTTTTCGCACATAAGTAAAGAAAAAGGACACTTTTGGAGTCTGGGGTCTGACGTGGAGGGTGGCTGACCAAGCGTTTGTTTCCGATGCTTAGGGTGTGAGAATGTGTTGGTGAAATCCACAGTAGAGCTGAAGAGAATAAACCAAAAATGATATGAAAAAAATGCTGTATACTTGATAAGCAGTAAATTTAATATAGTTGTACTTACCTGTGTCGCATTAAAGAGAGCTGGCCATCTGTCCTTAAGCTCTGATACAGGAAGAGAAGATGTAATGATCTCTTCACGTCTCAGGGAAAAAGAGTGCATCATGTGCTGATGAATGAGTGGAATGTCCCTTTCAGCAGAGGTCTTCCGGAACTCTTCTATCATCTCACCCCTCCTTTTCCCCAGAGACTCTGTTTCTCCAGGACAACTGGGAAGGAAGTTGACCTCACCTCTCCTAGGTCTTTTAATATTGGCCCTTGGTGCAGCTCCTTCTGGGTTCATTCTGCTGCGCTTTCCAGAGTTAACAGCAACATCTCTGATGCCAGCTTTGGCCAAATTATTTCTTTGGTTTCCTATTTTGTGCCTCAAACTATTCTTCCATCCTTCCCAACCAGTGTCAGAATTGTTCTCCTTCAGACGGTCACACTGACGGGCAGGAGGTTTGAACCCAAGATGCAGAACACCAGATCACTCAGACAGGAGCAGAGGTAAAGAAGTAAATTCTTTATTCTTTTAAGGTGGAGGCTTAATCCAGCGGTTAAAACACAAAAAAACTGATGTTTAAAAACAGGAGCAAGGACAGAACAGCTCAGACACAATGGACCGACAAAATAGTGAGACACAGACAGGGTTTTATACACTGGGGAGGATGAGAGGGAGATGAGCTGGTGCGTTGGGAGAGAAACCAAGTGAAAGCAATTAACTAATCAGGGAGGAAACTAACATGACCTAAGAGTAAAACCTAAAGACAAGAAGAGCAGCAAACATAACTAATATTCTAAGGGGCAGGAACATCACAAACACCGGTGGGACAAACACACTAAAGAGAGTTAATAAAATGAACAGCTGAAACTAAAGGAAAACACTACAGAAAGAAAAACTACAGGGGCGTGACTAAGGGGGACCACGGGAGCACTGGACCTGGGAGGGGGATACCTGGGGAGGGAAACCTAGAGTGCTGTAGATCTGGGGAAAAATGAGGAACACAAGGAGACACATGAGGAAGACGCAGACAAGGACACATGAGGGCGCTAGGAGACACAAAAGGAGAACCTAGAGAGGGATGGAGAACACAAGGAGACACATGAGGGGAGACGCAGATGCCGACCATAACAGAGACAGGGATGCTTTTCAACTAAAGCTTTTGCAGCCTTTCCAATCGGTGTGCTACTAGGATATGCCTTCAGTTTAAAGATTTCTTCCCCATTACCTCAAGTATGTTGTGTTTTTGATCTCTAGGAAGTCTAATTAGTTTCCCATCTTTTTCAAATGCTGCATTACCTTCCTTTAGCACATGTTCCACCTCATAAGAAAATTTTGGAACAATAAAAACCTCTGGCCACCGACTAATATGCTCTGGTGAATCTATGGCATCAGTGCTATCATTCAGAAGACTTGTCTCACTAGTGCTGGTTGAAATCAAGTCCAGCTCCACTAATATGATTACTTTAACCGATGCTGTGCTTGGGAGGTGTTCCATTTCAACCAAATTACACAATGCATGATCAAAATCTAGATCTTGAAACTGAAGCCTAAAGTCAAAAGTCAACTTTAGCCTAGTTTAGATTTAATCTATGAGGGCCTGTACACTGCTTGGGCGAGATGGCAGAATAAGTCTTTCAGCATTATCATGATCAAGGATGACCCTTAGCTTCAGTCTCTCTGTTGCCTCCATCTGAAGTCGTAGGTCCTGTAACATACAGGATTCAAATAATATAGCGACATTTCAACACACTCAAGAGTTCTCATGTCATGTATGCATTACCTGTACACTGGCAGAAGGGCTGGGGAGATCCGCTGATATTTCAGTTCTGTTTCTTTAGTCAGACACTGGAATTAAATGTTTTGTTGTTAGAATGAGTTCATTTGCAATCTTATAAGCAAAATGTGGCAGGTGGTCAGACCGCTGGCACACAGCTTTGACACTATGACTCTTCGGTATATGCTTGACTAGTTCGTATGACCTCAAGTGCTCAACATACAAAGTGTCGTAGTCTTTTAAGAGAAAATACATTTTGTTGCTGATGAGTAGGATGTTTCGAATCTCTTTGAACTCTGGCAAGGCTGCATAAGCACCAGTACATACAAACATGCCAGTTGCAAAGCTTGTGCCATAAATGGAGATGTTTTTTGTTCCATAAACTGTGTCACTGTCAATAATACATGAGATTAATGATCGGGTATCTGCAGGTAGTGATGAAATGTACATAGACTCCTATGCACATGTGGTTTGAAAAACTTTGAGAATGACAAATAAAATGTCATCTGACTTTGATGTCGCTCTGCCAAAGTTTTTAACAAATTTCTGTAGTTGTGAGTGTCATGAATAATTTTTTTTGAAAACCTTATGCTTTCCCTCAAATCTCATTGTCCAAAGGTGGACCAAGGGACCAAAGCATTTTATCAAGTGCGGGTAATGCTCGATGTAATGATGCTTTGGCCTTAATCGAACATTCAGAAACACTTCTTGGAAGAGTTGCCGGTGGTCCAATATTTTACAAGCCAAGTACTGAATGGTCTCTTCATTAAAAATCTGAGACATGGCAAGCTGAACGACATCCTTTAACTCCATTAGCACTTCCCAAAACATGTCTCTTTCTGGGACTTTTGAGCCAATGAGAAGAGGCAACATTATAAGCAGGGCATTATTTTCATGAGCATTCCCACCAATGGTCCCTCGACTGGCAAAATTAGTGGGTATTGGATGAGGGCGATCAACTTTGTCAGAATGTTGGTATGGAAAGTGCAATATTGCTCGATTTAAGTCTTCTAAGGTAAAAGATTTACTGGAAAACAAACCTTTTAAGCAATGAGCTATCCCCACTGGAACAATGCCTTCAAACAGGTCGTGCAGGAGGTCAGGTGGGAAGCCTGTGACAGGATGGAAGAATGACAGATGGTCAGAAAGAACACAACTGTTTTTGACACCACAATATCCCTCACTGCCATCGCTCTGAAGCTCTCGTAAAAGATTGTCATGAAGATCTTTTGTTCTCAGCACATAATCCCCTGTAACTGCATTTTTGTCTGCATTGTGTGGCATGACAAAACCTGCAGAAATGAGTAGACCTGAAGCTCTCATTGATCCCAGCAAGCCCATGTGCGGCAAGGTTATCTGCCACAACACAGTAGACAGTGCCTTTAAAGGAGACATAACATGAAAAACCCACTTTTTTATCCATTAACACAGTGTGTTTCACATTTTAAGTGTCTAAGTGAGCAAAAAGGCTTATATTATTCACTGGAGTTGCTATTTAGATATTTAATAATTAAGTTTTGGGCATAATTGTCCAACCGTTCAGTTTTTCACATTATCTATTACATCAGTAATTTATTTCGTCAGGATAACTACCAAATATGGTAATGGCCCTCGGCTAAACACAGAGCCAATCCGCCATTTTTTCTTCTCGCTAAGATTTTTTGTAGTCCTGTTGGAAAAATGCAGAATGTCTGGTTATTTTAGCCACACACAGCTCAAAACTGTTCCTCGTTTTAAGGAAGGGTGATGTGGCAGTATTTAAACCCAGGAGCTGAGGACACTACTGCTAAAAAAACACAGAAGAAAAAGTAGTGTGTGTGTGTGTGTGTGTGTGTGCGTGCGTGTGCGCGCGCGTGGTTCGTTCGTTCGTGTCTCCAGGCTAGTGGCTAAGTACTGAGGGCTTCATCTATCTAAAAGGAGTCATTTCCATCTGAATGTGGCAGCACCGGGACACAGCAGCAGAGCGGTAAGCTTCATATCACTCTAAAATGTCGACAAACTTTACTTTAGATTTACGGGCATTAGCAGCACTAAAGCGTTAGCATCCGGCTTGCTATCGCTAGCACAGTATGCTAGTAAAGTTAGCACCCAGATTAATGTGGATTTGGCTGATTTTCGTGGAATAAAACGTGATTTCTGATCAACGCCTTCTTTTACACCAGATGATAACCTCCCACTGATTGTAACAGCAGAGAGCCTGTGTGTTATTCTACGTGAGTGTGATGTAATCTTAGCATCCAGTAAATAAAGTCCCATATCAGCTAAAATGCAGCGTGACAAAGTCATTAAAGTGCGTCAACACAGTGGATTTAATACGAGTTTTAAAGAACGATCTCTGAGTGAAGTGAGGTTAGTTTTTTTCTCACTGCAGATATAAAAACTAACTCTGCATCAGTCAGACGCAGCAAAGCTCACCGTCTGTATGAGCGTGAGCGTCGGAAAGCTGATAAAATCAGCTGTAAAATAATTAAAACAAAAATGAAAATGCTCCTTTGCTTTTTAGAGTCCACATCCAGAAGGCTGGAGCCGTGTTTCACTGACAGGCTGTCAGACTAACGCCCTGATGAGCTCAGCTGGGACAAACTGGTCTGATGTTTAGGTAAGTGAAGATCTGCTTCTCCAAGGCCTTGAGATGCTAGTAAAAAATAATTTGGCCAGCTTGCTAATGTTACTTTAATTCTCCTCTAAGGAACACAGAACGTTCAGATGTTGGAGCTTCACGTCACCTACTGAGGAAGGAGACCCACCAGTAAAGAGATGGTCTGGACCAGACCAAAGTGAGTGATGACACACTTCAGCCACCCTCATCATTAAGAACACCTCACCCCCTGAATCACTCCGTCTGATGACAGCAGAGTGATTTATTTGATGTTTTACTTGTTTAGTCTGTTTAGAAATTATTGAATTACATTATTTTCTGTAATCGACCATCTGATCTGGACGAGTACAGAATAACTTTCCCCAAATTCAGCAGCAGCTGGCCTACAAAAACAGCTGCAGCATGTAGTAAGTCTGTCTGCACTGCTCTCTAATGAGATTCCTTTCATAAGGAATCATTTGTATAATTTTAGTGTCACTATTTTATTACATTTGTAAGAATATGAAGTCACTGCAGCAAAGTGAACTTGTGAACAAACACAAACGTGACTATAAACATGAAAGCTAAAGAAACAACTTTCCTAAAGCTGATTGTAAACAAAATATGTCATTAAAGTTATTGTCTATCATTGCAGAATATGGCGATGACATCATGTAACTGGTCTTTGGAAAAGTTTTCCCTGAACCAACTCCGTTTCTAGATGAGGTAGAGAAGATCTGCATCTCACCAACCCTCTGGTCTCAGTATTCAGACAACAGAGGTCTCCCACTGTTATCCAGGACCAGTTTGAAGCCCACATACTGCCCCTCCCTCATCATCAGGAAACATCAATCCGTATCCTGAGGACAACAGAAGACGGCAGGAGGACAGGAACTCTGAGACCTAGATACCACCAGCACCGAGACACAAAGCACCTGTGTGCACAACGCCTGTTTAACTACTAAAACCTGTTTATTATATTGTTCTACTTATTTGCTGTGAGGTTAATACTTAGAAAATTTGTATATTAATGTAAACAATTTAAAAAAATCACTGATTGTATGTTTTCTTTTAGATGTAATGGTCCAAACTCAGCCTTGTAGACATTTATTGCATCCTGTAGGTAAATACACAGAACAGGCTCAGATCCAGGATGACCCAGCATGCTCTTCTTCCATTCTGGCTGTTAGGGATTGTATCAATAACTCAATGCCTACTGATGTTTTCACCTAACGGTATTTATTTAGAATGCAGGTCAGATTTAACTATATTTGTTAGCAAAGCAGACTGATCTTGGGAATTTCACTGCAGCACTGATGTCCACCTCTCTGTACACATTAGAGAGAATTACCACTTTACAGCAAAACACATATTTAATAAAGATATAGGCTACGAATTGCAGACAATTAAAAAGTTGTAAGCATTAGAATTATAATGATCACATTAAAGAACATTTGGAGGAATGTTCTTTATTTTTGACTAGAATCTCAAATCTTTAAAATGTAACTGCTTTTTATCCATTTTCAGCCATTAAGACACCCAATATAAAATAAGACTACTTATAAAATTATTTATAATTATATGTATGTATATATATATAGAGATCTTAATAAAATATATTCTTTTAATGGTGTTTTAATGAGCTGTATCATTTTTAAAACATTTTTTATAGAAATAAATAAGCAAGCAGCATTCCTTGTGTGTATGTGTGTGTGCGCGCGCGTGCCTGCTCGCTTGTCCTTCCATCGGCTGTGACGGATGTGTGTGTGTGTGTGTGTGTGTGTGCGCGCGTGCCTGCTCGCTTGTCCTTCCGTCGGCCGTGACGGATGTGTGTGTGTGTGCGCACACGTGCCTGCTCGCTGTCCCTCCGTCGGCCGTGACGGGCAGAGGCGGAGCTGGCCTAAATGGCGCCCTGTGCGAGATCCCCCTGTGACCCCCCCCCCCCCCCACACACACACACGAAAAAACATTACACCTACAACTTTGTTTCAAATTGTGTGGCGTGTATGAATAACAACGTTTGCTCACTGAATACAACATCCAGCTCCTGGCCACCTTCTCACCACTTGTCAAAGTTCTACTGAAATAGACACACTTAACGCAACATGATGGCATCATCGACTTGTACAGTACAGATGTGCTGAAAGGCGAGAGTCTCAACTTTCAGCTAAAAAAAAGACCGCTCTAGCTATTATAGTTTTTATTTTATGGCAGTTTACAGTTTAAACGGGATCATACTAGCAGGGCACCTCCAGCGGCCCGCTGCCGCTCCGTTTTTCATGGGGTAAATAATAGCTAATTTCCCGATTCCAAAAAGAAAGAATGATCCTACCAGCTCGCCACTTCAATATGAAGAACATCAGTTCAACATGGGGAAAAAAACCTGACCTGTAGGCCAGAGAAACGTTCATTAGCACGTCAAGTTCTATTCAGTTTACCGGTAAACATATCACGAATGTACAACAGGTCAATTATTAATCATCTTGGCTACGTAGCTCAATCTATGCATTCCAGTAGCATTTGCTACAAACAAATACAAAAACAACAATAAAGGAAAACAACTGTCTGACAGACAGCATAGCCGAATTCAAGGCAACACATAACAATAATCATTCGATTGCTCTTGGTTTCAAGTTAAGCCCATTAAAGTGCATAAGTAAATAAAAGTGTATCAAAAACAGCGTTTTTGAACCGGAATTCTGCTTGCGGTGGGAACTCCGCCGAACAAGGTCATTTTTATAGCGAAAACGATTGACTGGTCACTGACAAGTAAAAGGGTGTTATTGGTAGATGTTAAGAACACTTACCGCTGAGGAAAAATGAGAGTATAAATGAATTGAGGGGAAAAACGCTTTGTTTTCCAACGCCGTTCTACAAGCAACAAGCTTACGGCAGGAGCAGCTTTCATGGTTGCCGCGACTTGGAAGGAGCCAATCAGGAGAGGGACCTCACATCAGCTGACGTGGGTCATGTGACAGGGAGTAGTTGATATGGGCTGTGTCTCAATTCAGGGTCTGCATCCTACCTCGGCCGGATTCGTCGGCCGGTTACGTCACAGCGCTGCGACTCGGCCTGTCCCAATTCGAAGACTCCTTCAAATGCGGTCGACGAATGCGGCCTTCTTTTCGCCTGAATGAAGGATGGGTCGGGTGTATCCTTCAATGGGTAGCATTTCCCAAGATGCCTTGCGGGCCGGCCGGCAGAAAAACTTAAAAACAATGGCGGACAGTGAAGCGGGAGCTGTCGGAGGCTGTGTCTCAATTCAGGGTCTGCATCCTTCGAAGGACCCAGCCCACCCGGCCGACGTGGGCTGCGTCGGCCGGGTAGACCGGATGTTAACGGCTGTGAATTTGGACAGGCCTAGCCTTCATGAACTCCCTCGGCGAACGTTCCGTCGCCTAGCAACCGTGGAACCGCTGGGCAGAAGGCAGAAGGAACCTTAAACGATGGAGCTCGACGTTTTATTTAGCTTTTTAACCCCCAGAAACCCAAATTTAGAAAACAACTGCAAAATATTTTTTAACCTTTCACATGTTGTTCTAGGAGGCCAGATAAACGGGCCTATTTACACATTTTAACAGCCAATAGTGTTGCAGAACTGAATAGGACCTATTAGCAATGTAAATGTGGTTTTAAAAAGAAAAAAAATGGGGAAGGTTTATTTTTGTAGACTTAAATCTGATGTTGTAATACTACAACCGTGGGTCTCTGGGGGTTAATCATTTCCTTGACTGTTGGAGAGCTAATTCAGAGAAAATACTTTAGACTAGCTGAGCCTGAGCAAAGATGTGATAATAGTTTTTAATACTTTCTAAGGGTCTTACTTTGACCAAAACCGATTTATCACCTTTTAAGACTTTTCAAGACCCAGCGGATACCCTCTAGTAAACAATTCTCATTTGTAAACAAAAATAAAATTGAAGAGTTTAATGCAGAACTGATTTTATTTAGATATTTCTTTTACATGTACATGTTTAATCTTCATTAACCATTTTTTTCTAGCAAAGTAAAAAGCTGTCAAAGTTCTTCCTTCTCTCCTGTGCTCTCTGCTGCTCTGCAGCCTCATGTCCTCCCAGATCAGCTCCAGAAGCTCATCGCTGGCACCTTCCCCTGGATGCCCATTTTCTCCAGAATAGTCTTAACAAACATGTAAGAAAAGAAACAGGAAGAGAAAAGAGGACAACGGGTTATTCCTTTCATGTTTTCGCAGAAAAAAATATACTCAAACGAGTTTTTAAAATATGAGATGTTATTGTACCTCCATGCCACAGCCGCCGAATACTTTGCTCCGGTGATCATGTGGTCCATCTCCGCCCTAAGCTTAATAAATTCCCTGGTTTTCTCTTTTGGTCCTAAAATACAAACTTCTATTAAAATCAGGGGGAAACGTAGCGGGAGAAGTACGACACCGAGCGCGGCCGAACATACGAGCCGAGACCGCAATACAAGCACTTTTACTGTAACATTTCTAACTAAAATAACGTTCATGTATCACAAAAAGTCCTTAAACTGACAGTTTTCAAGTTTATACTTACATTTATAAGCGCAATCCTCTCCGACAGCTCCCGCTTCACTGTCCGCCATTGTTTTTAAGTTTTTCTGCCGGCAGGCCCGCAAGGCATCTTGGGAAATGCTACCTATTGAAGGATACACCCGACCCATCCTTCATTCAGGCGAAAAGAAGGCCGCATTCGTCGACCGCATTTGAAGGAGTCTTCGAATTGGGACAGGCCGAGTCGCGGCGCTGTGACGAATCCGGCCGAGGTAGGATGCAGACCCTGAATTGAGACACAGCCGGAGAGGATTGCGCATATAAATGTAAGTATAAACTTGAAAACTGTCAGTTTAAGGACTTTTTGTGATACATGAACGTTATTTTAGTTAGAAATGTTACAGTAAAAGTGCTTGTATTGCGGTCTCGGCTCGTATGTTCGGCCGCGCTCGGTGTCGTACTTCTCCCGCTGCGTTTCCCCCTGATTTTAATAGAAGTTTGTATTTTAGGACCAAAAGAGAAAACCAGGGAATTTATTAAGCTTAGGGCGGAGATGGACCACATGATCACCGGAGCAAAGTATTCGGCGGCTGTGGCATGGAGGTACAATAACATCTCATATTTTAAAAACTCGTTTGAGTTTATTTTTATCTGCAAAAACATGAAAGGAATAACCCGTTGTCCTCTTTTCTCTTCCTGTTTCTTTTCTTACATGTTTGTTAAGACTATTCTGGAGAAAATGGGCATCCAGGGGAAGGTGCCAGCGATGAGCTTCTGGAGCTGATCTGGGAGGAATTGAGGCTGCAGAGGGAGGCAGAGCAGCAGAGAGCACAGGAGAGAAGGAAGAACTTTGACAGCTTTTTACTTTGCTAGAAAAAAATGGTTAAGGAAGATTAAATATGTACATTTAAAAGAAATATCTAAATAAAATCAGTTCTGCATTAAACTCTTGAATTTTATTTTTGTTTACAAATGAGAATTGTTTACTAGAGGGTATCCGCTGGGTCTTGAAAAGTCTTAAAAGGTGATAAATCGGTTTTGGTCAAAGTAAGACCCTTAGAAAGTATTAAAAACTATTATCACATATTTGCTCAGGCTCAGCTTGTCTAAAGTATTTTCTCTGAATTAGCTCTCCAACAGTCAAGGAAATGATTAACCCCCAGAGACCCACGGTTGTAATATTACAACATCAGATTTAAGTCTACAAAAATAAACCTTCCCCATTTTTTTTCTTTTTAAAACCACAGTTACATTGCAAATAGGTCCTATTGTTCAGTTCTGCAACACTATTGGCTGTTAAAATGTGTAAATAGGCCCGTTTATCTGGCCTCCTAGAACAACATGTGAAAGGTTAAAAAAAGATTTTGCAGTTGTTTTCTAAATTTAGGTTTCTGGGGGTTAAAAAGCTAAATAAAATGTCGAGCTCCATCGTTTAAGGTTCCTTCTGCCCAGCGGTTCCACGGTTGCTAGGCGACGGAACGTTCGCGAGGGAGTTCATGAAGGCTAGGCCTGTCCAAATTCACATCTGTTAACATCCGGTCTACCCGGCCGACGGAGGACGCAGCCCACGTCGGCCGGGTGGGCTGGGTCCTTCGAAGGATGCAGACCCTGAATTGAGACACAGCCATGGGTTACACTTTGTTGTGCTTTTATTACAGAAATATTATTATCATCACTATTATTAAGAACATGCGATTTCTATGTTTTGTTTATGTATTGGTTGATGCTAAAAAAAATTTTTTTTAGAAAAAAAAAAAAGGAAATTAAATGCTGCCCCCTGCAGACTGCCGCCCTGTTCGGCTGCACATGTTGCACATATCAAGCTCCGCCACTGGTGACGGGTGTGTGTGAGTGTCTACAGACAAATGCATGAGAGAGTTAGCAGCCTTGAAACAGCTTGATGAACTACTCTCCCCACATGTTTTAAAAATGCTAATACGCTATGCTAAATTTGCTATGCTAAATAATGATTTCTCTGGCTGTGTCTCAATTCAGGGTCTGCATCCTTCGAAGGACCCAGCCCACTCGGCCGACGTGGGCTGCGTCCTCCGTCGGCCGGGTAGACCGGATGTTAACGGCTGTGAATTTGGACAGGCCTAGCCTTCATGAACTCCCTCGGCGAACGTTCCGTCGCCTAGCAACCGTGGAACCGCTGGGCAGAAGGAACTTTAAACGATGGAGCTCGACGTTTTATTTAGCTTTTTAACCCCCAGAAACCCAAATTTAGAAAACAACTGCAAAATCTTTTTTTAACCTTTCACATGTTGTTCTAGGAGGCTAGATAAACTGGCCTATTTACACATTTTAACAGCCAATAGTGTTGCAGGACTGAACAATAGGACCTATTAGCAATGTAAATGTTGTTTTAAAAAGAAAAAAAAAATGGGGAAGGTTTATTTTTGTAGACTTAAATGTGATGTTGTAATATTACAACCGTGGGTCTCTGGGGGTTAATCATTTCCTTGACTGTTGGGGAGCTAATTCAGAGAAAATACTTTAGACAAGCTGAGCCTGAGCAAAGATGTGATTATAGTTTTTAATACTTTCTAAGGGTCTTAATTTGACCAAAACCGATTTATCACCTTTTAAGACTTTTCAAGACCCAGCGGATACCCTCTAGTAAACAATTCTCATTTGTAAACCAAAATAAAATTCAAGGGTTTAATGCAGAACTGATTTTATTTAGATATTTCTTTTATATGTACATGTTTAATCTTCCTTAACCATTTTTTTCTAGCAAAGTAAAAAGCTGTCAAAGTTCTCCCTTCTCTCCTGTGCCCTCTGCTGCTCTGCCTCCCTCTGCAGCCTCATGTCTTCCCTGATCAGCTCCAGAAGCCGGTCATTGCTGGCACCTTCCCCTGGATGCCCATTTTCTCCAGAATAGTCTTAACAAACATGTAAGAAAAACAACAGGAAGAGAAAAGAGGACAACGGGTTATTCCTTTCATGTTTTCGCAGAAAAAATAAACTCAAACGAGTTTTTAAAATATGAGATGTTATTGTACCTCCATGCCACACCCGCCGAATACTTTGCTCCGGTGATCATGTGGTCCATCTCCGTCCTAAGCTTAATAAATTCCCTGGTTTTCTCTTGTTCCTAAAATACAAACGTCTATTAAAATCAGGGGGAAACGTAGCGGGAGAAGTACGACACCGAGCGGCCGAACATACGAGCCGAGACCGCAATACAAGCACTTTTACTGTAACATTTCTAACTAAAATAACGTTCATGTATCACAAAAAGTCCTTAACCTAACAGTTTTCAAGTTTATACTGACATTTATATGCGCAATCCTCTCCGACAGCTCCCGCTTCACTGTCCGCCATTGTTTTTAAGTTTTTCTGCTGGCCGGCCCGCAAGGCATCTTGGGAAATGCTACCCATTGAAGGATACACCCGACCCATCCTTCATTCAGGCGAAAAGAAGGCCGCATTCGTCGACCGCATTTGAAGGAGTCTTCGAATTGGGACAGGCCTAGTCGCGGTGCAGTGACTAACCGGCCGACGAATCCGGCCGACGTAGGATGCAGACCCTGAATTGAGACACAGCCTCTATAGAACTACAAAGTCCTACTGGGAGAGGAGAGTACAGGTCTGCACTATGGAGGGGGGCGGAGTTTACAGCTCCTCCTCCAGTTTAAAGAGACAGTACTCAAAAACGGCTCGTTCTCAAGACTCTCCTCAGAACAGGGGTAGATGAGGGTCTGTAGAGCAACAATAATGAGGAAATCAGACCAACGAACTGCAGTTCCACTGTATTTAGACCCCAACTGAAGGATTTAGATGTAAAAAGGAATAACTTAAAAGCATGTTATGTCTCCTTTAAGGCATTCGCCAAGGGTATCAATGTAGATGCCTACTTCTTCAAGTTTTCAGATCATTTAAGAGTGGTGACATCATTTTCTTAAACCCAAACAGGCGCACATCATTAGTTGCACAGGAGAGCAAGCTGAGTGCAGTGGAGAGCAGAACGGGATTTAACTGGAAAGTTTGCCAGTGTCCAATAAACTGCAAAAACTTTATGTATTTTCTTTGAAGTACCGAGTGGGTTTGCAATTTCAAAATCATCCACATAAAGCATTATTGACAGTTTTATTCCCTCTTGTGAGAGTAGAACATTTTCCCGGTAGTAGGATCCATCACAAAATGACATGAAATGTCCAGGTATCTGAGCGGGTGTTTGTTTAACTTTTTCAAGGACTTCGTTTTTTTCAACAACATTTGCTAAGATGTAAGAATTGACACATACATGTATGTGTGCTTTGATGATTCAATTAAATACTCCACAGGCTTGACATACGGAAAGTTTGCTTCATAGAAAGATTTTCTCATCTTTGCTGTTGACAGTGGTCCATCAGATGTGATACATTTATGTAAAACATTACTATCAGAAACTGCCTGACAAATCTCATCGACCAGTTTGTCAGTATATAGACAGTGTAATGTGAGGAAGTGTGGGTTTTCTGTCACAAAGCTGGTGTTTGACCCGACTGGGTCGCTCAGAACTTTAACACACAGATTGGGACCTTTGCAGACATGAAGTCTGCGAGAGTCTGGAAGAAGCCATAACATCAGCCACCTGCAGCGTCCAGAAGACGTGTTTCCATGAGTTGTACCCAGAACAAGTCAAAACATAAAGTTTAAACTTCCTTTTCTTGTTTTGAATGTTAAAAGTTTAATAATCAATTTGCTCATTATAAATGTGTTTTAATCAAATGAATGATTATTATGCTTTGGGTAATTATAAGATATTTAATTAATCCATTCTTAATTAAATGTTAATGTTGAGAATGTTTGGTAACGACCTTCACACTCCTGCTTCTTCACACACCCAAACACGCCCACGCACATCTGCTCACAGTTAACTTCCAAACACATTTGCTGACGTAAGCTTTTCCATTATTGAACCAGTTCGTGCTTGACAACGAAAGAGAGAAGACCTGAATAAACGCCAAAGGGGGGACAGAGCCGGTTGGCTCGTTTCTCCCCCCCCCCTCTCTCACGCTGTTCCTGCCAAGCCAGACAGAATAGCTGAATCGCAACTTCTAACGCAGGCTCATCCCGAGTCTTTTGATTTCTGAGTGAACTAAACTTAACAAACGCATCGACAAAACGCTTTTCCATCGACGTGTACCGAGGGCAACTCTGGACCGGTTCCGTTCGACACCCACGTCTCCCCTGTCAGCCGCTGGTGTCATCTGGATGAACCATCACCATCCTCCATGGCCCGGATCCGAAAGAGGGTCCACAAGAGTTCGGTGAGACAGAGCACGGTGTTTAGCGTTTGATGCAGTTCTCTGATAAGACCTAAGTTTATCCAAACCATCACTTCACTCAGACACCTGTTTCTTCCTGAAGCAAAATCAGACTCACACACGCATTCATATCACAACATTCTCAATCTTCATGAATTCACCACAAGGTCTATTTGATCATATCAACTGTTAAAGATTGTCCCACAAGTTGCCAATGTTGATTGTTATTCCCATGTTTGTCAATTTCAAAATCATTAGTCTAGTTTGAAGAATTAAAACGTTTAATTTCCAAACTTGTTTGTTCATTGAACTGAAACAGAGAAACACAGATATTATCGTCAGTTTATCGATGAAAACAACCTTTGAGTCTTCTTAACTATACAATTTGGTTATTAATTAATAAAATTAATATCACAAATTAAGTAACAGAGCCTAAATTAGGATTGGTACATATTAACCAAAATCAGCCATATTTACATATTTGCAGAGCCTAATTTCGTTCCACTACATATGGCTGCACCAGCATTCCATTCTGTTACAACAGTTATGCTTTTTTAGTATATCAACTACTGATTTTTTAATGAGAGGTTCTGTTAACAAAAACAAGATGATCAATGTGCTCAATGATCTCCTGTGTTGCTCTCTGGGACACATGGAGAATGCTCTGCATTTTCAAGAAAAAGCCAACTAGATTGTGCTGCAACTGTTCTTCTAAACCGTCAGTTGTACTCATTTCACTAGTGGATGCCACTTCATTTTCATCTAATGGTTCTACTGAATCAAGCTGCATAACATCCTTTTGGTCTACATTTATGACACTTTGCACAATGCCTTCATCATCATTTACTGAACTTTGGTGTTCTCGGCATTTGTGTGCATTGAATGTTGAGTATACATTGGTTTTAAAATTGCAGTCCTTGAAAGGACATGGAACAGTTTCTTTCAGTTTTAAATGTCCCCTCAGATGGATAAACATTTGCCTTTCAATAAACGGCTGCTTAAAGTTACACACAGGGCAGCAAAATCCATAATTATTAAAAGCTGGATTCGAATGGTCTTTTCTTTGTGTAGCAGTATGTATTCTTGACATACGTATGTACCTTTAATGAATTAAATGTACTAAATGTACACATGCAGGTGGTGTAGAGACAGGGTAAAGGTGAAATCGTGGAGTACTGACCATGATTAAGCCGGTAATGCTTCAGCAACATGACTTTTATTGCAGTAGAAAAACTACACAACTTGCAATTCCACATTTTGTCATAAATCAAAGGGTCCCCAATAAGATGTCAAGTGTTTTATATCACCTTCACTGGCCGTTTTTAGGTGATGAAAAGCACTGGATGATCTCTCCTTGTGCGCTGCTTCTTCAGTCACAACACTGTAATGTCACAGAAAACAAATGTGTTAATGTATTTTGGCAAGTGAACAGAAAGCCAGCAAAACAAGACTACAACAAAATATGCTGAAGTTGAATGGCAGGAGTTTCAAAAAACAGTTTATTGAGTAAATGTTAGTCTTGCTTAATGTTAGAATGAAATTAATCTATACCCTTTTCACACATGTGGTGTAAAAAATCCTTGAATGTAATAAAGTGCAGTCAGAAATTACTAACAATAATTTTATCGTTAAGTTTTATGTCATTAATTTTGGAAAAAGTTTCAGCACCTAGTTTTTACTCAAATGGGGCCCATGGTTATATTTAATTTTTTTTTACCAGCGGTCTTGTCGAATACTCTTAAATGTATCGTAAAGAATACATAAGGACTTGAAAAAGTTAATTGTCTAAACTTACTTTATTGTGTGAAGCTTTGAAAAGATAGACTAGCAACAACCATCTAACTAAAATAAGCCACCAACCATTGTATTTTAATTCTATACAGGATGGTATCTGAAATGAACCATGTAAAGAACACGAGAACTAGAAACTTAAGATAGAAATTAATACTTTATTTAACCATTTAAAGTACTATGAAGTTAAGTTCTGTGCGATGTAGCTTTGAAAGGGTAGATTAACGGTTGACAAAAATATAACTCTAACCGTTACTTTTTAAATTTATACAGGTGCCGGCGGACATCTCAAAGGAACCACGTAGGCTGTGTAAAGAATACACGAGGACTAGAAAGTTCAAATTGGAATTTAAAAACGTCTGAATGCTGGTGACAAGCCTTACAGATTTACTCTCAGGTGGAGCATCAAAGCGTTTGCTTTTAATGTCACACCTGATACTTAAAACGTTATTGTTATTGTTTTTGAATGCTTTTTAATTCCGACCAGACACGGAGACAGAGGTGAAAGAGAAAGGAAGAGACAAAAGGTGTGTGTGTGTGTGTGTGTGTGTGTGTGTGTGGGGGGGGGGGGGTCCCACAAAAATAAACAATAATGAACAAGAGTCTGCTTCTAGACCTGCAGAAAGAGAGAAGAAAGAAGAAGAAAAAAAAGGGGGACACAACAACAATACCACAAGATCAAGCAATCACTGTGTCAGCTTGATGATGAAATATATAATCAACATTGCTTAACTGAACAATCACACAATAATAAATCACAGTGCATTAAGTGCCCACCATAGCCTTAAGACCTGTGTTGAACATGCCCAAGTCCATACTTTTGAGAGCACCATGTGAGCCAGGGGCGGCGTTAGGCCCGGCTACTTGGGCTGAAGCCCCGGATCTTTCATGATAAGCCCCGGATCTAAATCGCGGAAGTAACATGCAGTACCAAAGTCCAACAGAGAGAGCGCAGCTGGCAGTAGTTTGTAAAGTCCCATTTAGTCGTCACACACACACACAGGTGTGTGGTGAAATTTATTCTCCGCATTTGACCCAGGGGATGGGTCAAAATAGCTCGGGAACTATTTGGTGGTTTAACCTCCCAACCACCTCCCAATCCAACCACTTAATGCTGAGTGTCAAGCAGGGAGGCATTGGGTCCCATTTTTCTCAAAGTCTTCGGTATGACCCGACCAGGAGTCGAACCCCTGATCTCCCGATCTCAGGGCGGACACTCTACCACTAGGCCACTCAGTCGGTATACAGCTCGCCTGAGCCTCCACCACTGAAGAGAAGCCCTTCAGCAGCTGGCTTCTTCTACAGTCTCTGTCTGAAATGCATGAGTGAAGATGGACATAAGGACGTTTTTTTAGACCAAAAGTACAACGACAGAACCCCAGCTCTGATGAGACTGGTGTTGACTCAGGTTTGTGAGTCTTATTTGAAAATATTTGTTGTGCTGCTGGTTTGCCTAAAGTTAGCTTACTATCAGGTAAAGTTGTTGGAGAAAGAAAGGGAATATTTACTATCATCTCACACTAAACACTAACAGGAACAATACTCTGCCCTGAATATGCTTAATATGTAGCTTCAGATTAAACATTATGTGGTACAAGATATATATATATATATATATATATATATATATGATGTTGACTAGTGCGTGTCACGTGTGTGCGCGCATGCGTGAGTGCGCGTGCGCGCGTGTGTGTTAAGCCCCGGATCTTCTTCAGTCCTAAATCCGCCCCTGATGTGAGCACCTGTGTGTGTACATGCGCTTGTTTATGTAAGGTTTCTCTATAGGAGCATCCAACAGAGAGTGTGATGGACCACTGATCTGCCCCCCAAAGATGTGTAGGAGACGGGGGGAGCTCCAAGTCCCAGAGATCCAGGAGTTGCCCCAGAGCACAGGAACTCCAGGGAGACTGCAACCAGAAAAACCCCGCTCCCCTCGAGAGGCGCAGAGGATCGCCCCGGGGGGCCACAACCAGCAGCCGGCAGAATCCCGGGAGATATCGGCGGCAAGCCCACAGGCCCGCCCGCAGCCTCCCACCCCCTAGCCGGTCGAGCCCGGGACCCAATGACCCGGGACCCAGGGGCGGCCACCCCCGCTGGGGACGCAGCAGAGCCCAGGGACCCAGACCCCACCAGGCAGCCACCGGGATTGGTCAGACAGATGCCAAAAATCTTAAAACCCCCTGACCCGGGAGCCACGACCCAGGCAGACCAAGGCACCGCACTCCACACCAGATGTGACAGGGAGAGAGGAGACGAAGATCTATCTCACCAAAAGAAGTCCCAGGAGAGGGGAGGAGTCAAAGGCCCCACCTGACATACACAGTCATACACAAACACAGTCACACACTCCCTCCCTCATGCTCACACATACACATACAACCAAAGACTTACAAAAATGCACGCCTGACACCCACTCATGCTCCTCATACACACCCTATTCACCCTGGTCCCGGTACTGCTGCACATGGGGTACAACCATTACCGGTTCCCAGTAGGGCTGTCGCGGTTGAGGAATTCCCCCTGCGGTGATTCAGGGTGGCTTAATATTGCGGTGTGCGATATTATTGCAGCACTTTTTTTTATTGCAGTACTATCTAAACATAATGCTTACACATTTAAAAAAGGTAAAAAATTGCCGTGCCTTCTTTTATAACACTTTACTGAATGCAGATCAAAGGGCAGTAACAACACAGATACCGCGGTCAAGTGAGCCGTCATTTGTGAGCCGCGGTCAAGCCAGCCGCATCTTATCCGCCGCGAAAATTTCATTGCGCGTTTACAACACTTTTTACGGTGCCACATTTTGCAAGGGAACTGCCCAATACACTTTCCTGACAGTCTGGTTGCATATTCAAAAATTCATAAAAAATCATCCATCATAGCTGATGTACAACTTTCACCACATCCCTACTCTGGAACATGTTGGTCCTGAAAGACCAAGACAGGTTTGGAGCGATTGGAGAAAAAGATGTTTGCTTCTGAGTTGATGTTGGAGTCAAAAAACCAGTCAAAATAAGATTCACCGCTGCAGAGGGAGAACACGCAGCTCTCATGCAAGGTTTGCCTATTTGCTTCAGCAGCTGCCAGAAGTGTTCTGATTTCTCAGTTTGAGATGGCTAGATTTATTCACTCAAGCAGGGAGGGGTCACATGTGTGTACAAAGTTAAGTTTGAACAATCCTCTAAACAGCAGACTTGCAGCCTTGAGATATGGTTAAACAGGATGGCTACTATCTCAACAGAGAACAGGAACCTATTCACGCTGTGTGCAGAAAAACACCCAAGAGGAGGGGTGAGCAGCAGATAACAGGAACATCTGGAGTGTCTAATGAACTGCAGAGTCAGATTCTCATCACACACATTACCAATGATTATATGTTCTCTTGTGTTCATTTAGCAGTAACTATTATTAACAAACACCGACTGTATCTGAAGCAGCACTCAACTGAGACTGCTCTAGTAAGGGTGCATAATGACCTCCTGATGGCTGCTGATGCAGAGAAATGCTCTGTCATGGTCCTGCTTGACCTCAGTGCAGCTTTTGACACTGTAGACCACAACATTCTACTAAACAGGTTAAAGGCCCTGGCTGGGATTTCAGGTTCTGCTCTAGACTGGCTCTCTTCCTATCTCACTAACAGAACATTCACAGTGAAGTCAGAAACCTTCTCCTCAGACACTGCCTCTCTAACATGCGGGATCCCACAAGTTTCAGTGCTAGGGCCTCTACTATTCGCATTCTATATTCTTCCCCTTGCTGGCATCATTCAGTCTTTCCCAGACATCTCCTACCACATCTACGCTGATGATATTCAGCTCTATATGTCCTTTATGCCACACCAGTTGGACAGGCTGGCCACACTTGTACTCTGCCTGACCCAGATCAGTAACTGGCTGTCCAGCAACTTTCTTGTCCTCAATACTAACAAGACAGAGACCCTGATCTCTGCACCCCCGGAACTTCAGCCAAAAATCGAGCAAGAAATTGCCTCTTTTTGCCCATCAGCCAAGGCCAACATTAGAAACCTAGGAGTTATTTTTGATCCAGCTTTAAGTTTAGACTCACACGTCAAAACCATCTCCCGCTCTTGTTTCTTTCAACTGAGAAACATTTAAAAAGTCCGTGAACTGGTTTCTACTGCAGACCTGGAAAAAATCAGAATCAGAATCAGAAAAAGGTTTATTGCCATTGTCAGTGAACAAACAATTCACAAACTAGGAACTTGCTTCGGTACTAACGTGCTACATATAACATGAATAATATAATTAAAAATAGAATAAAGTAGAATAAAATATAATAAACTAGCATAAAACTTTGCTATAAAAAAGGCAGGTAATGGTAATATGGCCGATAACGTGACGTTATGTCAAGTACAGAAGACGAGCATGGTTGTGTGTTTATAAGCTGTTCACAAGTCTAATGGCAGATGGAAAGAAGCTGTTCTTATGGCGAGCGGTTCTGGTCTGGATTGATCATAACGTCCTGCCTGAGGGAAGCGGCTCAAAAAGTCTGTGACCCGGGTGAGAAGGGTCAGCTGCTATCCGACCTGCACGCCCCCGAGTTCTGGAGACGTACAAGTCCTGGAGAGATGGAAGGCTGCAGCCAATCACCTTCTCAGCAGAGCGCACAATGCGCTGCAGTCTATTTTTGTCCCTCACTGTGGCTCAAGCGTACCACACAGCGATGGAGGAAGTGAGGATGGACTCAATGATGGCCGTGTAAAACTGCACCATCATCTGGGCCGTTAGCTTGGCCTTTTTCAACTGCCGCAGAAAGTACATCCTCTGCTGGGCCTTTTTGAGCAGGGAGCTGATGGATGGCTCCCACCTAAGGTCATGTGTGATGGTGGTTCCGAGGAAGCGGAAGGAGTCCACAGTGGTGACGGGGGTGTCCGTCAGGACGAGGGGGAGAGATGGGGCTGTGACTTTCCTGAAGTCCACAATCATCTCCACTGTCTTCTGAGCATTGAGCTCCAGGTTGTTGCTGCTGCACCAGTACACCAGCCGTTCCACCTCCCTCCAGCCTTTGTGTCATCACGCTTAGACTACTGTAACGCTCTTTTTACTGGTCTCAGCAAAACCTCCCTCTCACGCCTTCAAGCCATCCAAAATGCAGCAGCCAGACTACTAACCAAATCCAGCAGACGGGCTCACATCACTCCAGTTTTACAGTCCCTCCACTGGCTCCCAGTAGAATATACAATGTAAAAAAAATGTAGATTTTACGGTAAAACGCTGGCAGCTGTGGTTGCCAGAAATGTACCGTAAAAATACGGGTGAAACATTATTTTCTTTAACGGTAAGAACGTATTGTTATTGTTGATTTTACGGTTAAAAATAGAGCTAGGTTCAATATTTTACCGTAGAAGAAAATGTTTTAACTTGAAGAAAAAATAATTTTCCCCCTAAAACTGACATGAAAATAACATAAAATAAAGTTCGTGCCACAAAACACAACATTTTTTCCCTGTAAAATTAACTATCAAAAAATAATAAAATACAATTTTATTCTGTAAAAATTGCCAGAATTTACTTTTTAATGGTTATAAAAAAAGATTATAAAACTTCCATGTAAATATTATAGTGAAACACTTAACTAGTATGACTAAAAGGTGCTAGTTCTGTTGCTTTGAGTTAATCTTTTATGAAATAATTTACAGTTTGAATAAAGACTTTTGCTATTTATTAACACCATTTTACTTCATAATTTAATGACATGAAAAACTATCATGAGTGTTTAACTCTTGAAATATGATCACCTTTCACTGTTCAATTGATAGTATCAATGATCAACTACTTCATTTAATGCCAAAAAACATTTTGAGTATAAGTAAAATATGCAGATAGCTTAGCAGTTCATTTGATGTTATCAGATGATACAAAACCTTTTTTAGACTAGAGTGCTTTTAAGTGTTCTACTCTGTACGCTTAATACACAAACCATGATTTTATTCAAATTACTAAATGTAACACAAAAAACTCCACCTTAAATTTCCCAAAAAGTATTTTATTTAACATTTTTGATGTTTTGAACATCAAATGTTTGCATTTATACTAAACAAATCAGAAATAGTTACTAGTTATCTCCATGACAGTAA
The DNA here is from genome assembly GCF_043380555.1 of Nothobranchius furzeri. Classification (NCBI taxonomy): domain Eukaryota; kingdom Metazoa; phylum Chordata; class Actinopteri; order Cyprinodontiformes; family Nothobranchiidae; genus Nothobranchius; species Nothobranchius furzeri. The sequence goes on from NC_091745.1 coordinate 30,016,435, forward strand.
CAGTAAGGAGTCACAGAATTCTTACAAGTTCTGTTCAAACTGTGCAAAACCAGTGCTTTAAGTTGAGCACACATATTTCACATTGCCTTTAGCAGACAATTCAGACACCTGTGTTTTTGGTCCTGTTCTCACTACATAAATGTCAGTACACGTAGAATCTTGACTTTTCTAATTATCCAAATACAAATACAGAGAATGAAATATTTTTTATATAATTCAAATGAATTGAAGAAATTACAGTAACAAGTTTACACCCACATATTTTGCACACAGAACTGAACAGTAAAGCTGAAATGTACATCTTCAAACTGCATCAGGTAACAAACTTTACACTTGTTTTGAGAACTTCAACTGCAAATTTTTGGATAACTACAAAATGCCAGCAATGTACTTGCAGCATACTTTTACACTATTGGAATACAAATATCTTTAAAACTGGGAAAATTAAAATCTAAGAAACAAAATACAATTAAAACTGCTGGGTCATAAGAACAGTCAAGCGTCTGTGTCTTCACCTTGTTGTTTAGGTGAGAGATGTCATCCCTGGCATCGTGGGGGCGTATAGGTGCCAGGGCCCATCCAACTTTATCCTCTCGACCAAGTGGATTTACTTCCTACAAAGGGAAAGTTCTACCACCACTTGCATTGGGGGAATTTTTCATTTTAAACAACCCAACTGACTCAATGATACTGTCGGTGGTCAAGGTCAATGTATCCCCATTTCCATCCCATTCTCATGAACGCCACATGTTATCAGGTATGTCTAGATAGAAATGAATTACATCTGGCCAAAAGCACAGTAGGCTGGCATGCATACCACGTTTCTTTAACCAGTTCGTCCAGGTCTTCATTGAGGTAGATGCTGAGACAGCTCAGCACACAATCTCGCCTCACGTTGATGTCTTCATTCTGGGAAGAAAAAAAAAAGGTATAATTCCATGCTTGTCAGTGTTGGAGATATAACACACAGGTGCTGAGGCTAACAAAGTCACTGACAGTTCCCCACTTGATCATCCCACATTGTTTTACTCTACTCTGGTGATGCTCACAAAGGTGTAAGCCCATTAAATAAACAGCTATTTTGAAAGGGGCCAGAAAACATATTTAACATAGGAGCTGTCCTATACAGCCGAGTCAAACAAACCATATCATATTAGATAAATAAAAATAAAAACTTACATTATCCATCTGGGCCATTATGGCTGCCATCTTTCTTCCTGCTGCTCCACCTTTGGAATTAAAAACCTTCATCAGGTTGTCGGTCTGACGGTCCAGTTCTCCAAGGAATTTGGAGGTCAGAGGTATAGTTGTCAGTCGCATAAACTCCAAGTTAATCTGTAGAGGACAACACAGACAGGATAGAGATTTTAACAGTTTGTAAAATAGACCAAGTTATTACACTTCAGATTCACACTTACCTCACTGACATCAAACAGTGCTGGCCATCTGCTTTGGAACTCTGGAATTGGTGGCTCCTGGAGAACCTCCTGCCTCCTGATTGTCAAAGATCTGACTTTGTAGGCCTAATGACTTTTAATAAATGTAAATCGTATCATTAATAATTTTAACATGCTTACTCTAAACATTTCAGCTTGATAATGTAAACCATTTTAACATCACATGAACTGTAAATTTATATAAACTTTAAAATGCTACATTTTGTTGTATACAACTTTTAATTTATACTAACAAAATATATGTTGCCACATGAAGGTGAGAACACGAGATTGGAGGAGAATGCAGAAAAAGTGTAGCTATCTGAAAACAAGAACATAAGTGAAAAGAAAAAATGAGTTTAATTGCAAAGTATGAATCACAGAAATGCCATATTTTGCATTAAAACTGCATAATTTTGCCAAAAGGTAACAAGTCTGCTCCTTCCAAAACAACCCCACAAAGTTCTCAAATTTAACTTTAAGCAAACTGTAAGTTAATGCTACAGAGCAGAGGCTAACTTGTTACAAATTTAATAGGTTAAATGTTGTGGACAAAAATAATGTTTGCTTAACTAATGATTTTAATATTTGTCCTTTTAACCGCCATGATAACATGACGGTTACAACTGCCAAGGGTTCGTTTAATCCAGTATTAAGCTGGATAGCCAAGATGCCGTGAAATAGCTAGCTTATTAGCTAATTAGCTATAATGCTAGCGGGAAACAGCATTGTCCTGTAAAGCTACGTAGCCAGGATATAACTGCATAAAATAAACACAAACTACAAAATGGTATCACAAACGCAAGCACTCGACACCCTATGGCAAAAAGAAATCTTTATGTACATACAAGACACTCCTTAGAGAGAATGTTACACTTACATCACATGGAGAACGCTACGATGCTACTCCTGAGCGCGGGGGAGTGTGCAGAGGAAGTGCAAGACATTGTTTTCGGTTTCCCAAATTCACTTTTCATAACTTGCCTTTAAAGAAGTTGTAACTCCCCCCTCAGAGTCTTACTCCACCCACGTATCAATTTTAAAAACTGCAACATTAGTAGGCATTGCCTGGAGGACCGAGAGGGCGGAGCCGCAGCAGTGACGAAGACGACGGCTAACTAGACGATGCTAGCTCCCTTCACTCTGAGCAGTTATTAGAAGTGGAGGACGTTTCTCCCCCTCCTTACCCAGACACTCGAGAAGAAAGGGACCAAGTCTATTTGGAGGAGACAAGCGGACCTGAGCCTTATTGTTTTGAGCTTGTGAGTTGCCTGAAATTACCGGAACCGACCCAACAGAACCGGCTCTGAATGGTAAGAAGCCGTTAGCCATAGCATCAGATTAGCTGCAGGGTTTGTCTCCACGGCCCTAGAGCTAGTACTCAGCATGTTTAAGAGATTTATCTGCTTCAACACACCTGGTTTTAATCAGCAACAAATAGCTGAGCTGCTTAACAGCTAATCCAACCTGTTAAAGCAGGAAAACCACTGAAACTTGCTGGATAGCAGGTCTCCAGGAGCCTTGGGCTCAAGTTACAATCTGCTGCATAGAAAGTTATGAAAATACCTCATGAGAAAATTATTCTGTAATGTATTCAGCCCACTAAAACTACCCTGATTTCTTTATTTGTTTACTAATAACAGCTGCTCTCTCGGTTCTAGGTCCTCTGGTGTCTGCAGGTGGTCTCTGCTGGTGTCGGCAGGATCAGGAGCTTCCAGAAGAATGTGCCTTTCAATGACTCTTTCCCCCTTATTTGTTATATTAATTAAATAAATCTCAATTGATATATTTCCTATTTTTGTTCATGTCCATAAATACTTAAACATGCTTGAAATTAAAACAAGCTTTTAACAGTGAGGTGCTAGTTTAATTCATCACAATAGAGCTAGTTAAACATGCGACAATGTGATAAGTCAATTAATGTAATTTATAAATATCCATTAAAATATCAAAACTGGAGTCAAAATGAGATATTTGGCAGCACAAAAAACTTGTCAAACACAATATTTATTATAATAATTGTGGGCAGACAGGAGACAGAGCTGATGGAGGTTCTCAGTCATCGAAGGATGGCTGAAGGCTTTCCAGGAACAGGAGATGTGGTGTTGTCTCCTCTCTCTATTCTGCCAGATGAGCTGATAGGTTACAGGTGTGTGAGGACATCCTCATGCTGTCACAACCAGATGACAGGAGTTATCAGGTGATCAGCCAGGCTAATGATGAGATGCAGAAAGAAAACAAATCATGCAGAAAGAAAACAAATCCAGGAAGGTGTACAATAATATGTGGTGTTGCTCACCTTATGTGCTTTTATAAGTATTAACGTGTGCCTGCCTCATGGTGTAGAGTCCATATTTTGCTGAGTGTCATGCAATAATGCAGGTTATTAGTTAATTTACTTTTGATAGCAAAAACAAAATATTTAATGTAAAAGTTATTTACCAGGTGAATCAGCTCACACGTCACTACCAAGTGTCACAGGGCCAGAATCAGTGGCCTCCTTCATGATGTAATCACATACTAATTTAATTGTTAATATCTTAAAAATTCTGAAATGTTTTAATTTTTTTTTTACCTTGAACAGTTCACTGAGCTTGCACTGTCACTGAGGTGGAAGCTGGAATCAACAGCAGACACCTCACATCTTGGTCTTTTCAGGGGTTGTGGACGCTGCTCTGGGACTTTCTGGAAGATGAATTTCCGTCATGGTTCCCCGTGTCACAAGACACACTGCGACTCTGAGCTCTATTCTGGCTGGCTATGTACAAAAACAAAGAAGAAGCACATTTATAAATGTTTAAAAGAGCATAAAATCACGTGTAACAATAATCTGTAAAACAAATTAAAACTAGAAGGTAATAATAAAATGTTTACATAGAAGATTATTAAAAATAATTCACCTTTGCTACGCCGGTAAGGCTTCATGTCAGCCTGGACAAGTGCATTCTTGCAGCTAAATCAGTCTGACAGCCAGTGTCTTGGGTAGATTTAGCCTGAAAAAAAAAAAATAGAAGCACATTGTTGTTGGGAGTTTATAAAGTCAGATAATATACAAAAGAAACTCCTATAAAGGCGCTTTATAACAGTCCTAGTGTGTGATCGTTGTTATAACGTAAAAGTCAGTCACATATGATGTGGAGAGCCTGAAATGCGACCTCCTGAACAGAATTCCTCACAAAACCGGGTCACAAGCTGGATTTCGCGCTGTAATGCTGTCTGTCAACTAGTTCTGCGTTAGTTAGAGACACTGTTGCAGAATTACCGACTGACTAGCTAAATGAAGTGAACCACGTCTCTCGGACTTTGCATTTAGGTAGGGAATTGTCTTTAGAAGATGTTAAAACTTTATTTAGCTGACTCACCTCAGACTGCAGCCCGCCGTGGTGGGGGAGCAGAGTCGGTGGGCTGCATCTAAATCGCGGAAGAGCCACGGTGGGCACAGCCTCCTTCTTCAAACGGAGGCGTGCAGAATCGCGGATAAAATGCCCACAGAGCCACCGCAACCATACTACACTACACCATCTCACCATGCTAACACGATATGGAGCACTAAACCCGAACTACTTTCCTAATTACACTAACAGCCAAACACTAACTAAACTACAATATCCAACAGCCAAGCTAACACTAAATAAGTATGTATAACACTAAAAGCTATGCTAAAGACTAGGATATGCTAATGCTATATGCTAATGCTGAACTACGGCTAGCCTCCTACACTTGCTTGCAAATCCAACTCCCAACTCGCCACAAGGCGTGGCTGAGACGCTCGTTGCTTTTATAACGTTGACACAGAGCTTCTACGTAGTACTCTACTGGTTTACGTAGTATCTTACTCTTTAGCCATTGGCTAAAATTTATTCAAAATGAGTCAAATTCTATGTTTTAAGCTGAAGGTGGCGCTATACTGTGGTATTTAGGCAGAATTTTTAATTTTTAAAGAAAGTGCACCAAAATGCTAAAATAATGAATACACACATTTAAAGCACTATTAGACACTCATTTATACAGTTCATCAGCAAAAAACAAAGTTAATTTAGACGTTACTTGCTCTTTAAACAAATCACATACATTTTAAAAAACAGAATCTTGTTTGTTTTACAGCCTTTTTTATTTAAACCATTTTACTAAGAAAAAACTTATTACATTTAATAATATTAAAATTTATTACATTCTGTAAACTATAATTAATTTTAATGCATACATTTAAATAATATGAGTTTTTCAATATAACCAAATAAATAAAAATACATAAAAATTAACTCTGGCATGAATCATTTCTGTGAGTGTATGTACCTCTTATATTAAAATTTGAGGAAGAATATGCTGTATTAATTGTGCTATGGATCAAGAATGGATTTAATGTAAAGTGCTTTGGGCTTCTTGAAAACCGCTATCTAATCCATTATTATTATTATTATTATTATTATTATTATGTAAAATTAATGCAAAAATCGCAAAGTCATATTACAGCATGCATCCATTACCAGCACAACCATGCTTACATTCAGCAATTAAAACCTGTATTTTTTTCAATAAATAAATGTAAAAAAAAAAAAAAGTTTGCTTGTTCTAAACTTTATTGGAATCTTCCGTTAAAAAAACTATGCAAGAGTGATTTACAGTAGGTTTTTGTATTTTTTTCAGAGAAAAAATGTACATATTACAGTTATTCCACATTACTTTATTTACGGCAATTTCACATCAAATCAACAGTTTTAAACAGTTTTATAGTTAACAGGTTTTTCCTGTCGTATTTTTATTGTCTTTCGCTGTAAAATATACGGATCTTTTTTACAGTGTAGACTACAGTTTAAAGTTTTAGTCCTGACCTATAGAGCTCTTAACAACCAGGCTCCAAGCTACCTATCTGAGCTTTTATCCCCACACACCACCTCACGGAACCTCAGTTCTATTTCGTCTAGTCTTAGCCCTTAAGCTAGCTGCTATTGGAAGGATGATCTCCGCATCAGCCAATCATGAAGAGCTAAAATGTACGCCCACCAATAGTGGGCCCCCTCGTGGTATATAACCGCAGTGACCCCACTGCTCACCTCCTTTTTCTCTTCATGCCAAGCTTGAGAGCTTTATTAAAGAGCAAATATTATCCTAAAAGAGCAAAATTATCCGAAGACGACTTACCAGCCATGTCTAGCGATGCCAGACCCTGCCCGACCTGCCAGACGGGCTCCATTTCCAGCGGCGACCTGCACGCTAAGTGTGAGGTCTGTCTCGGGGCTCACCACGCTGGCCTGGCCTTGACCCCGCAGGCCTCGTGCCCTTTATGTGCCGCTCTGCCCGTGGCGGAGAAGATTCGCCGGGTCAAGTTCTTCACTCCCGCCGCCGCCGAAGAATTTCCGATGGCTGACTCGTACCCGCTGGACAAGGCTTTGGATTTCTTCGACGCCGGTCAGGAGCCGGCTGGATGACGTCACCGACAGCGAGAACTATGATGAAGCGGCATCCCTCCTAGACATAACGGAGGTCGACGAGCTTCGCTCAGCGGGTCCTTCTGCCCCAGTGGCTTCTCGCTCCTCCCTGCCAGCAGTAAGAGCACTGCTCCAGGAGCTGCCCGCCATCATTTCTGCGGCATTTCTAGCTGTGCCAGAACCGGCCCCGCCTGAAGCGGATGATTTGGCGGGAATTTTCGGGGCGACTCAGACACGCTGTCCAGACCCTATCTGGCCGCGCTTCCCCGCTGCTATGAGCTGCTGGTCTGCCGCCTTCTCCGAGCATGCCAAGCTCAAGGCGCCAGTCTCCACGTATGCGCCCATCACCAAGGTCGAGGGGTTTTCCGACCGAGGCTGGCCGTCCGTTCCTCCGCTAGAGCCGGACTTGGCCTCGCTGTTTGGCGACAAGAACCACCTCGCTGGCCCGCGAGCTGTTCCCACTTCAAAACATGACCAGCTGCTGACGCGGCTCACCGACCGCGCACATCAGTGTGCCTTTCAGACCGGCGCTGCAGGAAATAACATCATCCTTCTTGCCTTTGGCGTCTCAAAGATGATGGAGGAGCTGGAAGCTCCCGAGGAGTCGAAAGCCGTCATTACTAAGACTGCTGATGCTATCCTCAATCTGTGTGCTGCTGTGCTCACCGGTTCTGCTTGCATCGCTGCCTGGCAGACCCTCATCCAGTGAGCGATCTGGCTGAAGGCCCTGCCCTCCATTCCGGAACATCTGCAAAGGGAGATGCTAGACGGCCCCATCACCACCGACGTTCTGTTTGGTCCCCATCTTAGGGGCGTCATTGAGCGGGCTCAGAAGACGGCTGAACTATCGGCTACGGTGCGAGACCTGGTCCACCCTCGGTCAGCCTCGCACTCCGGCCGTTCAGCCAGAGGATGGGACGAACGGCGCGGAAGCTTCAGACGTCCAGCTGCACCGCTCGCTCCACGGATCCGGCCTCCCGCTTCAGCTCCACATCAGCGGGACCAGCGAGATGGCGGACAACGGTTCCGGCGGGGCCAGCAGACGCAGTCTTGGCAGTCCCAAGTGCAGGAGCCTCGCCGAAAGCAGCCACGGAAGTGACTCTTTGGGGGGAATGTGTGTGTTACTGATTGTTCTGATGTTGTTGGTTTTGAAATAAAACCCAAAAAACGTCACTCAAAGAGCACAATCCTACAGTTCTCCCCTGAATCCTCTGCCAAGTTCTCACACATGCTCCCCACACCAAGCACTGCTGCACGCACACATGTTCCTGCAGGTACAGGCAGTCATAATACACGGCCAGCCGTAAGGGTGCGCTCCATTTGCGCTCCGGCCCCAGCATCCGGCCAGGCCCAACTCTTCCCACTCTCCCCACACCGTTGGGTGGGGCGGGATGTCAGGTCGCTGTCTCGACCACGCGCGGCGGCACAGTGCGCGGCTCCATCCGCTGAGCAAATGGATTTCGGACACCATTCATTGCGGTCACACACTTCATTTTCAGGCCACTCCACCTCCCTTCAACGGGATTGTGGAGACAACGTTCACATCGCAAGTACAGTCTCAGGCCCTAGAGCTGGAGCTGCAAGAACTTCTGTCCAAGGACGCTATTTCCCGAGTCCCTCGCGGACAAGAACTCTCGGGCTTCTACTCCCGCTACTTCGTAGTACCGAAGAAGTCGGGAGGAATGAGGCCGATTCTCGACCTGTCCCTGTTCAACTGCTCCATAGCAGTAATGCATTTCCGCATGTTAACGATGAGACAAGTCCTGGAATACGTGCGCCCCGGGGATTGGTTCACGTCAATCGACCTGAAAGACACATACTTCCACATACCAGTAGTTCCAAACCACCGGAAGTTTCTGCGTTTTTCGTTCAAGGGAGTTCAATATCAGTTCAATCGACTCCCTTTCGGCTACTCGCTAGCCCCGCGCACCTTCTCCAAATGTCTGGAGACCGCGCTGCAGCCACTGCACACGGAGGGAATGAGGGTCTTATTTTACCTGGACGATCTTCTCCTGTGCGCTCGGTCCAAGGACGAGGCGTCACAGCAAACCAGGAGGTTGACAGAGCATCTGTCAACCATAGGGTTTTCTATAAACTGGGAGAAGAGCTCCATCCTTCCGTCCCAGTCGATTGTGTATCTCGGGGTGGAGCTGAACGCCTCCCTAATGAGAGCACGTTTGTCGCCTGCAAGAGCGGCAGATCTCTCCACGGTGATCTCCCGTGTACAACCCCGCAAGATCGTGAGAGCCCTGTTAGTCATGAAACTCCTGGGCATGATGTCCGCAGTCCATTCGGTGGTACCGCTAGGTTTGCTGCGCACGAGGCGCTTGCAACGCTGGTTCGTCCGCCTCCGGGTACACCCGATACGTCAGAAGAGACGTATTTTGAGGATTCCCCCTTCAGTGGGCGGGGACCTCGCTCACTGGGGGAACCCCTGCATCCTCTCACGCGGGGTTCCCATCGGACGTCCTGCATCACACGTATCTGTGTTTACGGATGCGTCACTGTCGGGGTGGGGGGGCACGTGCTTGTCCCATACGGTGGCAGATCGCTGGCCCTCCCACACGCACGAGCACATAAATGTGTTGGAGCTTATGACAGTGAGGAATGTGATCAGACACTTCGCCGCCCTTCTCGAGGGCCGTCATGTTGAAGTTCACACAGACAACCAGGTGGCGGCAGCCTACATAAATCGCCAAGGGGGAGTTCGATCCCTCCCACTGTTGCGTGTCGCCACAGATTTACTGTGTTGGACACATGTCCACCTGCTGTCCATCAGAGCCATCTACATTCCGGGGGTACTGAATGTAGCGGCAGACATCCTGTCGAGAGGGGGACCCCGTGACTCCGACTGGCATCTGCATCCTGCACTGATATCACAGATCTGGATCAGGTTCGGGGAACCGTCTGTGGATCTGTTCGCGGCTCGCGAAAATGCTCAGTGTCGCCTGTGGTTTTCCCTGAGTCCCCGGGACGGACCCCCGCTCGGGGCGGACGCCTTCTCACACCAGCCCTGGCCTCGAACGCTCCTTTATGCGTTTCCACCAGTCCCTCTGATTCCCCGTCTCCTGGACCGAATTCGGTCAGAACAGCTCTCGGTGATTCTGGTGGCTCCCAGACGCTTGTCCGCGTCATGGTTTCCGGACCTGCAAGCGCTAGTGTCCGGCTCCCCGTGGAGGCTCCCGTGGAGGGCGGACGCCCTTCTCCAGGCGGATGGGATAATCAAACATCCTCCGGAAATAGGCCAACGGCTGTGGGTTTGGCCGCTGAGCGGTCACGCTTAGAGGCTTCTGGGCTGCCGCATGATGTGGTCGCCACGATTCAGAGTGCACGGGCGCCCTCTACCATTGCGTCTTATGCTGCTAAATGGGCAGCTTTCCAGAAATGGTGCACAGAGCGAAATGTTCAAGCGCTCTGCTGCCAGCTGGCGGATGTCCTATCGTTTCTGCAGATACTGATGGACAGGGGCCTCGCATTTAGCACTGTTAAGACATATGCTGCAGCTATCTCATCCTGTTATCAGGGTTTTGGAGATAGATCTGTTTTCAATCATCCCCTCACAAAACGTTTTCTAAAAGGTGTCAGGAGGAACAGACCTGTGTCCCGCCCGCTTTTCCCCCAACGGGATCTAACGGTGGTTCTGCGTGGCTTATCTGGAGCCCCATTTGAACCCTTGGACCAGGTCTCACTCAAGTTCCTGTCGCTTAAAACTGCATTGCTGCTGGCGCTAGCATCAGTTAAGAGAGTGAGTGACCTGACCGCCCTCTCAGTGGCTCCCGCATGCCTCAGGATCCGGGAGGATGGCGGGTCTGCTGTTTTATGCCCCAACCCAGCCTTTGTGCCCAAAAGCATTAATGCTTCCTTCAAATCCAGGTCAATTTGATTGGCTGGACTTTTCCCTCCTCCCCATAATTCTGAGGAGGAGGCGGCTTCGCACCTTCTCTGCCCGGTGCGCGCGCTTGCACGATATGTGTCACGCACTTCAGGGATTCGTCGCTCACAAAACCTGTTTGTGCACTACAGGGAGTCTTACCTTGGTCCGGCGCTGTCAGCCCAGCGTCTTTCACACTGGCTGTGTGACGCCATTTCCCTCGCTTACACATCATCAGGGCAGTATCCCCCTGAGGCACTCAGGGCTCACTCAGCCAGAGAGATTTCCTCTTCTATGGCGCTCCTCAGTGGTGTGTCAATGGAAGACATTTGTCAGGCTGCTTCATGGGCTTCACCCTGTTCCTTTACTCGTTATTATTTACGAGATGTGTCTTCAGGTTCCATCACTCGTTCAGTGCTTGGACCCCAGCAGGCTAAATGAATGCTTATGGCACCTCATTAGCCTTGCTGAGATGGATTTCATCCTCTTGTGGATGATGTTTTTTAGTGGGGGCCCCTCTTTTATCGTGGCTGCCTCAGTCTTTAAGCCTGGTCTGAGGCTGAACGTCCCCCACTAGAGGAGATTTGATTGGGTGTGTCCATTGGTTGTGTTAACCAGTGGGGCGTAAACCCATCCAGCTGCGCTTTATTCTAATAGCAGCTAGCTTAAGGGCTAAGACTAGACGAAATAGAACGCTGGTTACGTATTGTAACCCCATATTCTATGAGTCTAGTCGCAGCCCTTAAGCCACTGGCCCCACTGGTTATGATGGGAATAAGAGCCATTGGAGGTGAGCAGTGGGGTCACTGCGGTTATATACCACGAGGGGGCCCACTATTGGTGGGCATACATTTTAGCTCTTCATGATTGGCTGATGCGGAGATCATCCTTCCAATAGCAGCTAGCTTAAGGGCTGCGACTAGACTCATAGAATCTGGGGTTACAATACGTAACCAACGATCCACCTCTGAAAACCTCCTGGCTGTTCCTCGAACCAGACTGAAAACAAAAGGGGACCGGGCCTTTCAGACTATTGCATCCAGACTTTGGAACAGTCTACCTTCAAATCTCCGTCTCTCTAACACTGTAGAGGTCTTTAAAAATCATCTAAAAACTCACCTTTTCATCCAGGCGTTCCCTAAATGTTTCAAAAAGATGGCTTTGTTCGGGTTCACACTTTCACTTTGTTTATACTCATACTTAATTTTCTATTTATCACTGCTATTGTTTTTCCTGATGTTTTTATTGGTTAGAGGTATTTGCCCTGATCTTTATCATATTGTACAGCGCTTTGTGATTTATATCTGTGAAAGGCGCTATATAAATAAACTTTTACTTACTTACTTACTTACTGTGTGCCACATTTCAGACAGATTTACTGTCGAAATCCTCAGATATTGAAGCAAACTTGTATTCAGTCCACACTCGTGACAGTCTGGTTGCATATTCAAAAATTCATAAAAAATCATCCTTCATAGCTGATGTACAACTTTCAACACATCCCTACTCTGGAACACCTACTGTACCTGTGTGCCACATTTCAGACAGATTTACTGTAGAAATCCTCAGATATTAAAGCAAACTTGTATTCAGTCCAATACAGTCAATACAATTATGTCATTTTTCAAAAATTCATAAAAATCCATCCTTCATAGCTGATGTACAACTTTCACCACATCCCTACTCTGGAACACCTACTGTACCTAAGATAAGAAGTTCATGTCCTGCTGGTCAGGACCATTTGTGATCGTGGCAAAACTCTCTCCTGTTGCATACAGGTTACGCATCACCAAAGCCAAACAGGAGCCAGTCTACAAATGGGTGCATGCGAACCAAATCAAACCCAACATCAAACCATCCCTGCGGGTACAAAGACCAGACTCCCCGCAGGAGGTAGATGTAGTCTCCACATTGTTCTATGCATGGAAATGGAAAGGGGGGAAAGTGCACGTTTAACCCACTAACATGTACTAACCGACAAAGAACCAGCCCCCCCCCCCCCCCACAACCACACCCCCATCACCCCACCCCCACCCCCCACCCCCCCGCCGTCCCTTTCACTAACCAAGAGAAACTCCTCCTACTAGACCGCTAACAGGATGTACCTACTAAAACCTTACAGGGTACTCTGGTACCTGTCAGCCTACACTCTGCTCTGATTAATGAATCACTAGTGCAATCAAGACTTTGTCTGAAACCATACATCAGGATATTGTGTACACACGAGTGGTGAGAGATTTGGTGCAGGACCTGCTCCGGGAAGTAAGTTCCACGCTGGACAGTTTTGTTGGTCTTTCTTCTGTTAGACCAAGCACAGATACGGAGAAGATGGAGATAAACACCTTTCGTTGGCAGAATGTGGAGTCAAATGATCAGAGGTCCAGTCACTGTTTCACCGCTCATGAGGGGGAGAGTATGCAACTCCAGCAGAACCCGCGTTCTGCTCCTGTCTGTTGCTTCAGACACTCTCTCCGTTCTGCTGATACGGCTGATTTTTATTGAGGATTACAGGAATGTAACATACGCAGTTTGCCATGTACATACGTCATTGGTCATGACAGGTAAAAAATAACAGCCTTGTTAGTGGACAGTTTAATACATCACGAGAACATGCATCCGTGAGATAACTAGGAACATCCTGGTACGTCCTTGACAGGAAAAGATACACATTCACCGGTACCGAGAGGAACTTGAGAAGAGCTGGAATGTGCTCACTCCCTTCTTTGGTGCAGAAGAGAATATGCTGCTATTAATCTTTGTGCAGAAGAACACTGAGAGGCCTTGAGTATCTGAGCAGGTCTCCATAATATAAAATAGCATAGAATAAAACAGAAGAGCTTACAAGGTAAATTTAAAAAGAAGCTTATAAGGTTGATACATATATTTTATAAAAGAAGCTTATAAGGTAGATACATATATTTTCAATCCCCCTTTTGAACTCTTTTAAGAGTTCAACAAAGATATAAGAAATCAAAACAACAACACCAAATTTCATCTAAAAGAATCTAATAATCAAAGATTTAAAATACCAATACAAACAATCAAACAGTTTACAGCTTCTCATATGCCCAGCAGTAAACTAATACATAAAACATGATTATATTTTTAACTGAACATGTTACGTCATGAATGTATCGCATGCTCACCCCGTATGAGGGCGAAAAACCCTGTTTACTGTGCTAACAGGGAAAATTCCCCCATGTCCTCCCTTTTTCCGGGACGAACGCCGCTGGCACAGAGCGGGCATGCCTAGCTCGAGGACAAACATCCACATCAAAAGAAAAACAACATAATAAAAAACTCATGAAAATAAACAGGTGAAGGGATTGTTACATAAATCACAGAACATTCTCACACTCTAACATCATCTTCTTCATCATGAGAATCATCACTATCACTAGAGGGTTCCCCTTCCAAATAGATGTTAGGATTGGCTAGTAACAATGGCATCTGGAGGATTGGGTCAGCAGGTGGAGGAGAGATGGCAATGGTGATCAATCTCTGGACTAGTTGCCTAAGGCAGGGGATACAGCAGCAGCCGCAAGTAACAAGAATGGCAGCGAAGACAGACATGGACACCAGGACGGAGGCAACGAGGGATTTGTATTTACCAAATACATCAAGCCAAGAGTCCCACATGGAGGTGTCTACACCAGAGTGGGATTTCTTTTTTTCTGTCTATTGTTACCAAATCTTCTAAATTGGAGAAATCGCGAAAGTATCTGTCGTTCCACAACCCCAACCTGCTGTCCCTGTATGCCAACCGGTTCAGTCTACTTGGATACCAGGCTAATGGAAAGGATTCTCGTTGAATTATGTTACCCTCAGAATCTTCTTCCGGCCAGGACAAGTGAGTAATCAATATGTACATTCAGAATTGAGTTTGGAAATGCAATGAGTGTAAACATATATCTAATACTAAACAGGCAAATGAATAATAATATAAAATGAGTAGAGGGTGTGAAATATAACCCTTGTGAAATAAATGAGGGTGTTAAATAGAACCCTGGTAAAATAAATGGAGGGTGTTAAATATAACCCTTGTAAGATAAATGAAGGGTGTTGAATAGAACCCTTGTAGAATGTTTGGAGGGTGGTTACTTCTTCCCCCTGTTGAGGTCCCTTCACTGGCTCCAGGCAGCTGCAGGGGGTGATGATGTCACGATTCTCGTCCCGCTGGATGTGGTGGTAGCTTGGCACGCTACCTCGTCCTGCAGAATTGGTAGCTTGGAACGCTACTGCAGTCAGCTACTTCTCTTCCTGGTTTTTGGATCCTTTTTTCTGGTCAGGCAGATGTCGGCTGCTTCTCTTCCTGGTCAGGGTCCTCCCTTTGTGACAGGTTCTTTTGGACCTCGGTCAGGGTGCGGTGGAGCTCTTCCGCTGCAGCACACTGGGTCCAGTGGTACCAGGAGTCTCCTTTGCCGTCCAGCCGGACAGCGTGTGACGTCCTCTCCGTAATCCTGTAGGGTCCGGTCCACCTTGGCTCCGTCCACTTCCTTTTGGTGACTTTCAGCAGGACCCAGTCTGTCCCAGGTTGTGGAGATGGGGCATCTGTGGTGGTACGATCAGCCTTAACCTGTAACGAGAACTGAGAGACAAGACTATGCAACAGGTTATAATATGACCTTGAGTCGAGGGAGTCAGTCAGGTCAGCAGTCAGAGGTAGTTTTGTGGCGGGTCCTGGAAACGGCCGTCCAGTCTGTAGTTCAAAGGGAGTGAACCTTGTGGTTTTGTTAACTGAGCTCCGTGAGGACATCAGAGCAAGGGGCAAAGCATCTAACCAAGTTAATTTGGTCTGTGCACAGATTTTAGCCAATTTGACCTTTAGCGTTTGATTCATCCTTTCCACCTTTCCCTGGGACTGAGGATGATACACTGAACCAAACTTGTGTTTCAGTCCCAGCATGGTTTCAACCTCTTGTAGATCTTTGTTCTTAAAATGTGTCCCATTGTCCGATCTGATTTTTTCCGGGAACCCATGTTGACGAATATAATGATTGATCAAACATTTGATGACTGTTTTGCTGTCTTCTTTTTTCGCAGGCCAAGCCTCCGTCCATCCAGTGTAGGCATCTACACACACTAGGAGATACCTGTAGCCTTTTACCCTGTCAATCATGTCTGTGAAATCTATGATTATCTCTTTTCCAGGGCATGTTGGTATTGGAAATTGACCTTGGATTGGTTTCAGGGTAGGTTTAATGCCAAACTGAGTACACTCTGTACAAGTTTTAACCAAATATCTGGCCATGTCTGTTAGGTATGGATGCCACCAGGGGGACAAATTCCTCACCATCTGTGCTACACCAACATGTCCTACTCCATGTGCTTCTTCCATTGCTGTCTGCCTGATGCCAGGTGGTAGTATGGGTCTACCATCTGGACTTCTCCAAACATCTGTGTTGGTTGCACCTCTTGCCAACCACAAAGTTTTTTCCTGTGCTGAAGCTTGATCTTGCATGTTCTTGAGTGTTTCCTTTGTGATGGAGATCCTAGGATCACTGCTTTTTTCAACAGTTACTGTCTCAACCACTAGATTATATACAGGAAGATATTCAGCTGTTATCTTGGCAGCTCTATCTGCCTCCTGATTTCCCTTAGATATAAAGTCAGAGCCCTGACTATGTCCTTTGCATTTTATCACTGCCACTTCTGCTGGAAGGAATTAAGCTTCTGCTAGTTCCCTCATCTCAGACTCATGTTTTATGGGTTTCACCCCAGCAGTCACAAAACCAGCTCTCAACCATTGCTTCAGTTCAACATGCACGGCTCCTACAGCATAAGCTGAGTCACTGTAAATATTTACCTTTTTCCCTGTGCTCATTTTGAGAGCTGCAATAATAGCTAACACTTCTGCTCTCTGTGCTGACTGTTGTCCTTCCAGCTTTTCCGCTCCTGCAGTGAACCACTCGCCTGTAGGGAGTTGCTCTACTACTGCCCAGGCAGCTTTTAATCCATCGTTGTCATCCCTATAGCAACAGCCGTCTGTGAACCAGTTCTTATCAGGATTTTCTAGTGGGATTGCACTTAAATCTGGTCTCACCTTTTCTTCTATTGCTGTTCTTTGTTCGCACGAATGAGGTTCTCCAGAACCCATGTGGTCTGCCATGTTTATCCCTTCATGTGTGTAGGTGATGTGTGGGGCCTCTAAGATTTTACTGATTTTTCTTTGTCTTAGTGGGGTCATGGTGAAAGCTTGTGATGTAATGTAAGCTACTACACTGTGTGTTGTCAGTACTTTCAGAGGGTAGCCCATTACAATATGTGCTGTTTTTTGTAAAATTTTTGCAAGACCTGCTACATGTTGTGTGCAGGGTGGGTGTCTTTTTTCCATGTTATCTAGCATGACACTTATGTACATCAAGACTTGTCTCTGACCTCCCCCTTTTTTCTGGAACAGAACTCCATTTACATGAGTTTTTGATCCAGAAACATCAAGGAAAAACGTAGATTTGTAGTCAGCAGTAGCTAAATCACTAGCTGTGGACAGTTGTTGTTTAAGTTTTATGAATGCTTCTTCTGATGGAATAGTCCAGTCCAGGTGAGCTGTGAGTTGACACATCCCAAAAGGTGCTATAAGAGCACGTAGTGGGGCAGTGAGACCAACATAGTTAGGGATGAAGTGCCTACTGTAGCCTGTCAGGCCTAAGAAGGATAACATGTATTTGACTGTTTCAGGTTTAGAGTGATGGAGTATGGAGTTTCTATGATCTGGTGACAATGAAACGCCAACTTGTGAAACCATTCTGCCCAGAAATGATACTTGTTTTCTGGCTATTTGAAGTTTGGACCGGCTGACCTTAAATCCAAGCTTGGCCAAATGAGTTAGTAGTGTTTGAGTGGCTTGCAGACAGGAGCCTGCAGAGGGCGCTGACAGGAGTAAATCATCAACATACTGCACTAAAACACAGTCATCAGGTAGGGGGCATGTGTCTAGGAGCTGACGCAACCATTGGTTGAACAATCCAGGTGACAGGGTGAACCCTTGTGGCAACCGAGTGTATCGGTATTGCTGTCCTCTGAATGTGAAAGAGAAAATGTCCCTCAGAGATTCATGAAGTGGAAGACAAAAGAATGCGTTTGCCAGATCTATGCAGGTAAACCATGCATGTGAAGGAGGTAGGTTTGTCAGAGCCACATATGGGTTAGGGACAGGAAGTGAATCTGTGTTAAGTAGGGCGTTTATACGATGCAGGTCATGAACCATTCGATATTTACCAGTATTTTTCTTTTCTACAGGTAAAATTGGAGTGTTCCATTCTGACATGGATGGCTCCAACACCCCTGCCTGCAACAGGCCATCGATGGTGTCTGCTATCCCCTCTTCAGCATATGGTTTGTGTGGGTATTGTGGAACCCACAGGGGAGCATGATCTTTTAGGTGAAAGGTCACAGGTGGGATGGAAACCAACCCAACATCGGTGGGGCCTGTTGACCACAGGGAGGTGGGAAGCGAGTCTAACATTGTCAGAGCATCAGGGTGGTCGGTGCGTTCACGGCCATGAGATCTGCTAATAGTTTCCTGTTGTAAATGTGTCGTATTAGTACAAACAGCAGTGATTTTAAATGTTTGAGTTGAGTCTGAATACGACACTTGTGGAAGAGGAGTCGAACGCCAATCAGTGGTTGCTAGGGAACGTTTAACCATTCCCCCTAGTTCTTTTGCCTGATGGGCCGGATGTAAAGCAAGAGAGACATGAGGTACTGCTTCGTCCCCCATCATGTACCATGCCAATTGTTCCTGGGTTAGGTTGGCTGCCGCGGCCACACCTTCTGGTGCAGCATAAATATCTGTTGTTTGTACACACCATTGCTGTCCCTCTAGTTGGTTTTGGAAGGCTTCTTTGTACCAGACTGAATCATGTCTGTCATAGAATAATGTTAGGTGAGGAGGGTCAGGGGGGGAAACATAAGGATGGACCTGAGTCAGCCAGGGTTTCCACTGCTGGTACAGAGTCATTAAGCCAGGAGTGTCCTTGGTTTCTGTGTCCAACAAAGCCCAGTAAATCTCAGCACAGTCTGATATGTCAGGCAGTTTTTGGGCTAAGTACATGCCATCACTGGCTTCTCCAGTGCAGGGCAAAATAGTCCCTTCTGGCAGAGTGACAGTAAGTCCCGTAGGACCACACAAAATGGTGGCTCCTAATTTGATGAGGAGATCTCTTCCTAGTAAGTTGACTGGAACTGTTGGTGAACAGACAAAGCTGTGCAGTACTGTCTGGTTTCCCACCGTAGTTGGGAGTGGCAGGGAGAAAGGCAGAGTTTGTTGTTCCCCAGAGAAGCCCGTAACTGAGATAGTGCGTGTAGATGTCTTAGAAGGTGGTACAGTTTGTATGGTGGAGCAGGTGGCACCAGTGTCAACCAAAAATGGTTGATGTTGTCCATCTACAGTTATTGACAGCAGGGGGTCTGCCGTGGCTCCCTGACCGTCGGAGTTTCTCTGTGGGGTGTCCTATTGTCTTGGACCACCCTCCCACTGTTCCCAGCCCATCATTGGCATCTGGGTGTGGGGTCCGGTAGGCCCTCCTCGTCCTGAAAAGGTGCCTCTGCCTCGACCTTCCTTTTGTGGGCTGTATGGCAAGGGGCAGTTCCTGGACCAATGTCCTGGTTGACCACAGTTGTAGCAAATGTCTTGAGCATGTGGTCCCCCTTTGCCGCCTACTGGCCTCCACTGTCCCCTTCCCCTGAAACCGCCTCTGGGTCGACCAGCAAAAGGTGGTCGCTGGGCAGCATATGGGATGGGTGTGTTTTGTTGTGGTGGCACATAAGGCCCTGAGTATGGTGGCTGCGGCTGCCCTGAATATGGTGGCTGCGGCTGCCAAGCTACAGGTGAAACCTGATCAGGAAGTGTCTGCGGTGGTGGGGGTGTAGCTGTGGACGCAACCATTTGTTTCTTAACCTTGTCCCCCTTTTCACCTAAAGTCTTTTTCGCGGCTTGTAATTGGACCCTGAGCAATTGTTTTTGCAAATCTTCTAAGTTATCAGAGTCTTTTTCTTCCTTTACCTGTACTTTGTTGAGGTTAAAAATAAGATGTTTTTTCCACATGCTAAAACCACAATCCTGCAAATCAGGGTTGTCTTCCATTTTCTGAGTCACTGAGTCGGGGACTCCCTTTAGGACTGCATTTTTAAACCACATACTACTCGTGCCCCGTTTGGATGGGTGTTGGCCAGTTTGGGCCACCCAGGTGTCAATGGCTTGGTTCAGGTAAATTGATGGATTTTGTTTAGTATCCCATTTAAATTAGCACATTGTGCTGCTATCTTTCAGCGGGAACATCTTTCTGACTGCTGGGCCTAATTGAGCTATCACTCTACCGTGAGGTACAGAATTAGAATCACGAGTTGTGCCAGCATCCTTCTCTAGGGCCTCCGCCTGTGAACGTGACGTGCATCTAGTGATTACTGCTCGGAAATCTCCCAATGCAAGGTCCTGTCCAGCAGTGAGGGTGTCAAAGTCTGAGAGCCAAGTGTTTCCACCCTCTTGTATATCTGGTAATTTATCTATTAAAGCCTGGATGTCCCCAAGGGAATACGGCTGATAGACTTTCTGGGCGTTGGGTTTATTCTGCACCAAGGGTAATTGATAGGTCGGTGGGCCCATGGACCTGGTATGTCTTCTGTCTGGGTCTGGGGATGGAGGGCGGGAAGGCAGGTCCCCTTCTCCCTCAAACTCTTCCTTCGTAAGTGGCTTCTGCCACTCCTCTTGTAGGAGGGATTCATGACTCTGACTGGCTGCTGGAGGGGGATCAGATGATTCATGCCCTACCAGAACCATCTTTACCACTACACTTTTATTAGGGTCTTCCTGCTCTTCTCCCTTTAACTGGGAGGTTGCAAAAATTGGTGTTGGCTTTAGGTCTGATGTTTTAGGCCATACTGGTGAGCTGTTTGCCCAAGGCGCTGGAGGGCGTGCATGGGAGCTCGTACCTGTGCCATAGTCAGGTGCGACCAGGCCCTGATTGAAGTAGGGAGTGGTGAATTGTTTTTGTGAGTTATCTATGTCCTGTCGTTTAGCCCTTAATTCGAATGATGCAGCTGGGTTGTTTGCAGACGGGCTGCTGTTTAATATTTCATTACTTGGCAGAAAAGGATTACGTGTCTCAGAGGTGGAGGGCTTGACTTTAGTGTCTGATACTGTTGTCATAGTTACACCTGACCACTCACTCATATTATCAAGTCGGACTTCAGGCTGAATGTCCAATGTGCCGCTTGTAACTTTAATTAATGGATACATTCCAGCTGCTGGAGCAGTAGCTGAGGAGTACGGGGGTGGAGATTTATTCTCCTTCTTCACTTTCTTCATATTAGGTCTGGCTGCGTTCCATAACATTATCCACTGCATGTACTTACTCACACGAGCTGTCTGCTTTTCAACCTCACTTTTTATTTTCTTTCTTGTCAACACGCCAGCTTCCTTCAGAGTTTCTTTTGTTTCCTCTCCTTTTTCTCTAGCCTCTGCAGCTTTATTCTCCCAAATCTTACTCCAGTTTCCTCTGCTGTTAACGTCTGCTCCTTTTTCCTTCATCGCTTTTTCTGCTTACTTTCTCAATAAAACCTTATTTCTCGTAGCTTCTACTGGGCTGCTTGTCATATTTATTACAGTCTCTATGCAGGCTAATTGCTCTTCCAGTGTACTCAGAATGTCATTAGGTCCCCATCCATCATCCTCCATTCCACAATCATATTCTTTTTCCATCATTCTGTTAGTATGTTGCTGATTTTGGTGACAATTTGGACTGATGAGGTTTTTAGCCCATAGGGGCTTCTAAATCATCAGTATTAATTAGTGAGACAACGCTAATGACCTTTGTGGTATCTCCTGCTTCTACCGTATTTCAGGTGAGGAGATCTTACCTAGTGCATCCACAAAGGCGCGCTGTATTTCTCTCACTTACACATACAATTGTTAGTACAGTTCATTAATTCATTACCCTTCTTATCTGCGGTGGGTGTGGTGATCACCGCTTATTCAACTAATCCCTATTGGTTGTGATATGAAAAATCTATGTGTTTTTACACTTATCCTTACTATCTGCACTATTCGTGCAGATAATATGTTTGCTCAGCCTAAAGAGACTTATTTACTCTCATTTGGAGTTTATTCTGTCTCTTTTATTATGTAATTCAAGTTAATCAGTCAGCTCCATCTGTTTTACCGACAAAGCTGATTGAGACTTGACATTCATACAGCGTGTTCTCTACCTATGGCGTGTGTTTTGTGTCAAAAAACAGTTACATTAAAACATTTTTCTGATTTCATGCAAAGGTCCTCGACCTATAGAATTTAGGGAGCTCTCTCGCCTCCCAGGGCCTTAACCCGAACCAGGTCCCTGACCTGTAGAATTTTAGGGTTCCCACCCCCTATGGACTCCAACCAAGCGTTATATAACCTCGTTATATTTTCTATTCACTCGTCAGTAAATACTGTGGTCAGCCACGACCTGGAAAATGGAATTTAGGACTTTCTATTTGTCCTGGGCCTCCAACCCTTCTCTAAGTGGAATTTAGGGCTTCTTATTACCCTGGGCCTCCAACCCTTTGTTCTGTTTTATTTCCTTATCTCATTTATCATTAAACCATTGTAAAAATCCTTATCTTATTTTACCATTAAACCATTACAAAAAATCTCTTTTTTCTGCACTTGTCTCCACTTTCTTCTCCAACGATTATTTTAGGACCACAGCTACTATGATTCAAGACACAAAGGCTTTGGATAATTCCAATGGGCAGATTTTAGAAAAAAAAGGCTCTGCTTACCTTATTTCCACCGCGGTGTTTTGTGCCAAGATCGTTCGCTGGGTCGGTTGGTCAAATCGTCCTCCAAAAACTCCTTTTTCTTCAAAAAGAAAAAATCCTGTTCGTGACGCCAAATTTTGTTGGTCTTTCTTCTGTTAGACCAAGCACAGGTACGGAGAAGATGGAGATAAACACCTTTCGTTGGCAGAATGTGGAGTCAAATGATCAGAAGTCCAGTCACTGTTTCACCGCTCATGAGGGGGAGAGTATGCAACTCCAGCAGAACCCGCGTTCTGCTCCTGTCTGTTGCTTCAGACACTCTCTCCGTTCTGCTGATACGGCTGATTTTTATTGAGGATTACAGGAATGTAACATACGCAGTTTGCCATGTACATACGTCATTGGTCATGACAGGTAAAAAATAACAGCCTTGTTAGTGGACAGTTTAATACATCACGAGAACATGCACCCGTGAGATAACTAGGAAAATCCTGGTACGTCCTTGACAGGAAAAGATACACATTCACCGTGAAAATATATGTATCTACCTTATAAGCTTCTTTTATATATTTACCTTATAAGCTCATTTTGTATTATTCTATGCTATGGAGACTTGCTCAGATACTCAAGGCCTCTGCACAAAGATTAATAGCAGCATATTCTCTTCTGCACCAAAGAAGGGAGTGAGCACATTCCAGCTTTTCTCACTTTCCTCTCGGAACCGTGTATGTGTATCTTTTCCTGTAAAGGACGTACCAGGATGTTCCTAGTTATCTCACGGATGCATGTTCTCGTGATGTATTAACTGTCCACTAACAAGGCTGTTATTTTTTCACCTGTCATGACCAATGACGTATGTACATGGCAAACTGCGTATGTTTCATTCCTGTAATCCTCAATAAAAATCTGCCGTTTCAGCAGAACGGAGAGAGTGTCTGAAGGCAACTGTCAGGAGCAGATCGAGGGATCTGCTGGAAGTTGCAAGCTCTCCCCCTCTAGAGCGGTGAAACAGTGAATGGACTTCTCTGATCATTTGACTCCACATTCTACCAACTAAAAGGTGTTTATCTCCATCTTCTCCGTACCTGTGTTTGGTCTAGCAGAAGAAAGACCAACAAAATTTGGCGTCACGAACAGGATTTTTTCTTTTTGAAGAAAAAGGAGTTTTTGGAGGACGATTTGACCAACCGACCCAGTGAACGATCTTGGCACAAAACACCGCGGTGAAAATCAAGGTAAGCAGGCCTTTTTTCTAAAATCTGCTCATTGGATTTATCCAAAGCCTTTGTGTCTTGAATCATAGTAGCTGTGGTCCTAAAATAATAGTTGGAGAAGAAAGTGGAGACAAGTGCAGAAAAATAAGAGATTTTTTTTAATGGTTTAATGGTAAAATAAGATAAGGATTTTTACAATGGTTTAATGATAAATGGGATAAGGAAATAGAACAGAACAAGAGAGGTTGGAGGCCCAGGGTAATAAGAAGCCCTAAATTCCATTTTCCAGGTCAAGGCTGACCACACTATTTACTGACGAGTGAATAGAAAATATAACGAGGTTATATTAAGCTAGGTTAAGGCCTTAGGGGTGGGAACCCTAAAATTCTACAGGTCAGGGACCTGGTTCGGGTTAAGGCCCTGGGAGGCGAGAGAGCTCCCTAAATTCTATAGGTCGAGGACCTTTGCATGAGATGAGAAAAATGTTCTAATGTAACTGTTTTTGCATGAGATGAGAAAAATGTTCTAATGTAACTGTTTTTGCATGAAATAAAAAATGTTTTAATGAAACTGTTTTTTGACACAAAACACACGCCATAGTTAGAGAACACGCTGTATGGATGTCAAGTCTCAATCAGCTTTGTCGGTAAAACAGATGAAGCTGACTGATTAACTTGAATTACATAATAAAAGAGACAGAATAAACTCCAAATGAGAGTAAATAAGTATCTTTAGGCTGAGCAAACATATTATCTGCACTCACAGTGCAGATAGTAAGGATAAGTGTAAAAACACATAGATTTTTCATATCATAACCAATAGGGATTAGTTGAATAAACGGTGATCATCACGCCCACCGCAGATAAGAAGGGTAATGAATGAATGAACTGTACTAACAATTGTATGTGTAAGTGAGAGAAATACAGCGCGCCTTTGTGGATGCACTAGGTAAGATCTCCTCACCTGAAATACGGTTGAAGAAGGAGATACCTCAAAGGTCATTGGCGCTGTCTCACTAATTAATACTGGTGATTTAGAGCCCCCTATGGGCTAAAACCTCATCAGTCCAAATTGTCACCAAAATCAACAACATACTAACAGAATGATGGAAAAAGAATATGATTGTGGAACGGAGGATGATGGATGGGGACCTAATGACATTCTGAGTACAATGGGAGAGCAATTAGCCTGCATAGAGACTGTAATAAATATGACAAGCAGCCCAGTAGAAGCCACGAGAAATAAGGTTTTATTGAGAAAGTCAGCAGAAAAAGCGGTGAAGGAAAAAGGAGCAGATGTTAACAGCAGAGGCAACTGGAGTAAGATTTGGGAGAAGAAAGCTGCAGAAGCGAGAGAAAAAAGACAGGAAGCTGCAGAAACTCTGAGGGAAGCTGGAGTGTTGACAAGAAAGAAAATAAAAAGTGAGGTTGACAAGCAGGCAGCTCGCGTGAGTAAGTACATGCAGTGGATAATGTTATGGAATGCAGCCAGACCTAATATGAAGAAAGTGAAGAAGGAGAATAAATCTCCACCTCCGTACTCCTCAGCTACTGCTCCAGCAGCTGGAATGTATCCATTAATTAAAGTTACAAGCGGCACATTGGACATTCAGCCTGAAGTCCCACTTGATGACATGAGTGAGTGGTCAGGTGTAACTATGACATCAGGATCAGACGTTAAAGTCAGGTCCTCCGCCTCTGAGACACATAATCCTTTTCTGCCAAGTAATGAAACATTAAACAGCAGCCCGTCTGCAAACAACCCAGCTGCACCATTCGAATTAAGGGCTAAACGACAGGACATAGATAACTCACAAAAACAATTCACCACTCCCTACTTCAATCAGGGCCTGGTCGCACCTGACTATGGCACGGGTACGATCTCCCATGCACCCCCTTCAGCGCCTTGGGCAAACAGCCCACCAGTATGGCCTAAAGCATCAGGCCTAAAGCCAACACCAATTTTTGCAACCTCCCAGTTAAAGGGAGAAGAGCAGGAAGACCCTAATAAAAGTGTAGTGGTTAAGATGGTTCTGGTAGGGCATGAATCATCTGATCCCCCTCCAGCAGCCAGTCAGAGTCATGAATCCCTCCTAGAAGAGGAATGGCAGAAGCCGCCCACGAAGGAAGAGTCTAAGGAAGAAAGGGACCTGCTTGAATTTTCCCGCCCTCCATCCCCAGACCCAGACAGAAGACATACTAGGTCCATGGGCCCACCGACCTATCAATTACCCTTGGTGCAGAATAAACCCAACGCCCAGAAAGTCTATCAGCCGTATTCCCTTGGGGACATCCAGGCTTTAATAGATAAATTACCAGATATACAAGAGGGTGGAAACACTTGGCTCTCAGACTTTGACACCCTCACTGCTGGACAGGACCTTGCATTGGGAGATTTCCGAGCAGTAATCACTAGATGCACGTCACGCTCACAGGCGGAGGCCCTAGAGAAGGATGCTGGCACAACTCGTGATTCTAATTCTGTACCTCTCGGTAGAGTGATAGCTCAATTAGGCCCAGCAGTCAGAAAGATGTTCCCGCTGAAAGATAAAAGCACAATGTGCAAATTTAAATGGGATGCTAAACAAAATCCTTCAATTTACCTGAACCAAGCCATTGACACCTGGGTGGCCCAAACTGGCCAACACCCATCCAAACGGGGCACAAGCAGTATGTGGTTTAAAAATGCAGTCCTGAAGGGAGTCCCTGACTCGGTGACTCAGAAAATGGAAGACAACCCTGATTTGCAGGATTGTGATTTTAGTAGGTGGAAAAAACACCTTATTTTTAACCTTAACAAAATACAGCTAAAGGAAGAAAAAGACTCTGATAACTTAGAAGATTTGCAAAAACAATTGCTCAGGGTCCAATTACAAGCCGCGAAAAAGACTTTAGGTGAAAAGGGGGACAAGGTTAAGAAACAAATGGTTGCGTCCACAGCCACACCCCCACCACCGCAGACACTTCCTGATCAGGTTTTACCTGTAGCTTGGCAGCTGCAGCCACCATATTCAGGGCAGCCACAGCCACAATACTCAGGGCCATATGTGCCACCACAAGAAAACACACCCATCCCATATGCTGCCCAGCGACCACCTTTTGCTGGTCGACCCAGAGGCGGTTTCAGGGGAAGGGGACAGTGGAGGCCAGTAGGCGGCAAAGGGGGACCACATGCTCAAGACATTTGCTACAACTGTGGTCAACCAGGACATTGGTCCAGGAACTGCCCCTTGCCATACAGCCCACAAAAGGAAGGTCGAGGCAGAGGCACCTTTTCAGGACGAGGAGGACCTACCGGACCCCACACCCAGATGCCAATGATGGGCTGGGAACAGTGGGAGGGTGGTCCAAGACAATAGGACACCCCACAGAGAAACTCCGACGGTCAGGGAGCCACGGCAGACCCCCTGCTGTCAATAACTGTAGATGGACAACATCAACCATTTTTGGTTGACACTGGTGCCACCTGCTCCACCATACAAACTGTACCGCCCTCTAAGACATCTACACGCACTATCTCAGTTACGGGCTTCTCTGGGGAACAACAAACTCTGCCTTTCTCCCTGCCACTCCCAACTACGGTGGGAAACCAGACAGTACTGCACAGCTTCGTCTGTTCACCAACAGTTCCAGTCAACTTACTAGGAAGAGATCTCCTCATCAAGTTAGGAGCCACCATTTTGTGTGGTCCTACGGGACTTACTGTCACTCTGCCAGAAGGGACTATTTTGCCCTGCACCGGAGAAGCCAGTGATGGCATGTACTTGGCCCAAAAACTGCCTGACATATAAGACTGTGCTGAGATTTACTGGGCTCTGTTGGACACAGAAACCAAGGACACTCCTGGCTTAATGACTCTGTACCAGCAGTGGAAACCCTGGCTGACTCAGGTCCATCCTTATGTTTCCCCCCCTGACCCTCCTCACCTAACATTATTCTATGACAGACATGATTCAGTTTGGTACAAGGAAGCCTTCCAAAACCAATTAGAGGGACAGCAATGGTGTGTTCAAACAACAGATATTTATGCTGCACCAGAAGGTGTGGCCGCGGCAGCCAAACTAACCCAGGAACAATTGGCATGGTACATGATGGGAGATGAGGCAGTACCTCATGTCTCTCTTGCTTTACATCCGGCCCATCAGGCAAAAGAACTAGGGGGAATGGTTAAACGTTCCCTAGCAACCACTGATTGGCGTTCGACTCCTCTTCCACAAGTGTCATATTCAGACTCAACTCAGACATTTAAAATCACTGCGGTTTGTACTAATTCGACACATTTACAACAGGAAACTATTAGCAGATCTCATGGCCGTGAACGCACCGATCACCCTGATGCTCTGACAATGTTAGACTCGCTTCCCACCTCCCTGTGGTCAACAGGCCCCACCGATGTTGGGTTGGTGTCCATCCCACCTGTGACCTTTCACCTAAAAGATCATGCTCCCCTGTGGGTTCCACAATACCCACACAAGCCATATGCTGAAGAGGGGATAGCAGACACCATCAATGGCCTGTTGCAGGCAGGGGTGTTGGAGCCATCCATGTCAGAATGGAACACTCCGATTTTACCTGTAGAAAAGAAACATACTGGTAAATATCGAATGGTTCATGACCTGCGTCGTATAAACGCCCTACTAAACACAGACTCACTTCCCGTCCCTAACCCATATGTGGCTCTGACAAACCTACCACCTTCACATGCATGGTTTACCTGCATAGACTTGGCAAACGCATTATTTTGTCTTCCACTTCATGAGTCTCTGAGGGACATTTTCTCTTTCACATTCAGAGGACAGCAATACCGATACACTCGGTTGCCACAAGGGTTCGCCCTGTCACCTGGATTGTTCAACCAATGTTTGCGTCAGCTCCTAGACACATGCCCCCTGCCTGATGACTGTGTTTTAGTGCAGTATGTTGATGATTTGCTCCTGTCAGCGCCCTCTGCAGGTTCCTGTCTGCAAGCTACTCAAACACTACTAAATCATTTGGCCAAGCTTGGATTTAAGGTCAGCCGGTCCAAACTTCAAATAGCCAGAAAACAAGTATCATTTCTGGGCAGAATGGTTTCACAAGTTGGCGTTTCATTGTCACCAGATCATAGAAACTCCATACTCCATCACTCTAAACCTGAAACAGTCAAAGACATGTTATCCTTCCTAGGCCTGACAGGCTACAGTAGACACTTCATCCCTAACTATGTTGGTCTCACTGCCCCACTACGAGCTCTTATAGCACCTTTTGGGATGCGTCAACTCACAGCTCACCTGAACTGGACTATTCCAGCAGAAGAAGCATTCATAAAACTTAAACAACAACTCTCCACAGCTAGTGATTTAGCTACTGCTGACTACAACTCTACGTTTTTCCTTGATGTTTCTGGATCAGAAACTCATGTTAATGGAGTTCTGTTCCAGAAAAAAGGGGGAGGTCAGAGACAAGTCTTGATGTACATAAGTGTCATGCTAGACAACACGGAAAAAAGACACCCACCCTGCACACAACATGTAGCAGGCCTTGCAAAAATTTTACAAAAAACAGCACATATTGTAATGGGCTACCCTCTGAAAGTACTAACAACACACAGTGTAGTAGCTTACATTACATCACAAGCTTTCACCATGACCCCACTAAGACAAAGACAAATCAGTAAAATCTTAGAGGCCCCACACATCACCTACACACATGAAGGGGTAAACATGGCAGACCACATGGGTTCTGGAGAATCTCATTCGTGTGAACAAAGAACAGCAATAGAAGAAAAGGTCAGACCAGATTTAAGTGCAATCCCACTAGAAAATCCTGATAAAAACTGGTTCACAGACGGCTGTTGCTATAGGGATGACAATGATGGATTAAAAGCTGCCTGGGCAGTAGTAGAGCAACTCCCTACAGGCGAGTGGTTCACTGCAGGAGCGGAAAAGCTGAAAGGACAACAGTCAGCACAGAGAGCAGAAGTGTTAGCTATTATTGCAGCTCTCAAAATGAGCACAGGGAAAAAGGTAAATATTTACAGTGACTCAGCTTATGCTGTAGGAGCCGTGCATGTTGAATTGAAGCAATGGTTGAGAGCTGGTTTTGTGACTGCTGGGGTGAAACCCATAAAACATGAGTCTGAGATGAGGGAACTAGCAGAAGCTTTATTCCTTCCAGCAGAAGTGGCAGTGATAAAATGCAAAGGACATAGTCAGGGCTCTGACTTTGTATCTAAGGGAAATCAGGAGGCAGATAGAGCTGCCAAGATAACAGCTGAATATCTTCCTGTATATAATCTAGTGGTTGAGACAGTAACTGTTGAAAAAAGCATTGATCCTAGGATCTCCATCAAAAAGGAAACACTCAAGGACATGCAAAATCAAGCTTCAGCACAGGAAAAAACTTTGTGGTTGGCAAGAGGTGCAACCAACACAGATGTTTGGAGAAGTCCAGATGGTAGACCCATACTACCACCTGGCATCAGGCAGACAGCAATGGAAGAAGCGCATGGAGTAGGACATGTTGGTGTAGCACAGATGGTGAGGAATTTGTCCCCCTGGTGGCATCCATACCTAACAGACATGGCCAGATATTTGGTTAAAACTTGTACAGAGTGTACTCAGTTTGGCATTAAACCTACCCTGAAACCAATCCAAGGTCAATTTCCAATACCAACATGCCCTGGAAAAGAGATAATCATAGATTTCACAGACATGATTGACAGGGCAAAAGGCTACAGGTATCTCCTAGTGTGTGTAGATGCCTACACTGGATGGCCGGAGGCTTGGCCTGCGAAAAAAGAAGACAGCAAAACAGTCATTAAATGTTTGATCAATCATTACATTCCGCAACATGGGTTCCCGGAAAAAATCAGATCGGACAATGGGACACATTTTAAGAACAAAGATCTACAAGAGGTTGAAACCATGCTGGGACTGAAACACAAGTTTGGTTCAGTGTATCATCCCCAATCCCAGGGAAAGGTAGAAAGGATGAATCAAACGCTAAAGGTCAAATTGGCTAAAATCTGTGCACAGACCAAATTAACT
Organism: Nothobranchius furzeri; assembly: GCF_043380555.1. Classification (NCBI taxonomy): domain Eukaryota; kingdom Metazoa; phylum Chordata; class Actinopteri; order Cyprinodontiformes; family Nothobranchiidae; genus Nothobranchius; species Nothobranchius furzeri. Next base: position 30,047,151 of record NC_091745.1, read on the forward strand.
TGGTTAGAAGCTTTGCCCCTTGCTCTGATGTCCACACGGAGCTCTGTTAACAAAACCACAAGGTTCACTCCCTTTGAACTACAGACTGGACGGCCGTTTCCAGGACCTGCCACAAAATTACCTTTGACTGCTGACCTGACTGACTCCCTCGACTCAAGGTCATATTATAACCTGTTGCATAGTCTTGTCTCTCAGTTCTCATTACAGGTTAAGGCTGACAGTACCACCACAGATGCCCCATCACCACAACCTGGGACAGACTGGGTCCTGTGAAAATATATATCTCTCATATAAGCTCTTTCATATATTATTATAAGCTCTTTTATATGATTAAATATGTATCTCTCACTTTTGCCCCTTATATATTATCATAAATACATTATTATATGCCTTTTCATGGAATCTTGTTATAATATCAAAGACCTCTCTGTGCCTTTTCTGCTCAAGCTGAACAGCTGCATAAAGGAGTGAAAGCGTTCCTTCCTTCAGTTCCTCAATACAAGAACAACTGTCTTTGTTAGCAAAGGATGTTGCAGGATGTGTCCTGATCATCTCAAGGTTGCATGTCCTTGGGATGAATTGGTCTTTCATTAACAAGGCTATTAGCTGACGTGCGTCTGCAGGTGCAGATGGCAGAATTACGTGTGTGTATGGCAAACTACGTATGTAACATTCCTGTAATCTTCAATAAAAATCAGCCGTTTTCAGCAGAACGGCGAGAGTCTGTCCGAAGCATCTGGCAAGAGCAGGTCGCGGGACTTGCTGCAGAGACTCTCCCCCTCATGAGCGGCGAAACAGTGAATGGACTTCTGATCATTTGTCTCCTCGTTCTGTCAACTTAAAAGGTGTTTAACTCCATCTACTCCGTACCCGTGCTTGGTCTAACGGAAGAGAGACCAACAAATTTGGCGTCACGAACAGGATTTTTTCTTTTTGAAGAAAAAGGAGTTTTTGGAGGATGATTCGACCTACTGACCCAGCGAACGATCTTGGCACAGAACACCGCGGTGGAAAACAAGGTGAGCAGAGCCTATTATCTAAAATCTGCTCATTGGATTTATCCAAAGCCTTTGTGTCCAGAATCATAGTAGCTGTGGTCCTAAAATAATAGTTGGAGAAGAAAGTGGAGACAAGTGCAGAAAGAATAAGAGATTTTTTTGTAATGGTTTAATGGTGAAATGAAATGAGGATTTTCTAATGATTTAATGAGTAAATGAGAAAAGGAAATAGTACAGAAAAAGGGGTTGGAGGCCCAGAGCATTAATAAGCTCTAAATTCCATAGGGGTTGGAGGCCCAGAGCATTAATAAGCTCTAAATTCCATTTAAAGAAGGGTTGGAGGCCCAGAGCATTAATAAGCTCTAAATTCCATTTAAAGAAGGGTTGGAGGCCCAGGACAAGGTCCTAAATTCCATTTTCCAGGTCGTGGCTGACCACACTATTTGCTGACGAGCGGATAGAATATATAACGAGGTTATATAATGCTTGGCTGGATCCATAGGTGTGGGAACCCTAAAAGTCCACAGGTCAAGGACCTGGTTTTGTGTTAAGGGAAGGGGAGGCTAAAGAGAGCTCCCTGGATTTTAAGGTCAAGGACCTGGTTTTGTGTTAAGGGAAGGGGAGGCTAAAGAGAGCTCCCTGGATTTTTAAGGTCAAGGACCTTTTGCATGAGATGAGAAAAATGTTCTGAGGTAACTGTTTTTGCATAAGATGATAAATGTTTTGACTGCTTCTGTGTGAAGAGAGCAGTGCTTTTGGCTATTTCTGCGTGCTTTTGGCTGTTTTTGCATAAAATGAGCAATGTTTAAATATGACAAGCAGCCCAGTTGAAGCCACGAGAAATAAGGTTTTATTGAGAAAGTCAGCGGAAGAGGCGATGAAGAAAAAAGGGGTAGATGTTAACAGTAGAGGTAACTGGAGAAAGATATGGGAAGTGAAGGCTGCAGAATCGAGAGAAAAAAGGCACAGCTGTAGACAAGCTTCACTGTGTGTGTAAGCTGAGTTCAGCCTGTGTGTGTGAGGCGCAGCAAGAGGCTGCTTACGGCTCTGGATTGAAAGTGCAGCACTAGGAGAGTGCAGAATGCAGAGCAGAGTTTTGGGAGCTCCGTGTGTGTGTGTGTGTGAGTGTACAGCGCTGGGTGTGTGTGTGAAGGCCTGATGCGGTACCAGAAAATAAATAAATAAGATAAATAAGAGCTTTAAAAAGTTGCAACTCGTATATGTAAATTACACTGCAGTGCTAAAATTAATGTTTGGAGCTACGCAAAATTCAAATTCTGCAACCCTGTTCTGATCAGTCTTTGAACAGAACACCATAAGTTAATAAATAAAAGGTTTTTAAAGTAACATATGCATATGTATGTGTGTATGTATGTATATGTGTATACATATATATATATACATATGTAGTGTAGAAGCGTGATAATCATTTGTGTGTGGGGCAGCATGTGAGTGACCCCGATCTGGGGGTTAAGTGACCTGGAGATGAAAAAAGGGAAAAAACCACCAAGAAACGCAAGTAAGGATGTAAATGACAGCTTTATTTTAGAAATATAGTCATATAGCTGCTAAACAGTAAAATCAAAACAGATCTGCAGAAAATAAATATATAAACTATTCCTCAGAGCGCTCTCAAAAAAAAAAAATTGCAATTGGATTTGCTCTAATGTTACATAAGGCCTGCTTAAAAGCATAGTAAGCATTAAATTCTGAAAATAACCAGTGCAGTGTTAAATAAATTCTGTGCTTAAAATATTATATATATATAGAGAGAGAATAAATAAGTGACGAACTGACTTACCTTAAAAAAATAATAATAATAATAAAAAGAGACTGTGACAAACAAAGAATGTCTCTGTGCCTTGTGAATGAGTGAATGTGTGTCTTCTTGCATGAGCTGCTTTCGCTGGATCTTCTGAATGACTCAGTTTTTAATAGAGGGAGCAGCTGCTTGAGAAACAGGGTGCGGTCCATGTTTTTACTAGACGGTTATTTAGTTCGAGAGACTGTGGAAACAATAGAAAAAGAATTTATCGTTAGTGTGAGGACAAGAAAATCCTTTAAAATACAAAAGTTGTATGGTCGTGGTTATAAAGGAAGTATTTTGTCTGATTATGGGCCGTGGAGTCAGCTGGACTCCCTCGCTCTCACAGTTTTCCTGTGTAACATGCAGTTTTAAGCAATTTGTGACTTTAGAAAGGATATTTTTCGGTGTTTTGGACGTACCTTAAGGCTTCTGGTTAGGGTATTCAGGAGATCCTTCCTCTCGGACAGATTTAGTGAGAATGACTGGAGTTTCAGCCTGGGGACCTGACTCCACCCACTTTTACACACAGGAGTCCCGCAGTCTAAAAATAGCACAGGGTACTGCGAAAAGCAGCTCTGAACCTCTCAGGATCATCTTTATGAAAACCATAAAATTAACAAATAATCAGTCAGGAAATAAAATATTTGTTAAATCTTGCTATAAAACAAAATCCAATAATTGTCTTACCTCAACTTTAAGAACCATTAACGTTAATGGCTGGATTTTGGGACGCTGAATAATGAAAAAACAGATAAACTAAGTATTATTTCCTGTAACCTGGCTAGAAACTGTACTAGGCTGTTTTGAGTAAAAAACTGGTAGTTATTTTCCCAAAATAAAATAGATAAATAAAAAATGAAAGGAGGGATCTTGCATTTGGGATAGATTGTGCCTAAAGTTTAAAACCTGTGTAGAACCGATTTGACGAGTCAGAAAAATTGTGCATAGGAAATAGTCTAGATTTACCTTTGAGTCAATAAAGTTGACTAAATATTAAGAAACCTTCGTTGATTTTGATTTGTAAAAGAGAAAGTTCTGTCCTTTCAACTCAATCAACATATTTAAGGAAAACGTTTGCTGTGCATTGTGGAGGCATGAACTTTACTGGGTGGGCCTGTCACAACCAGCTGCAAAGAATGTTTGGCTCTGACTTCTATACAAAGAGAACCTGGAAGCCCTCACCAAAAACTGTGACTCATAACATCAAGACGGGGAGCACTACAAGATGGACAAAGAGGCAGAAACTTATTTGCCCTGCTGCTGATGAAACAAAGTACAAAAGGGGGAGCATGTGTGCTAACATGTGAACTTCAATCAATGACGGTGGTCATCCTGGACTTACAAAGAGAGGCTCAAAAGAGACTGTTTCCTATGGTTACACCCAGTAAAAGATTGCTTGCTGCAGTCAGGTAATGAACAAGGCTTTTTGGCAACAACCAGTTGAATTGATGAAATGTCAGAACTGTGGAAAATTTACTAAACTACTGTAGAACATAGTTAACTGAGAAAGTTAGCCTAAAAAAAAAAAAAAAAGATAATAATAATAACAATAAATAAATAAATAATAGGATTAGTAACCTGGATTTCAGCCCAACTCATCATTGGACGTCAATATAATCTTTATTGTCTTAGGATTCTCAGCTGCAGCAGACATGCAGTAAAGCCTTATTTTCTTTTCAAAAAGTCATTCATCGGCGTCATCACTTATCTTCATTAGTTAAGGAAACGGTGTCTATTTATAAGTCTAGGAGAACGCTTTAGGCTTCAACAGTTCTCTCCTTCGAGCAAACATGCGCAAATTTCCGGACAGTTTATAGTAACGTTCCATCCCATTCCATTCATTGCATAAAAATAAACATTAAATGAATAATTTGGCATTCAGCTGACTAAATGATTCATGGAACATCTCATCCGAGACAATAGTGAGGTAGTAAATAATGTTACAAGATATTGAATAAATGGTACCCCTCATTCGATAAAAATTATGTACACATTTTTTATCTTGTGAAATCTTTAACATAATATTTTAATTGGCCTTTTTGACGACAATTGGCTAAAAAGTCTTTAAGATTATCATCACAGGATGGCATGATAAATAAATAAATAACATAAATAAATAAATAGATAAAAATAAGAGAGAAAAAGCAAAATTAATTAAATGAAACGTAATAGTCATAAAACGTTAAATTGATCTAAAATCTGTCATTCAGTGCCACTGGAAAAAGGAAGAGGATAGGGGAGTATTTCTTAGCACAAATCACGTTATTGATTTAGCAATGCAGCTTAATTTCAGATGCTTTAAGGATGATACTAACTTGTGTTATAGATGGAGAAGTAGCACAGAAACACACTTCTAGATGTGGAGATAAGGAAAAAAACTGCTGATTACCAATACTATGCACAAACAAACCTGTAACTGCAGTTTCGTTATTTACAAATTAACCTTAAGTAGTGAATTAATTCTTAGGATTTCTTGTGCTAAGTGAGGTTCTTAAAAAAAAATAAAATAAAGAAGGTAAGAAAGACAAGTAGTTTAGGTAAGGGACAACCTGAAACTTTTTGGTTGAATTGATAGTAAAGTGATTGTCCTAATTTTTAATTGGAGAGATCACACCGCAACATGAGTTTAGAACGGCAGTTATGGGAAGTTTTGTTGGATTAATTTGATTACACGCTTTAGGTCTTATTTTTTTCTTTCCACTGATTTAGCGTTAGGTTAAGTGTTTTCACACTTTCGCTTCAGTCTGACATTTGCTTGGTGTGTGAGGGCACAGAGACGTGTATGGACCGTGTGTTTGACTGTGTTTGTCTTGTTTGTTTGTTTATTTATCTATATGGGCATGGCCGAGCCTTGAGAAACATCAACAAAGACATTGGACTATTCTGAGTAAATTAACCAATTCAAATTCAAATTCAGGATCCTGAAACAATTTGGCTATAACCTCTAATTGATGAAGGACATCTTAAGAATTCATTGTACAAGGCTTCCTCTCCAGTGTTGCCGGAACTGTTATAAAACCCATGCATGGTTGTATATTTTAGTTTGATCATTTATACTCATTGAATTATTGTTGTTTGCATTATGTTTTAATTTCTTTGTAATTTTTTTCTCTGTGACACAGGTGGAGATGCTGGTGGCAAAATGGATCCCACTCATTTCTTTCTCCCACACACATTCTTACTCTCTCCCTCTCTCTCTGTGTGTGTATGTGCATGTGTATGTGTTTGTGTGTCTGTGTGTGTCCATGTCGTGATGTCACTGTACCTTTAATTGCGCTTGCTGTTCGTAACTGTATGTGTCTGATGTTGAAGGTATCAGAGGCTAGGGTCAGTAAGAGCTAGGACATTTTTGTGCATAACCTCTAATCCCTAGGCGATCGGTCCGGGGAACTTCTGGTCCGGCCGGAGTGTGAATCTTCCTACCAACTATCTGCCGAGATCAAGGACTGCACAAGCCGAGAAAGCCTTCATTGGACCAAAACTACACACATGAAGAGGCTTCGTCTTCGGTGCCAGGCGTCTGGGTCCTGCTAAAAGTCACCAAAAGGAAGTGGACGGAACCGAGGTGGACCGAGCCATACAGGATCACGGAGAGGACGTCACACGCTGTCCGGCTGGACGGGAGGAGCCTAACCTGGAAGAGAAGCAGCTGACATCTGCCTAACCAGAAAAAGGATCCAAAAACCAGGAAGAGAAGTAGCTGACTGCAGTAGCGTGCCAAGCTACCAATTCTGCGGGACGAGGTAGCATGCCAAGCTGCCACCACATCCTGCAGGACGAGAATCTTGACATCATCACCCCCTGCAGCTGCCTGGAGCCAGTGAAGGGACCTCAACAGGGGGAAGAAGTAACCACCCTATGAACATTCTACAAAGGTTCTATTTAACACCCTCATTTATTTTACAAGGGTAATATTTTACACCCTCCACCTGCTGACCCAATTATCCAGATGCCCTTGTTACTAGCCAATCCTAAAATCTATTTGGGAGGGGAACCCTCTGATGAAAGTGATGACTCTCATGATGAAGAAGATGTTGTTAGAGTGTGAGAATATTGAGTGATTTCTGTAACAATCCCTTAAACTGTTTATTTCTATGAGTTTTTTGATTGTGTTGTTTTTATTTCTTTTGATCATTGATGTCCTAGGCATGCACACTCTATGCCAACAGGTGTTCGCCCCAAAATTGAGATATGACAAATGGGGGGACATGGGGGAATTTTCCCTATAAACATATGATAATTAGGGTTTTTCGCCCTCATATGGAGTTGCATGCGATCCATACATGTTGTAACATGTTCAGTTGAAAGTATGATCATGTTTTTTGTATTAGTTTACTGCTAGAAAGATGAGTAAATGTAATCTGATTGGTTGTTTGTATTGGTATTTTAAAACTTTGCTTATTGGATTCTTTTTGATGGAATTTGGTGTTATTGTTTTGATTTCTTATATCTTTATTGAACTCTTAAAAGAGTTCAAAAGGGGGATTGAAAATATATATCTCTCATATAAGCTCTTTCATATATTATTATAAGCTCTTTTATATGATTAAATATGTATCTCTCACTTTTGCCCCTTATATATTATCATAAATACATTATTATATGCCTTTTCATGGAATCTTGTTATAATATCAAAGACCTCTCTGTGCCTTTTCTGCTCAAGCTGAACAGCTGCATAAAGGAGTGAAAGCGTTCCTTCCTTCAGTTCCTCAATACAAGAACAACTGTCTTTGTTAGCAAAGGATGTTGCAGGATGTGTCCTGATCATCTCAAGGTTGCATGTCCTTGGGATGAATTGGTCTTTCATTAACAAGGCTATTAGCTGACGTGCGTCTGCAGGTGCAGATGGCAGAATTACGTGTGTGTATGGCAAACTACGTATGTAACATTCCTGTAATCTTCAATAAAAATCAGCCGTTTTCAGCAGAACGGCGAGAGTCTGTCCGAAGCATCTGGCAAGAGCAGGTCGCGGGACTTGCTGCAGAGACTCTCCCCCTCATGAGCGGCGAAACAGTGAATGGACTTCTGATCATTTGTCTCCTCGTTCTGTCAACTTAAAAGGTGTTTAACTCCATCTACTCCGTACCCGTGCTTGGTCTAACGGAAGAGAGACCAACACCTGCTAAAAGTCACCAAAAGGAAGTGGACGGAACCGAGGTGGACCGGACCCTACAGGATCACGGAGAGGACGTCACACGCTGTCCGGCTGGACGGTAAAGGAGACTCCTGGTACCATTGGACCCAGTGTGCTGCAGCGGAAGAGCCCCACCGCACCCTGACCGAGGTCCAAGAGAACCTGTCACAGAGGGAGGATCCTGACCAGGGAAAAAGACCTACGGACCAGGAAGAGAAGCAGCTGACATCTGCCTGACCAGAAAAAAGGATCCAAAAACCAGGAAGAGAAGTAGCTGACTGCAGTAGCGTGCCAAGCTACCACCACATCCAGCAGGACGAGAATCGTGACATCATCACCCCCTGCAGCTGCCTGGAGCCAGTGAAGGGACCTCAACAGGGGGAAGAAGTAATCACCCTTCAAACATTCTACAAGGGTTCTATTTAACACCCTTCATTTATCTTACAAGGGTTATATTTAACACCCTCCATTTATTTTATCAGGGTTCTATTTAACACCCTCATTTATTTTACAAGGGTTATATTTTACACCCTCTACTCATTTTATATTAGTACTCATTTACCTGTTTAGTATTAGATATATGTTTGCGCTCATTGCATTTCTAAAAACTTAATGTACATACTGAACACTCACTTGTCCTGGCCGGAAGAAGATTCAGAGGGTAACATAATTCAACGAGAATCCTTTCCATTAGCCTGGTATCCAAGTAGACTGAACCGGTTGGCATACAGGGACAGCAGGTTGGGGTTGTGGAACGACAGATACTTTCGCGATTTCTCCAATTTAGAAGATTTGGTAACAATAGCAATTTTAGCATATAGTGCATTCTCTGGTACTGATTACAGCAGCTATAACCCATACAATTTCTTAAATTAACACCTGTATAAGCCTAATTATGTCCTGGCCATTCCCTCCCATCCTCACGTGCGGGCAGCGTCTCCTGATCCTACTTCTCACTGTTATCCTGCTATGTATCCCATTGGCTAATTTGTTCCTCTGCAATGACCTCCCCTTGCCACCCTCACCCCCTACATCCCCTGAGGCTACCCCACTAACACCAACGGCCCATCCTCCACCATCTATTGACCGGCACAAGCGATCCCTATCTCTTCCATCCCCCTCACCTCCTTGTACCTCTGATTTTCTCTATCTAACTCAAGCAGTTACCCTATGTATTCCATTATCCACAGCCACCACAGTTACACTCCCCTACGACGTTCTGCCCTCAAACCCTGCACATGGTCACTACACACCATCTGACCTTAAAGAGCATGTTTGGTACTTAACGTGGGGATCTTACTCTCAATGGAAGTGGAGTAGTCTCGTTGCTGAAACAGGCGATGATTGGTCATCCTACTCCAAAGGAGTAGCTACAACTTGGCGTACCAGAATCAAGTTGATAAAACAAGGCGGATCAAAAACAGGCCCTTTGACTTTCATAATTAGTCCACTACACTCCCTCGGATGTACCCTATTTGTACTTGCTCCTTGGATTAGCGGGAGCTACTACTGGACAGTGCACCTCTGTGTCCGTAATATTACTTCACCTACCTCTACCGTCTTTGATATTGTCGGGATAAGTAAATCTACCTCCCCTCCTGTGTTAGCAGACATTACTAAAGTAAATAAACCCTCTTCCGCGATAACTATTGAGACTAAAAACCTTTCTGTTGATGAGACATTCCAGACGGTTACCGGCATTTCCGCTAGCACTAATAATTGGTTACTCCTGGCTGAACAAGCAGCTAATGCTTCAGATCATGATTGTCTTGTTTGCCTCTCAGCTCGTCCTACTCTCCGTATTGTACCACCTCCGATCCCTCCAGAATGCGTCCTTCATTTGATGAACGGGACTTCCCTAAATTCCATTTGTACCAAGTTTGGACAAGTCTTTCCAAAGCAAAAACCAGGTGATGACATAGGTACGCCCTTCTTTTCTAATATTGTGGCCCCTAATAACTTCAGTTGTATTCAACTAATTGGACGAGGCGGTCCTTTTCTGGGGAATGTCACCACAAATTGGTGCGTCAATACAACCGTGTCAGTTTCTTCACAATTCAAACCCAAAAAGCGTGCCAATCTTTGGTGGTGGTGTGGTGCTCCTCAACTCTATAATGGTTTTCCCAGGAAATCTTCAGGTTTGTGTGCCCTTATTACTTTACTGTTACCTGTTACTGTTACCCCCGTAACCCTTCACGATACCCCTATTTCCAGTTACTACTCCAGCACCCGGCGAAAGAGATCTTTACCAGCTTTAACTGCATTTCACAATCCCACTTATATAGATGCCATTGGCGTCCCCAGAGGCGTTCCAGACGAATATAAATTAGTTGACCAAATAGCCGCCGGATGGGAATCTATATTTGTCTGGATAACCCCCAATAAAAATGTCGACCGCATTAACTACATCCATTTCAATGTTCAACTCTTAAGTAACTATACTCGTACTGCACTTGAGGCAGTTCACCAACAACTATCGGCTACTTCCTTGATGGCTTTCCAAAACAGAATTGCTGTAGACATGCTGTTAGCTGAAAAAGGGGGCGTGTGTTCCATGTTTTCTCAGGATTGCTGTGTCTTTATCCCCAACAATACGGCCTCGGACGGTAGCTTAACTAAGGCCTTAGACGGCCTCCGCTCTTTGACAGAAAAAATGAAATCCCACTCTGGTGTAGACACCTCCATGTGGGACTCTTGGCTTGATGTATTTGGTAAATACAAATCCCTCGTTGCCTCCGTCCTGGTGTCCATGTCTGTCTTCGCTGCCATTCTTGTTACTTGCGGCTGCTGCTGTATCCCCTGTCTTAGGCAACTAGTCCAGAGATTGATAACCATTGCCATCTCTCCTCCACCTGCTGACCCCATTCTCCAGATGCCATTGTTACTAGCCAATCCTAACATCTATTTGGGAGGGGAACCCTCTAGTGATAGTGATGACTCTCATGATGAAGAAGATGATGTTAGAGTGTGAGAATGTTCAGTGATTTATGTAACAATCCCTTCACCTGTTTATTTCCATGAGTTTTTGATTGTGTTGTTTTTATTTTTTGATCATTGATGAGCTAGGCATGCCCGCTCTGTGCCAACGGCGTTCGTCCCAAGAAAAAAAAAGGGAGGACATGGGGGAATTTTCCCTATTAACGTACAGTAAAATAGGGTTTTTCGCCCTCATACGGGGTGAGCATGCGATACATTCATGAACTAACATGTTCAGTTAAAAATATAATCATGTTTTATGTATTATTTTACTGCTGGGAATATGAGAAGCTGTAATCTGATTGATTGTTTGTATTGGTATTTTACAACTTTGATTATTAGATTCTTTTTGATGAAATTTGGTGTTGTTGTTTTGATTTCTTATATCTTTGTTGAACTCTTAAAAGAGTTCAAAAGGGGGATTGAAAATATATGTATCTACCTTATAAGCTTCTTTTATATATTTACCTTATAAGCTCATTTTGTATTATTCTATGCTATGGAGACTTGCTCAGATACTCAAGGCCTCTGCACAAAGATTAATAGCAGCATATTCTCTTCTGCACCAAAGAAGGGAGTGAGCACATTCCAGCTCTTCTCACTTTACAAAACGGTACCGTGTATGTGTATCTTTTCCTGTCAAGGACGTACCAGGATGTTCCTAGTTATCTCACGGATGCATGTTCTCGTGATGTATTAACTGTCCACTAACAAGGCTGTTATTTTTTCACCTGTCATGACCAATGACGTATGTACATGGCAAACTGCGTATGTTTAATTCCTGTAATCCTCAATAAAAATCAGCCGTTTCAGCAGAACGGAGAAAGTGTCTGAAGGCAACTGTCAGGAGCAGATCGCGGGATCTGCTGGAAGTTGCAAGCTCTCCCCCTCTAGAGCGGTGAAACAGTGAATGGACTTCTCTGATCATTTGACTCCACATTCTACCCATTAAAAGGTGTTTATCTCCATCTTCTCCGTACCTGTGTTTGGTCTAGCAGAAGAAAGACCAACAACCGGTACCGAGAGGAACTTGAGAAGAGCTGGAATGTGCTCACTCCCTTCTTTGGTGCAGAAGAGAATATGCTGCTATTAATCTTTGTGCAGAAGAACACTGAGAGGCCTTGAGTATCTGAGCAGGTCTCCATAATATAAAATAGCATAGAATAAAACAGAAGAGCTTACAAGGTAAATTTAAAGGAGACATAACATGAAAAACCCACTTTTTTATCCATTAACACAGTGTGTTTCACATTTTAATTGTCTAAGTGAGCAAAAAGGCTTATATTATTCACTGGAGTTGCTATTTAGATATTTAATAATTAAGTTTTGGGCATATTTGTCCACCCGTTCAGTTTTTCACATTATCTATTACATCTATTTCGTCAGGATAACTACCAAATATGGTAATGGCCCTCGGCTAAACACAGAGCCAATCCGCCATTTTTTCTTCTCGCTAAGATTTTTTGTAGTCCTATTGGAAAAATGCAGAATGTCTGGTTATTTTAGCCACACACAGCTCAAAACTGTTCCTCGTTTTAAGGAAGGGTGGTGTGGCAGTATTTAAACCCAGGAGCTGAGGACACTACTGCTAAAAAAACACAGAAGAAAAAGTAGTGTGTTTGTGTGTGTGTGTGTGTGTGTGCGCGCGCGCGCGTGGTTCGTTCGTTCTGTCTCCATGCTAGTGGCTAAGTACTGAGGGCTTCATCTATCTAAAAGGAGTCATTTCCATCTGAATGTGGCAGCACCGGGACACAGCAGCAGAGCGGTAAGCTTCATATCACTCTAAAATGTCGACAAACTTTACTTTAGATTTACGGGCATTAGCAGCACTAAAGCATTAGCATCCGGCTTGCTATCGCTAGCACAGTATGCTAGTAAAGTTAGCACCCAGATTAATGTGGATTTGGCTGATTTTCGTGGAATAAAACGTGATTTCTGATCAACGCCTTCTTTTACACCAGATGATAACCTTCCACTGATTGTAACAGCAGAGAGCCTGTGTGTTATTTTACGTGAGTGTGATGTAATCTTAGCATCCAGTAAATAAAGTCCCATATCAGCTAAAATGCAGCATGACAAAGTCATTAAAGTGCGTCAACACAGTGGATTTAATACAAGTTTTAAAGAACAATCTCTGAGTGGAGTGAGGTTAGTTTTTTGTCTCACTGCAGATATAAAAACTAACTCTGCATCAGTCAGACGCAGCAAAGCTCACCGTCTGTATGAGCGTGAGCGTCGGAAAGCTGATAAAATCGGCTGTAAAATAAAACAAAAGTAAAAATGCTCCTTTGCTTTTTACAGTCCACATCCAGAAGGCTGGAGCCATGTTTCACTGACAGGCTGTCAGACTAAAGCCCTGATGAGCTCAGCTGGGACAAACTGGTCTGATGTTTAGGTAAGTGAAGATCTGCTTCTCCAAGGCCTTGAGATGCTAGTAAAAAATAATTTAGCCAGCTTGCTGTTAATTTTCTTCTCCTCTAAGGAACACAGAACGTTCAGATGTTGGACCTTCACTTCACCTACTGAGGAAGGAGACCCACCAGTAAAGAGATGGTCTGGACCAGACCAAAGTGAGTGATGACACACCTCAGCCACCCTCATCATTAAGAACACCTCACCCCCTGAATCCCTCCGTCTGATGACAGCAGAGTGATTTATTTGATGTTTTACTTGTTTAGTCTGTTTAGAAATGATTGAATTACATTATTTTCTGTAATCGACCATCTGATCTGGATGTGTGCAGAATAACTTTCCCCAAATTCAGCAGCAGCTGGCCTACAAAAACAGCTGCAGCATGTAGTAAGTCTGTCTGCACTGCTCTCTAATGAGCTTCCTTTCATAAGGAATCATTTGTATAAATTTAGTGTCACTATTTTAATACATTTGTAAGAATATGAAGTCACTGCAGCAAAGTGAACTTGTGAACAAACACAAACGTGACTATAAACATGAAAGCTAAAGAAACGACTTTCCTAAAGCTGCTTGTAAACAAAATATGTCATTAAAGTTATTGTCTATCATTGCAGAATATGGCGATGACATCATTGAACTGGTCTTTGGAAAAGTTTTCCCTGAACCAACTCCGTTTCTAGATGAGGTAGAGAAGACCTGCATCTCACCAACCCTCTGATCTCAGTTTTCAGACAACAGAGGTCTCCCACTGTTATCCAGGACCAGTTTGAAGCCCACATACTGCCCCTCCCTCATCATCAGGAAACATCAATCCGTATCCTGAGGACAACAGAAGACGGCAGGAGGACAGGAACTCTGAGACCTAGATACCACCAGCACCGAGACACAAAGCACCTGTGTGCACAACGCCTGTTTAACTACTAAAGCCTGTTTATTATATTGTTCTACTTATTTGCTGTGAGGTTAATACTTAGAAAATGTGTATATTAATGTAAACAATTTAAAAAATCACTGATTGTATGTTTTCTTTTAGATGTAATGGTCCAAACTCAGCCTTGTAGACATTTATTGCATCCTGTAGGTAAATACACAGAACAGGCTCAGATCCAGGATGACCCAGCATGCTCTTCTTCCATTCTGGCTGTTAGGGATTGTATCAATAACTTAATGCCTACTGATGTTTCCACCTAACGGTATTTATTTAGAATGCAGGTAAGATTTAACTATGTTTGTTAGCAAAGCAGACTGATCTTGGGAATTTCACTGCAGCACTGATGTCCACCTCTCTGTACACATTAGAGAGAATTACCACTTTACAGCAAAACACACATTTAATAAAGATATAGGCTACACATTGCAGACAATTAAAAAGTTGTAAGCATTAGAATTATAATGATCACATTAAAGAACATTTGGAGGAATGTTCTTTATTTGTCACTAGAATCTCAAATCTTTAAATTAAATTGTAACTGCTTTTTATCCATTTTCAGCCATTAAGACACCCAATATTAAATAAGACTACTTACAAAATTATTTATAATTATATGTATGTATATATATAGATAGAGATCTTAATAAAATATATTCTTTTAATGGTGTTTTAATGAGCTGTATCATTTTTAAAAATTTTTTTATAGAAATAAATAAGCAAGCAGCATTCCTTGTGTGTGTGTGTGTGTGTGCGCGCGCGCGTGCCTGCTGCTTGTCCTTCCGTCGGCCGTGACGGGTGTGTGTGTGTGTGCGCGCGCGCACGTGCCTGCTCACTTGTCCTGTCGGCCGTGACGGATGTGTGTGTGTGTGTGCGCGCACGTGCCTGCTCACTTGTCCCGTCGGCCGTGACGGATGTGTGTGTGTGTGTGCGCGCACGTGCCTGCTCACTTGTCCCTCCGTCGGCCGTGACGGGTGTGTGTGAGTGACTACAGACAAATGCATGAGAGAGTTAGCAGCCTTGAAACAGCTTGATGAACTACTCTCCCCACATGTTTTAAAAATGCTAATATGCTATGCTAAATCTGCTATGCTAAATAATGATTTCTCTATAGAACTACAAAGTCCGACTGGGGGAGGAGAGTACAGGTCTGCACTATGGAGGGGGGGCGGAGTTTACAGCTCCTCCTCCAGTTTAAAGAGACAGTACCCCAAAACGGCTCGTTCTCAAGACTCTCCTCAGAACAGGGGTAGATGAGGGTCTGTAGAGCAACAATAATGAGGAAATCAGACCAAAGAACTGCAGTTCCACTGTATTTAGACCCCAACTGAAGGATTTAGATGTAAAAAGGAATAACTTAAAAGCATGTTATGTCTCCTTTAAAAAGAAGCTTATAATGTTGATACATATATTTTATAAAAGAAGCTTATAAGGTTGATACATATATTTTATAAAAGAAGCTTATAAGGTAGATACATATATTTTCAACAGCTTGGTTGAAGGTTGCATTCCCACGTACTTGGTACCACTGGACCTGCTCAAAGATAGTTTGACAGCTGCTACCCCCTCTACTGTACACCTTTCACAAATCTACCTAGCGTACAGCCTAGGCAGTGCAATTCCCATTCATGTTGATGCAGAAAATTAGAACTCGGTTTCCTGTTAAATGTTCCCATAATTGTGACACCTCACATCTATAGGCTTAAGTCTCTGCTAAACGTTGGTATTTAAAAGGACGGTAGACATTTCCACCTTGAACTAGAAACCTGGCACTTCATCATCCCAACCTCGAACAGCATGACTCAGAGATTGGGATCATGGACGCTTTCCAGGGTTATAACTTTACCATCGATTTAGAAATTGACCAACAATTGCTGATTGAAGGAACCAAACTTGTTAAGTTCACACAAACCCCGCGTGAACTTACTCTGACGCCCATAAAATAGATACCCAAGACGCTACATAGACACAGATTATATGAAAATATATTCTCATATGAGCTCTTTTATATTAGTATAAGCTCTTTTATATGAACAAATATGTTTCTCTCACTTATGCTCCTTATATATTATCATGAATACATTATTATATGCCTTTTCTTGGAATCTTGTTATAATATCGAAAACCTCTCTGTGCCTTTTCTGCTCAAGCTGAACAGCTGCATGTTTTCCACTGCACAGAAAAGGGAGTGAAAGTGTTCCTTCCTTCAGTTCCTCAATACAAGAACAACTGTCTTTGTTAGCAAAGGATGTTGCAGGATGTGTCCTGGTCATCTCAAGGTTGCATGTCCTTGGGATGAATTGGTCTTTCATTAACAAGGCTATTAGCTGACGTGCGTCTGCAGGTGCAGATGGCAGAATTACGTGTGTGTATGGCAAACTGCGTATGTTACATTCCTGTGCTTTTCAATAAAAATCAGCCGTTTCAGCAGAACGGCGAGAGTCTGTCCGAAGCAACTGTCAGGAGCAGATTGCGGGACCTGCTGGAAGTTGCAAGGCTCTCCCCCTCTCGAGTGGTGAAACAGTGACTGGACTTCTCTGATCATTTGTCTCCACATTCTACCAACTCAAAAGGTGTTTAACTCCATCTTCTCCGTACCTGTGCTTGGTCTAACAGAAGAAAGACCAACAAAATTTGGCGTCATGAACAGGATTTTTTCTTTTTGAAGAAAAAGGAGTTTTTGGAAGACGATTTGACCAACCGACCCAGCGAACGATCTTGGCACAAAACACCGCGGTGAAAAACTAAGGTAAGCAGGCCTTATTTTCTAAAATCTGCTCATTGGATTTATCCAAAGCCTTTGTGTCCAGAATCATAGTAGCTGTGGTCCTAAAATAATAGTTGGAGAAGAAAGTGGAGACAAGTGCAGAAAAAATAAGAGATTTTTGTAATGGTTTAATGGTAAAATAAGATAAGGATTTTTTACAATGGTTTAATGATAAATGAGATAAGGAAATAGTACAGAAGAGGGGTTGGAGGCCCAGGGTTATTAGAAAAGCCCTAAAATCCATTTTCCAGGTCGTGGCTGACCACACTATTTGCTGACGAGTGAATAGAAAATATAACGAGGTTATATAACGCTTGGCTAGGATTCCATAGGGGTGGGAACCCTAAAAGTCCACAGGTCGAGGACCTGGTTCGGGTTAAGGCCCTGGGAGGCTAAAGAGAGCTCCCTAAATTTTAAAGCACAGGTCGAGGACCTGGTTCGGGTTAAGGCCCTGGGAGGCTAAAGAGAGAGCTCCCTAAATTTTATAGCACAGGTCGAGGACCTGGTTCGGGTTAAGGGCATGGGAGGCTAGAGAGAGAGCTCCCTAAATTCTAAAGGTCGAGGACCTTTGCATGAGATGAGAAAAATGTTCTAAGGTAACTGTTTTTGCATGAAATGAGCAATGTTTTTAACTGTTTTTGCATGAACTGAGCAATGTTTTTAACTGTTTCTGCATGAAATGAGCAATGTTGTTATGAAACTGTTTTTTTTTTTACAAAAAACACACGCTATAGTTGGAGAACACGCTGTATGAATGTCAAGTCTCAATCAGCTTTGTCGGTAAAACAGATGGAGCTGACTGATTAACTTGAATTACATAATAAAAGAGACAGAATAAACTCCAAATGAGAGTGAATAAGTCTCTTTAGGCTTAGCAAACATATTATCTGCTCTCACAAGTGCAGATAGTAAGGATAAGTGTAAAAACACATAGATTTTTCATATCACAGCTAATAGGGATTAGTTGAATAAGCGGTGATCACCACACCCACCGCAGTTAAGATGGGTAATGAATGAATGAACTGTACTAACAAATTGTATGTGTAAGTGAGAGAAATACAGCGCGCCTTTGTGGATGCTCTAGGCAAGATTTCCTCACCTGAAATACGGTTGAAGAAGGAAATACCACAAAGGTCATTGGCACTGTCTCACTAATTAATACTGGTGAGTTAGAGCCCCCTATGGGCTAAAACCCTCATCAGTCCAAATTGTCACCAAAATTAGCAACATACTAACAGAATGATGGAAAAAGAATATGATTGTGGAACGGAGGATGATGGATGGGGACCTAATGACATTCTGAGTACATTGGGAGAGCAATTAGCTTGCATAGAGACTGTAATAAATATGACAAGCAGCCCAGTTGAAGCCACGAGAAATAAGGTTTTATTGAGAAAGTCAGCAGAAAAGGCGATGAAGGAAAAAGGAGTAGATGTTAACAGCAGAGGAAACTGGAGCAAGATTTGGGAAGTGAAGGCTGCAGAAGCGAGAGAAAAAAGGCAGGAAGCTGCAGAGACTCTGAGGGAAGCTGGAGTGTTGGCAAGAAAGAAAGTAAAAAGTGAGGTTGACAAGCAGGCAGCTCGTGTGAGTAACTACATGCAGTGGATAATGTTATGGAACGCTGCCAGGCCTAATATGAAGAGAGTAAAAAAGGAGAATAAATCTCCACCTCCTTATTCTTCTGCTGCTCCGACAGCTGGAATGTATCCATTAATTAAAGTTACAAGCGGTACATTGGACATTCAGCCTGAAGTTCCGCTTGATAATATGAGTGAGTGGTCAAGTGTAACTATGACATCAGGATCAGACGTTAAAGTCAGGCCCTCAGCCCCTGAGACACATAATCCTTTTCTGATAAGCAATGAAACATTAAACAGCAGTCCTTCTGCGAACAACTCAGCTGCACCGTTCGAATTAAGAGCTAAACGACAGGACATAGATAACTCACAAAAACAATTCACCACTCCCTACTTCAGTCAGGGCCTGGTCGCACCTGACTACAGCACTGGTATGAGCTCCCATGCTCCCCCTCCAGCGCCTTGGGTAAACTGCCTACCAGTATGGCCTAAAGCACCAGATCAAAAGCAAACACCAATTTTTGCATCCTCCCAATTAAAGGGTGAAGAGCAGGAAGACCCTAATAAAAGTGTAGTGGTTAAGATGGTTCTGGTAGGGCATGAATCATCTGATCCCCCTCCAGCAGCCAGTCAGAGTCATGAATCTCTCCTAGAGGAGGAATGGCCAGAGCCGCCCACTAAGGAAGAGTTTGGGGGAGAAGGGGATTTGCTTTCCCGCCCTCAATCCCCAGAACCAGAAAGAAGACACACTAGGTCCATGGGACCACCCACTTACCAATTACCCCTGGTGCAGAATAAACCCAACGCCCAGAAAGTCTATCAGCCGTATTCCCTTGGGGACATTCAGGCTTTAATAGATAAATTACCAGACATACAGGAGGGTGGAAATACTTGGCTCTCAGATTTTGACACCCTCACTGCTGGACAGGATCTTGCATTGGGAGACTTCAGAGCAGTAATCACTAGATGCACGTCACGCTCACAGGCGGAGGCCTTAGAGAAGGATGCTGGCACAACTCGTGATTCTAATTCTGTACCTCTCGGTAGAGTGATAGCTCAATTAGGCCCAGCAGTTAGAAGGATGTTTCCGCTGAAAGATAGCAGCTCAATGTGCAAATTTAAATGGGATGCTAAACAAAATCCCTCAATTTACCTGAACCAAGCCATTGACACCTGGGTGGCCCAAACTGGCCAACACCCATCCTAACGGGGCACGAGCAGTATGTGGTTTAAAAATGCAGTCCTGAAAGGAGTCCCTGACTTGGTGACTCAGAAAATGGAAGACAACCCTGATTTGCAGGATTGTGATTTTAGCAAGTGGAAAAAACATCTTATTTTTAACCTTAATAAAATGCAGGTAAAGGAAGAAAAAGACTCTGATAACTTGGAAGATTTACAAAAACAATTGCTCAGGGTCCAATTACAAGCCGCAAAAAAGACTTTAGGAGAAAAGGGGGACAAGGTTAAGAAACAAATGGTTGCGTCCACAGCCACACCCCCACCACAGCAGACACTCCCTGATCAGGTTTCACCTATAGCTTGGCAGCCGCAGACACCATATTCAGGGCAGCCACAGCCACAATATTCAGGGCCATATGTAAACACACCCAACCCATATGCTGCCCAGCGACCACCTTTTACTGGTCGAACCAGAGGCAGTTTCAGGGGAAGGGGACAGTGGAGGCCAGTAGGCGGCAAAGGGGGACCACGTGCTCAAGACATTTGCTACAACTGTGGTCAACCAGGACATTGGTACAGGAACTGCCCCTTGCCATACAGCCCACAAAAGGAAGGTCAAGGCAGAGGCACCTTTTCAGGAAGAGGAGGGCCTACCGGACCCCACACCCAGATGCCAATGATGGGCTGGGAACAGTGGGAGGGTGGTCCAAGACAATAGGACGCCCCACAGAGAAACTCCGACGGTCAGGGAGCCACGGCAGACCCCCTGCTGTCAATAACTGTAGATGGACAACATCAACCATTTTTGGTTGACACTGGTGCCACCTGCTCCACCATACAAACTGTGCCGCCCTCTAAAACATCTACGCGCACCATCTCAGTTACGGGCTTCTCTGGGGAACAACAAACTCTGCCTTTCTCCCTGCCACTCCCAACTATGGTGGGAAACCAGACAGTACTGCACAGCTTTGTCTGTTCACCAACAGTTCCAGTCAACTTACTAGGAAGAGATCTCCTCATCAAATTAGGAGCCACCATTTTGTGTGGTCCTACGGGACTTACTGTCACTCTGCCAGAAGGGACTATTTTGCCCTGCACCGGAGAAGCCAGTGATGGCATGTACTTGGCCCAAAAACTGCCTGACATATCAGACTGTGCTGAGATTTATTGGGCTCTGTTGGACACAGAAACCAAGGACACTCCTGGCTTAATGACTCTGTACCAGCAGTGGAAACCCTGGCTGACTCAGGTCCATCCTTTTGTTTCTCCCCCTGACCCTCCTCACCTAACATTATTCTATGACAGACATGATTCAGTTTGGTACAAGGAAGCCTTCCAAAATCATTTAGAGGGACAGCAATGGTGTGTACAAACAACAGATATTTATGCTGCACCAGAAGGTGTGGCCGCAGCAGCCAACCTAACCCAGGAACAATTGGCATGGTACATGATGGAAGATGAGGCAGTACTTCATGTCTCTCGTGCTTTACATCCGGCCCATCAGGCAAAAGAACTAGGAGGAATGGGTAAACGTTCCCTAGCAACCACTGATTGGCGTTCAACTCCTCTTCCACAAGTGTCGTATTCAGACTCAACTCAGACATTTAAAATCACTGCGGTTTGTACTAATTCGACACATTTACAACAGGAAACTATTAGCAGATCTCATGGCCGTGAACGAACCGATCACCCTGATGCTCTAACAATGTTAGACTCGCTCCCCACCTCCCTGTGGTCAACAGGCCCCACCGATGTTGGATTAGTGTCCATCCCACCTGTGACCTTTCACCTAAAAGATCATGCTCCCCTGTGGGTTCCACAATACCCACACAAACCATATGCTGAAGAGGGGATAGCAGACACCATCAATGGCCTGTTGCAGGCAGGGGTGTTGGAGCCATCCATGTCAGAATGGAACACTCCGATTTTACCTGTAGAAAAGAAAAATACTGGTAAATATCGAATGGTTCATGACTTGCGTCGTATAAACGCCCTACTTAACACAGATTCACTTCCCGTCCCTAACCCATATGTGGCTCTGACAAACTTACCACCTTCACATGCATGGTTTACCTGCATAGATTTGGCAAATGCATTCTTTTGTCTTCCACTTCATGAGTCTCTGAGGGACATTTTCTCTTTCACATTCAGAGGGCTGCAGTTCAGATACACTAGGTTGCCACAAGGGTTCACCCTGTCACCTGGTTTGTTCAACCAATGTTTGCGTCAGCTCCTAGACACATGCCCCCTACCTGATGACTGTGTTTTAGTGCAGTATGTTGATGATTTGCTCCTGTCAGCGCCCTCTGCGGGGCTCCTGTCTGCAAGCTACTCAAACATTACTAACTCATTTGGCTAAACTTGGATTTAAGGTCAGCCAGTCCAAACTTCAAATAGCCAGGAAACAAGTGTCATTTTTGGGCAGAATGGTGTCACAAGTTGGTGTTTCATTGTCACCAGATCACAGAAACTCCATTCTCCATCACTCTAAACCTGAAACAGTCAAAGACATGTTATCTTTCCTAGGCCTGACAGGCTACAGTAGACACTTCATCCCTAACTATGTTGGTCTCACTGCCCCACTACGTGCTCTCATAGCACCTTTTGGGATGCGTCAACTCACAGCTCACCTGAACTGGACTATTCCAGCAGAAGAAGCTTTCATAAAACTTAAACAACAACTCTCCACTGCTAGTGATTTAGCTACTGCAGACTACAAGTCTACGTTTTTCCTTGATGTTTCTGGATCAGAAACTCATGTTAATGGAGTTCTGTTCCAGAAAAAAGGGGGAGGTCAGAGACAAGTCTTGATGTACATAAGTGTCATGCTAGATAACATGGAAAAAAGACACCCACCCTGCACACAACATGTAGCAGGCCTTGCAAAAATTTTACAAAAAACAGCACATATTGTAATGGGCTATCCTCTGAAAGTACTAACAACACACAGTGTAGTAGCTTACATTACATCACAAGCTTTCACCATGACCCCACTAAGACAAAGAAAAATCAGTAAGATCCTAGAGGCCCCACACATCACCTACACACATGAAGGGATAAACATGGCAGATCACATGGGTAATGGGGAACCTCATTCGTGCGAACAAAGAACAGCAATAGAAGAAAAAGTCAGGCCAGATTTAAGTGCAATCCCACTACAAAATCCTGATAAGAACTGGTTCACAGACGGCTGTTGCTACAGAGATGACAATGATGGATTAAAAGCTGCCTGGGCAGTAGTAGAGCAACTCCCTACAGGCGAGTGGTTCACTGCAGGAGCGGAAAAGCTGAAAGGACAACAGTCAGCACAGAGAGCAGAAGTATTAGCTATTATTGCAGCTCTCAAAATGAGCACAGGGAAAAAGGTAAATATTTACAGTGACTCAGCTTATGCTGTAGGAGCCGTACATGTTGAATTGAAACAGTGGTTGAGAGCTGGCTTTGTGACTGCTGGGGTGAAACCCATAAAACATGAGTCTGAGATGAGGGAACTAGCAGAAGCTTTATTCCTTCCAGCAGAAGTGGCAGTGATAAAATGCAAAGGACATAGTCAGGGCTCTGACTTTATATCTAAGGGAAATCAGGAGGCAGATAGAGCTGCCAAGATAACAGCTGAATATCTTCCTGTTTATAACCTAGTGGTTGAGACAGTAACTGTTGGAAAAAGCATTGATCCTAGAATCTCCATCACAAAAGAAACACTGAAGGACATGCAAGATCAAGCTTCAGCACAGGAAAAATCTTTATGGTTGGCAAGAGGCGCCACTAACACAGATGTTTGGAGAAGTCCAGATGGTAGACCCATACTACCACCTGGCATCAGGCAGACAGCAATGGAAGAAGCGCATGGTGTTGGACATGTTGGTGTAGCACAGATGATGAGAAATTTGTCCCCCTGGTGGCATCCATACCTAACAGACATGGCCAGATATTTGGTTAAAACTTGTACAGAATGTACTCAGTTTGGCATTAAACCTACCCTGAAACCACTCCAAGGTCAATTTCCAATACCAACATGCCCTGGAAAAGAGATAATCATAGATTTCACAGATATGATTGACAGGGTAAAAGGCTACAGGTATCTCCTAGTGTGTGTAGATGCCTACACTGGATGGCCGGAGGCTTGGCCTGCGAAAAAAGAAGACAGCAAAACAGTCATCAAATATTTGATCAATCATTACATTCCCCAACATGGGTTCCCGGAAAAAATCAGATCGGACAATGGGACACATTTTAAGAACAAAGATCTACAAGAGGTTGAAACCATGCTGGGACTGAAACACAAGTTTGGTTCAGTGTATCATCCTCAGTCCCAGGGAAAGGTGGAAAGGATGAATCAAACGCTAAAGGTCAAATTGGCTAAAATCTGTGCACAGACCAAATTAACTTGGTTAGATGCTTTGCCCCTTGCTCTGATGTCCTCACGGAGCTCAGTTAACAAAACCACAAGGTTCACTCCCTTTGAACTACAGACTGGACGGCCGTTTCCAGGACCCGCCACAAAACTACCTCTGACTGCTGACCTGACTGACTCCCTCGACTCAAGGTCATATTATAACCTGTTGCATAGTCTTGTCTCTCAGTTCTCGTTACAGGTTAAGGCTGATCGTACCACCACAGATGCCCCATCTCCACAACCTGGGACAGACTGGGTCCTGCTGAAAGTCACCAAAAGGAAGTGGACGGAACCGAGGTGGACCGGACCCTACAGGATCACGGAGAGGACGTCACACGCTGTCCAGCTGGACGGCAAAGGAGACTCCTGGTACCATTGGACCCAGTGTGCTGCAGCAGAGGAGCCACACCTCACCCTGACCGAGGTCCAAGAGAACCTGTCACAAAGGGAGGAGCCTAACCTGGAAGAGAAGCAGCCGACGTCTGCCTGACCAGAAAGAGTACCAAAGGACCAGGACGAGAAGCAGCTGACATCTGCCTAACCAGAAAAAGGATCCAAAAAAAAAACCAGGAAGAGAAGTAGTTGACTACAGTAGCGTGCCAAGCTACCAATTCTGCGGGACGAGGTAGCATGCCAAGCTGCCACCACATCCTGCAGGACGAGAATCTTGACATCATCACCCCCTGCAGCTGCCTGGAGCCAGTGAAGGGACCTCAACAGGGGGAAGAAGTAACCACCCTACGAACATTCTGCAAGGGTTATATTTAACACCCTCCATTTATTTTATCAGGGTTCTATTTTACACCCTCATTTATTTTACAAGGGTTATATTTTATACCCACTACTCATTTTATATTACTCATTTACCTGTTTAGTATTAGATATGTGTTTGCGCTCATTGCATTTCTACAAACTTAATGTACATTCTGATCACTCATTTGTCCTGGCCGGAAGAAGATTCTGAGGGTAACATAATTCAACGAGAATCCTTTCCATTAGTCTGGTATCCAAGTAGACTGAACCGGTTGGCATACAGAGACAGCAGGTTGGGGTTGTGGAACGACAGATACTTTCGCGATTTCTCTGATTTAGAAGATTTGGTAACAATAGCAATTTTAGCTTATAGTGCGTTCTCTGGTACTGATTACAGCAGCTATAACCCATACAATTTCTTAAATTAACACCTGTATAAGCCCAATTATGTCCTGGCCATTCCCTCCCATCCTCACGTGCGGGCAACGCCTCCTGATTCTACTTCTCACTGTTATCCTGCTATGTATCCCATTGGCTATTTTGTTCCTCTGCAATGACCTCCCCTTACCACCCTCACCCCCTACATCCCCTAAGGCTACCCCGCTAACACGAACGGCCCATCCTCCACCACCTATTGACCGGCACATGCGATCCCTACCTCTTCCATCCCCCTCACCTCCTTGTAACTCTGATTTTCTCTATCTAACCCAAACAATCACTCTGTGTATTCCATTATCCACAGCCACCACGGTTACACTTCCCTACGACGTTCTGCCCTCGAACCCTGCACATGGTCATTACACGCCATCTGATCTGAAAGAGCATGTTTGGTACTTAACGTGGGGATCTTACTCTCAATGGAAGTGGAGCAGTCTTGTTGCTGAAACAGGCGATGATTGGTCATCCTACTCCAAAGGAGTAGCTACAACTTGGCGTACCAGAATCAAATTGATAAAACAAGGCGGATCCAAAACAGGCCCTTTGACTTTCATAATTAGTCCAATAAACTCTCTCGGATGTACCCTATTTGTACTTGCTCCTTGGATTAGTGGAAGCTACTACTGGACAGTACACCTCTGTGTCCGTAATATTACTTCACCTACCTCTACCGTCTTTGATATTGTCGGGATAAGTAAATCTCCCCCCTCTCCTGTGTTAACTGACATTGCTAAACTACATAAACTCTCTCCTGCGATAACTATTGAGACTAAAAACCTTTCTGTTGATGAGACATTTCAGACGGTTACCGGCATTTCAGCTAGCACTAATAATTGGTTACTCCTGGCTGAACAAGCAGCTAATGCTTCTGATCAGGATTGTCTTGTTTGCCTCTCAGCTCGTCCTACTCTCCGTATTGTACCACCTCCGATCCCTCCAGAATGTTTCCTTCATTTGATGAACGAGACTTCCCTAAATTCCAATTGTACTAAGTTTGGACAAATCTTTCCAAAGCAAAAACCAGGTGATGACATTGGTACGCCTTTCTTTTCGAATATTGTGGCCCCTAATAACTTCAGTTGTATTCATCTAATTGGACGAGAAGGTCCTTTTCTGGGAAATGTCACCACTAATTGGTGCGTTAATACAACCGTGTCAGTTTCTTCACAATTCAAACCCAAAAAGCGTGCCAATCTCTGGTGGTGGTGTGGTGCTCCTCAGCTTTATAATGGTTTTCCCAGGAAATCTTCAGGTTTGTGTGCCCTTATTACTTTACTGTTACCTGTCACTGTTACTCCCGTAACCCTTCATGATACCCCTATTTCCAGCTCTTACTCTAGCACCCGACGAAAGCGATCTTTACCAGCTTTACCTGCATTTCACAATCCCACTTATATAGATGCCATTGGCGTCCCCAGAGGCGTTCCAGACGAATACAAATTAGTTGACCAAATAGCCGCCGGATGGGAATCTATTTTTGTCTGGATAACTCCCAATAAAAATGTCGACCGCATTAACTACATCCATTTCAATGTTCAACTCTTAAGTAATTATACTCGTACTGCACTTGAGGCAGTTCACCAACAACTGTCGGCTACTTCATTGATGGCTTTCCAAAATAGAATTGCTGTAGACATGCTGTTAGCTGAAAAAGGGGGTGTGTGTTCCATGTTTTCTCAGGATTGCTGTGTCTTCATCCCCAACAATACGGCCTCGGATGGTAGCTTAACTAAGGCCTTAGACGGCCTCCGCTCTTTGACAGAAAAAATGAAATCCCACTCTGGTGTAGACACCTCCATGTGGGACTCTTGGCTTGATGTATTTGGTAAATACAAATCCCTCGTTTCCTCCGTCCTGGTGTCCATGTCTGTCTTCGCTGCCATTCTTGTTACTTGCGGCTGCTGCTGTATCCCCTGTCTTAGGCAACTAGTCCAGAGATTGATAACCATTGCCATCTCTCCTCCACCTGCTGACCCAATTATCCAGATGCCCTTGTTACTAGCCAATCCTAACATCTATTTGGGAGGGGAACCCCCTGATGATAGTGATGACTCTCATGATGAAGAAGATGATGTTAGAGTGTAAGAATGTTCAGTGATTTATGTAACAATCCCTTCTCCTGTTCATTTCTATGAGTTTTTGATTATCTTCGTCTTTGTCTTCGTCTTCCTCCGCTTATCCGGGTCCGGGTCGCGGGGGCAGCATCCCAATTAGGGAGCTCCAGGCCGTCCTCTCCCCGGCCTTGTCCACCAGCTCCTCCGGCAGGACCCCAAACGTTCCCGGACCAGATTGGAGATGTAACCTCTCCAACGTGTCCTGGGTCGACCCGGGGGCGTCTGCCGGCAGGACATGCCCGAAACACCTCCCCGGGGAGGCGTCCAGGAGGCATCCTGACCAGATGCCCAAACCACCTCAACTGGCTCCTTTCGATCCGGAGGAGCAGCGGTTCTACTCCGAGTCCCTCCCGAATGTCCGAGCTCCTCACCCTATCTCTAAGGCTGAGCCCGGCCACCCTACGGAGGAAACTCATTTTGGCCGCTTGTATCCGCGATCTCGTTCTTTCGGTCATTACCCAAAGCTCATGACCATAGGTGAGGATTGGGACGTAGATCGACCGGTAAATCGAGAGCCTGGCTTTCTGGCTCAGCTCCCTCTTCCCCACGACAGATCGGCTCAGCTTCCGCATCACTGCAGACGCCGAACCAATCCGCCTGTCGATCTCCCGACCCCTCCTACCCTCACTCGTGAACAAGACCCCGAGATACTTAAACTCCTCCACTTGAGGTAGGACCTCTCCCCCGACCCGGAGGTGGCAAGCCACCCTTTTCCGGTCGAGAACCATGGTCTCAGATTTGGAGGTGCTGATCCTCATCCCAGCCGCTTCACATTCGGCTGCGAACCTACCCAGCAAGAGCTGAAGGTCAGAGCTGGATGAAGCTAGGAGGACCACATCATCTGCAAAAAGCAGAGACGAGATTCTCCTGCCACCAAACTCGACAGACTCCACACCACGGCTGCATCTAGAAATTCTGTCCATAAAAGTGATGAACAGAACCGGTGACAAAGGGCAGCCCTGGCGGAGTCCAACCCTCACTGGGAACAGGTCCGACTTACTACCGGCTATGCGGACCAAACTCACGCTCCTCTGGTAAAGGGACTGAATGGCCCTTAACAGAAAGCCACCCACCCCATACTCCTGGAGCGTCCCCCACAGGGTGCCCCTGGGGACACGGTCATAAGCCTTCTCCAAATCCACAAATCACATGTGGATTGGTTGGGCAAACTCCCATGCCCCCTCCATCACCCTTGCAAGGGTATGGAGCTGGTCCACAGTTCCACGGCCAGGACGAAAACCACATTGCTCCTCCTCTATCTGAGATTCAACTATCGATCGGACCCTCCTCTCCAGTACCTTGGCGTAGACCTTTCCAGGGAGGCTGAGGAGTGTGATCCCCCTATAGTTGGAACACACCCTCAGGTCACCCTTCTTAAAGATGGGGACCACCACCCCGGTCTGCCACTCCCTAGGAACTGCCCCCGATGACCACGCAATGTTGTAGAGACGTGTCAACCATGACAGCCCTACAACATCCATAGCCTTGAGATACCCAGGACAAACCTCATCCGCCCCCGGGGCTCCGCCGCTGTGTAGTTGTTTGACTACCTCAGCAACTTCTGCCCCCGAGATCGGACAGTCCATCCCCAGGCCTCCCAGCTCTGGTTCCTCCTCGGAATGCGCATTGGTGGGATTGAGGAGCTCCTCAAAGTATTCCTTCCACCGTCCGACTATAGCCTCAGTTGAGGTCAGCAGCTCCCCATCCCCACTGTAAACAGTGTGAGCGAGTTGCTGCCTTCCTCTCCTGAGGCGCCGGACAGTTTGCCAGAACCTCTTTGGAGCCGATCGATAGTCTTTCTCCATGGCCTCACCAAACTCCTCCCACGCCCGAGATTTTGCCTCGGCAACTGCCACTGCTGCACCCCGCTTGGCTATCCGGTACCTGTCTGCTGCCTCCGGAGACCCACAGACCAGCCACGCCCTGTAGGCCTCCTTCTTCAGCCTGACGGCTCCCCGAACCTCTGGTGTCCACCAGCGGGTACGGGGGTTGCCACCACGACTGGCACAGGCCACCTTACGACCACAGCTAGCAAAAGCCGCCTCGACAATCGCAGAGTGGAACAAGGCCCACTCGGACTCAATGTCCCCCACTGCTCTCGGGACGTGGTCAAAGCTCTGCCGGAGGTGGGAGTTGAAGACCGTCTTGACAGGTTCTTCTGCCAGGCGTTCCCAGCAGACCCTCACTATGCGTTTGGGTCTGCCAGGTCTACGCGGCATGTTCCCTTGCCATCTGATCCAACTCACCACCAGGTGGTGATCAGTTGACAGCTCCGCCCCTCTCTTCACTCGGGTGTCCAAAACATACGGCCGCAGGTCAGATGATACGACTACAAAATCTATCATCGACCTGTGACCTAGGCTGCCCTGGTACCAAGTGTACCGGTGGGCATCCTTATGTTCGAACATGGTGTTCGTTATGGCCAAACTGCGGCTTGCACAGAAGTCCAATAACAAAACACCGCTCGAGTTCAGATTAGGTGGGCTGTTCCTCCCAATCACACCCCTCCAGGTCAAGCTGTCATTGCCCACGTGAGCATTGAAGTCCCCCAGCAGGACAATGGAGTCCCCTGATGGAGCACTATCTAGCACTCGTCCCAGGGACTCCAAAAAGGGTGGGTACTCTGAACTGATATTTGGCCCATAAGCACAAACAACAGTCAGGACCCGTTCCCCGACCCGAAGGCGCAAGGAAGCTACCCTCTTGTCCCCCGGGGTAAACACCAACACACAGGCAGAGAGTCTCGGGGCTAACAAAAAGCCAACCCCAGCCCTCCGCCTCTCACCCGGAGCAACTCCAGCAAAGTAGAGTGTCCAACCCCTCTCCAGGTCTCGGGTTCCAGAGCCAATGCAATGTGTCGAGGTGAGTCCGACTATATCTAGCCGGTACCGCTCAACCTCTGCCACAAGCTCCGGCTCCTTCCCCGCCAGCGAGGTGACGTTCCATGTCCCAAAAACTAGTTTTCTTGTCCGGGGATTGGACCGCCAAGGCTCCCGTCTTGGTCTGTCACCCGATTCGCATTGCACCGGACCCTTCATGTTCCTCCTGCGGGTGGTGGGTCCACAGTTGGACGAGCCCATGTATCCGGTTCGGGCTGGGCCCGGTCGGGCCCCATGGGCGAAAGCCCGGCCACCAGGCGCTCGCTCACGGGCCCCTACCCCAGGCATGGCTCCAGGGTGGGACCCCGGTAACCCTCCGGGCCGGGTACTCCGACTCTTCGTTTTAACCGCCATGAAAGATCCTTCGAACCGTTCTTTGTCTCACCCTTCACCTAAGACCAATTTGTCATGGGAGACCCTACCAGGGGCACTAAGTGCCCCAGACAACATAGCTCCTAGGATCATTAGGGCACTCAAACTCCTCCACCATGATAAGGTGACGGTTCAAGGAGGAGTTTTTGATTATGTTGTTTTATTTTTTGATCATTGTTGACCTAGGCATGCCCACTCTGTGCCAAAAGGCGTTCGTCCCAAAATGGGAGGACATGGGGGAATTTTCCCTATTAACGTACGACAATTAGGGTTTTTCGCCCTCATACGGGTGAGCATGCGATCCAATCATGTTGTAACATGTTCACTTACATATATGATCAAATTTTTTGTATTAGTTTACTGCTGGAAATATGAGAAGCTGTAATCTGATTGATTGTTTGTATTGGTATTTTAAAACTTTGCTTATTAGATTCTTTTTGATGAAATTTGGTGTTGTTGTTTTGATTTCCTACATCTTTGTTGAACTCTTAAAAGAGTTCAAAAGGGGGATTGAAAATATATTCTCATATGAGCTCTTTTATATTAGTATAAGCTCTTTTATATGAACAAATATGTATCTCTCACTTATGCTCCTTATATATTATCATGAATACATTATTATATGCCTTTTCTTGGAATCTTGTTATAATATCGAAAACCTCTCTGTGCCTTTTCTGCTCAAGCTGAACAGCTGCATGTTTTCCCCTGCACAGAAAAGGGAGTGAAAGTGTTCCTTCCTTCAGTTCCTCAATACAAGAACAACTGTCTTTGTTAGCAAAGGATATTGCAGGATGTGTCCTGGTCATCTCAAGGTTGCATGTCCTTGGGATGAATTGGTCTTTCATTAACAAGGCTATTAGCTGACGTGCATCTGCAGGTGCAGATGGCAGAATTACGTGTGTGTATGGCAAACTGCGTATGTTACATTCCTGTGCTTTTCAATAAAAATCAGCCGTTTCAGCAGAACGGCGAGAGTCTGTCCGAAGCAACTGTCAGGAGCAGATCGCGGGACCTGCTGGAAGTTGCAAGGCTCTCCCCCTCTCGAGCAGTGAAACAGTGACTGGACTTCTCTGATCATTTGTCTCCACATTCTACCAACTCAAAAGGTGTTTAACTCCATCTTCTCCGTACCTGTGCTTGGTCTAACAGAAGAAAGACCAACAAGATTATACCACCTTAATCTGCACATTGGTCACCCTGGGACTGGGATGGCTCGTCACGGCCGTGATAGCTTGTTCCGCCTACAGGCGTGTTAAAAAACTCCAAGATAAGACGCACCTGCTCACCTACGGTGTGCCTCGTGACCGCTTTCGGGGAGAGTCCAAGCGTGACTGTACCACATCGGTCTAAAGGGGGTGAGCAACATTTTCTTTGTTATTCTGTAACCCTAAGAGAAGTTTCACTTTAGTCTACCTCACATTTTTTTTATCTGAGTGTTGCATTATGTCACATTCTTTATAAGCTACACACTGAATGTATAACCTAAGAATGTATTTTATGATACCGCAGGGTTGCTATGAATTTTCTTGGATGTTATGATATGTTTTTTTTTGGGGGGGTTTCTGTATTTTTGTTCTTACTTGGTCACATTTTAGCTAGTGAGAATAAAATATACATTAGGAACAAAATAGACTGCAAATGCTTTATACAGATAAGAGAAGACAAAAGTCCCATTTTTAACTACTTCTGAATTTCAATGATTCTGATAATTGCCACTGTGATAATCAATTCTTAAGTAATTAGGTACAGTTTATAATTTTTGTCATAATGTACCAACTACATTAAAACATCCATCCATTCACTTGTGCTTGTCCTCTTCATGGTCGCGAGAGGTTGCTGTCATAGGGTAATACAAGTTTGCTTTAATATCTGAGGATTTCGACAGTAAATCTGTCTGAAATGTGGCACACAGGTACAGTAGGTGTTCCAGAGGAAGGATGCGTTGAAAGTTGTAAATCAGCTATGAAGGATGACTTTTTATGGATTTTTGAATATGCAACCAGACTGAATACAAGTTAGCTTTAATATCTGAGGATTTCTACAGTAAATCTGTCTGAAATGTGGCACACAAGTAGAGTAGGTGTTCCAGAGGAAGGATGTGGTGAAAGTTGTACATCAGCTATGAAGGATGAATTTTTATGAATTTTTGAAAAATGACATAATTGTATTGACTGTATTGGACTGAATACAAGTTTGCTTTAATATCTGAGGATTTCTACAGTAAATCTGTCTGAAATGTGGCACACAGGTAGAGTAGGTGTTCCAATCCAGAGTAGGGATGTGGTGAAAGTTGTACATCAGCTATGAAGAATGATTTTTTTTATGATTTTTGAATATGCAACCAGACTGTCACGAGTGTGGACTGAATACAAGTTTGCTTTAATATCTGAGGATTTCTACAGTAAATCTGTCTGAAATGTGGCACACAGGTACAGTAGGTATTCCAGAGTAGGGATGTGGTGAAAGTTGTACATCAGCTATGAAGGATGATTTTTTAATGCATTTTTGAATATGCAACCAGACTGCCACGAGTGTGGACTGAATACAAGTTTGCTTTAATATCTGAGGATTTCTACAGTAAATCTGTCTGAAATGTGGCACTTAGGTACTGAAAATATATGTATCTACCTTATAAGCTTCTTTTATAAAATATATGTATCAACCTTATAAGCTTCTTTTTAAATTTACCTTGTAAGCTCTTCTGTTTTATTCTATGCTATTTTATATTATGGAGACCTGCTCAGATACTCAAGGCCTCTCAGTGTTCTTCTGCACAAAGATTAATAGCAGCATATTCTCTTCTGCACCAAAGAAGGGAGTGAGCACATTCCAGCTCTTTTCAAGTTCCTCTCGGTACCGGTGAATGTGTATCTTTTCCTGTCAAGGACGAACCAGGATGTTCCTAGTTATCTCACGGATGCATGTTCTCGTGATGTATTAAACTGTCCACTAACAAGGCTGTTATTTTTTACCTGTCATGACCAATGACGTATGTACATGGCAAACTGCGTGTTACATTCCTGTAATCCTCAATAAAAATCAGCCGTATCAGCAGAACGGAGAGAGTGTCTGAAGCAACAGACAGGAGCAGAACGCGGGTTCTGCTGGAGTTGCATACTCTCCCCCTCATGAGCGGTGAAACAGTGACTGGACTTCTGATCATTTGACTCCACATTCTGCCAACGAAAGGTGTTTATCTCCATCTTCTCCGTACCTGTGCTTGGTCTAACAGAAGAAAGACCAACAAAATTTGGCGTCACGAACAGGATTTTTTCTTTTTGAAGAAAAAGGAGTTTTTGGAGGACGATTTGACCAACCGACCCAGTGAACGATCTTGGCACAAAACACCGCGGTGGAAATAAGGTAAGCAGAGCCTTTTTTTCTAAAATCTGCCCATTGGAATTATCCAAAATCTTTGTGTCTTGAATCTTAGTAGCTGTGGTCCTAAAATAATCGTTGGAGAAGAAAGTGGAGACAAGTGCAGAAAAAATAAGAGATTTTTTGTAATGGTTTAATGGTAAAATAAGATAAGGATTTTTACAATGGTTTAATGATAAATGAGATAAGGAAATAGAACAGAACAAGGGGTTGGAGGCCCAGGGTAATAAAAAGCCCTAAATTCCATTTGAGGTTGGAGGCCTAGGACAAATAAAAAGTCCTAAATTCCATTTTCCAGGTCGTGGCTGACCACACTATTTACTGACGAGTGAATAGAAAATATAACGAGGTTATATAACGCTTGGTTGGAGTCCATAGGTGTGGGAAGCCTAAAATTCTACAGGTCAGGGACCTGGTTCGGGTTAAGGCCTTTGGAGGCGAGAGAGCTCCCTAAATTCTATAGGTCGAGGACCTTTGCATGAAATGAGAAAAATGTTCTAATGTAACTGTTTTTGCATGAAATGAGAAAAATGTTTTAATGTAACTGTTTTTTGACACAAAACACACGCCATAGTTAGAGAACACGCTGTATGAATGTCAAGTCTCAATCAGCTTTGTCGGTAAAACAGACGGAGCTGACTGATTAACTTGAATTACATAATAAAAGAGACAGAATAAACTCCAAATGAGAGTAAATAAGTCTCTTTAGGCTGAGCAAACATATTATCTGCACTCAAAAATAGTGCCGATAGTAAGGATAAGTGTAAAACACATAGATTTTTCATATCACAACCAATAGGGATTAGTTGAATAAGCGGTGATCACCACACCCACCGCAGATAAGAAGGGTAATGAATGAATGAACTGTACTAACAATTGTATGTGTAAGTGAGAGAAATACAGCGCGCCTTTGTGGATGCACTAGGTAAGATCTCCTCACCTGAAATACGGTAGAAGCAGGAGATACCACAAAGGTCATTAGCGTTGTCTCACTAATTAATACTGGTGATTTAGAGCCCCCTATGGGCTAAAAACCTCATCAGTCCAAATTGTCACCAAAATCAGCAACATACTAACAGAATGATGGGAAAAGAATATGATTGTGGAATGGAGGATGATGGATGGGGACCTAATGACATTCTGAGTACACTGGGAGAGCAATTAGCCTGCATAGAGACTGTAATAAATATGACAAGCAGCCCAGTAGAAGCTACGAGAAATAAGGTTTTATTGAGAAAGTCAGCAGAAAAAGCGATGAAGGAAAAAGGAGCAGACGTTAACAGCAGAGGAAACTGGAGTAAGATTTGGGAGAAAAAAGCTGCAGAAGCGAGAGAAAAAGGACAGGAAGCTGCAGAAACTCTGAGGGAAGCTGGAGTGTTGACAAGAAAGAAAATAAAAAGTGAGGTTGAACAGCAGGCAGCTCGTGTGAGTAAGTACATGCAGTGGATAATGTTATGGAACGCAGCCAGACCTAATATGAAGAAAGTGAAGAAGGAGAATAAATCTCCACCCCCGTACTCCTCAGCTACTGCCCCAGCAGCTGGAATGTATCCATTAATTAAAGTTACGAGCGGCACATTGGACATTCAGCCTGAAGTCCCACTTGATGATATGAGTGAGTGGTCAGGTGTAACTATGACATCAGGATCAGACACTAAAGTCAAGCCCTCCGCCTCTGAGACACATAATCCTTTTCTGCCAAGTAATGAAACATTATACAGCAGCCCGTCTGCAAACAACCCAGCTGCACCATTCGAATTAAGGGCTAAACGACAGGACATAGATAACTCACAAAAACAATTCACCACTCCCTACTTCAATCAGGGCCTGGTCGCACCTGACTATGGCACGGGTACGAGCTCCCATGCACCGCCTCCAGCGCCTTGGGCAAACAGCTCACCCATATGGCCTAAAGCGTCAGACCCAAACAAGCCAACACCAATTTTTGCTACCTCCCAGTTAAAGGGTGAAGAGTAGGAAGACCCTAATAAAAGTGTAGTGGTTAAGATGGTTCTGGTAGGGCATGAATCATCTGATCCCCCTCCAGCAGCCAGTCAGAGTCATGAATCCCTCCTACAAGAGGAGTGGCAGAAGCCGCCCACGAAGGAAGAATTTGGGGAAGAAGGGGACCTGCCTTCCCGCCCTCCATCCCCAGACCCAGACAGAAGACATACTAGGTCCATGGGCCCACCGACCTATCAATTACCCTTGGTGCAGAATAAACCCAACGCCCAGAAAGTTTATCAGCCGTATTCCCTTGGGGACATCCAGGCTTTAATAGATAAATTACCAGATATACAAGAGGGTGGAAACACTTGGCTCTCAGATTTTGACACCCTCACTGCTGGACAGGACCTTGCATTAGGAGATTTCCGAGCAGTAATCACTAGATGCACGTCACGCTCACAGGCGGAGGCCCTAGAGAAGGATGCTGGCACAACTTGTGATTCTAATTCTGTACCTCTCGGTAGAGTGATAGCTCAATTAGGCCCAGCAGTCAGAAAGATGTTCCCGCTGAAAGATAGTAGCACAATGTGCAAATTTAAATGGGATGCTAAACAAAATCCTTCAATTTACCTGAACTAAACCATTGACACCTGGGTGGCCCAAACTGGCCAACACCCATCCAAATGGGGCACGAGCAGTATGTGGTTTAAAAATGCAGTCCTAAAGGGAGTCCCCGACTCAGTGACTCAGAAAATGGAAGACAACCCTGATTTGCAGGATTGTGGTTTTAGCATGTGGAAAAAACATCTTATTTTTAACCTCAACAAAGTACAGGTAAAGGAAGAAAAAGACTCTGATAACTTAGAAGATTTGCAAAAACAATTGCTCAGGGTCCAATTACAAGCCGCGAAAAAGACTTTAGGTGAAAAGGGGGACAAGGTTAAGAAACAAATGGTTGCGTCCACAGCTACACCCCCACCACCGCAGACACTTCCTGATCAGGTTTCACCTGTAGCTTGGCAGCCGCAGCCACCATACTCAGGGCCTTATGTGCCACCACAACAAAACACACCCATCCCATATGCTGCCCAGCGACCACCTTTTGCTGGTCGACCCAGAGGCGGTTTCAGTGGAAGGGGACAGTGGAGGCCAGTAGGCGGCAAAGGGGGACCACATGCTCAAGACATTTGCTACAACTGTGGTCAACCAGGACATTGGTCCAGGAACTGCCCCTTGCCATACAGCCCACAAAAGGAAGGTCGAGGCAGAGGCACCTTTTCAGGACGAGGAGGGCCTACCGGACCCCACACCCAGATGCCAATGATGGGCTGGGACCAGTGGGAGGGTGGTCCAAGACAATAGGACACCCCACAGAGAAACTCCGACGGTCAGGGAGCCACGGCAGACCCCCTGCTGTCAGTAACTGTAGATGGACAACATCAACCATTTTTGGTTGACACTGGTGCCACCTGCTCCACCATACAAACTGTACCACCCTCTAAGACATCTACACGCACTATCTCAGTTACGGGCTTCTTTGGGGAACAACAAACTCTGCCTTTCTCCCTGCCACTCCCAACTACGGTGGGAAACCAGACAGTACTGCACAGCTTCGTCTGTTCACCAACAGTTCCAGTCACCTAACATTATTCTATGACAGACATGATTCAGTCTGGTACAAAGAAGCCTTCCAAAACCAACTAGAGGGACAGCAATGGTGTGTACAAACAACAGATATTCATGCTGCACCAGAAGGTGTGGCCGCGGCAGCCAACCTAACCCAGGAACAATTGGCATGGTACATGATGGGAGATGAAGCAGTACCTCATGTCTCTCTTGCTTTACATCCAGCCCATCAGGCAAAAGAACTAGGGGGAATGGTTCAACGTTCCCTAGCAACCACTGATTGGCGTTCGACACCTCTTCCACAAGTGTCATATTCAGACTCAACTCAGACATTTAAAATCACTGCGGTTTGTACTAATTCGACACATTTACAACAGGAAACTATTAGCAGATCACATGGCCGTGAACGAACCGATCACCCTGATGCTCTAACAATGTTAGACTCGCTTCCCACCTCCCTGTGGTCAACAGGCCCCACTGATGTTGGGCTGGTGTCCATCCCACCTGTGACCGTTCACCTAAAAGATCATGCTCCCCTGTGGGTT
Organism: Nothobranchius furzeri; assembly: GCF_043380555.1. Classification (NCBI taxonomy): domain Eukaryota; kingdom Metazoa; phylum Chordata; class Actinopteri; order Cyprinodontiformes; family Nothobranchiidae; genus Nothobranchius; species Nothobranchius furzeri. The sequence continues at coordinate 30,085,377 of NC_091745.1, forward strand.
CCACAATACCCACACAAACCATATGCTGAAGAGGGGATAGCAGACACCATCAATGGCCTGTTGCAGGCAGGGGTGTTGGAGCCATCCATGTCAGAATGGAACACTCCGATTTTACCTGTAGAAAAGAAAAATACTGGTAAATATCGAATGGTTCATGACCTGCGTCGTATAAACGCCCTACTAAACACAGACTCACTTCCCGTCCCTAACCCATATGTGGCTCTGACAAACCTACCACCTTCACATGCATGGTTTACCTGCATAGATTTGGCAAACGCATTCTTTTTTCTTCCACTTCATGAATCTCTGAGGGACATTTTCTCTTTCACATTCAGAGGACAGCAATACCGATACACTCGGTTGCCACAAGGGTTCACCCTGTCACCTGGATTGTTCAACCAATGTTTGCGTCAGCTCCTAGACACATGCCCCCTACCTGATGACTGTGTTTTAGTGCAGTATGTTGATGATTTACTCCTGTCAGCGCCCTCTGCAGGCTCCTGTCTGCAAGCCACTCAAACACTACTAACTCATTTGGCCAAGCTTGGATTTAAGGTCAGCCGGTCCAAACTTCAAATAGCCAGAAAACAAGTATCATTTCTGGGCAGAATGGTTTCACAAGTTGGCGTTTCATTGTCACCAGATCATAGAAACTCCATACTCCATCACTCTAAACCTGAAACAGTCAAAGACATGTTATCCTTCCTAGGCCTGACAGGCTACAGTAGGCACTTCATCCCTAACTATGTTGGTCTCACTGCCCCACTACGTGCTCTTATAGCAACTTTTGGGATGCATCAACTCACAGCTCATCTGGACTGGACTATTCCAGCAGAAGAAGCATTCATAAAACTTAAACAACAACTGTCCACAGCTAGTGATTTAGCTACTGCTGACTACAAATCTACGTTTTTCCTTGATGTTTCTGGATCAGAAACTCATGTTAATGGAGTTCTGTTCCAGAAAAAAGGGGGAGGTCAGAGACAAGTCTTGATGTACATAAGTGTCATGCTAGATAACATGGAAAAAAGACACCCACCCTGCACACAACATGTAGCAGGTCTTGCAAAAATTTTACAAAAAACAGCACATATTGTAATGGGCTACCCTCTGAAAGTACTGACAACACACAGTGTAGTAGCTTACATTACATCACAAGCTTTCACCATGACCCCACTAAGACAAAGAAAAATCAGTAAAATCTTAGAGGCCCCACACATCACCTACACACATGAAGGGATAAACATGGCAGACCACATGGGTTCTGGAGAACCTCATTCGTGCGAACAAAGAACAGCAATAGAAGAAAAGGTCAGACCAGATTTAAGTGCAATCCCACTAGAAAATCCTGATAAGAACTGGTTCACAGACGGCTGTTGCTATAGGGATGACAATGATGGATTAAAAGCTGCCTGGGCAGTAGTAGAGCAACTCCCTACAGGCGAGTGGTTCACTGCAGGAGCGGAAAAGCTGAAAGGACAACAGTCAGCACAGAGAGCAGAAGTGTTAGCTATTATTGCAGCTCTCAAAATGAGCACAGGGAAAAAGGTAAATATTTACAGTGACTCAGCTTATGCTGTAGGAGCCGTGCATGTTGAACTGAAGCAATGGTTGAGAGCAGGTTTTGTGACTGCTGGGGTGAAACCCATAAAACATGAGTCTGAGATGAGGGAACTAGCAGAAGCTTTATTCCTTCCAGCAGAAGTGGCAGTGATAAAATGCAAAGGACATAGTCAGGGCTCTGACTTTATATCTAAGGGAAATCAGGAGGCAGATAGAGCTGCCAAGATAACAGCTGAATATCTTCCTGTATATAATCTAGTGGTTGAGACAGTAACTGTTGAAAAAAGCAGTGATCCTAGGATCTCCATCACAAAGGAAACACTCAAGGACATGCAAGATCAAGCTTCAGCACAGGAAAAAACTTTGTGGTTGGCAAGAGGTGCAACCAACACAGATGTTTGGAGAAGTCCAGATGGTAGACCCATACTACCACCTGGCATCAGGCAGACAGCAATGGAAGAAGCACATGGAGTAGGACATGTTGGTGTAGCACAGATGGTGAGGAATTTGTCCCCCTGGTGGCATCCATACCTAACAGACATGGCCAGATATTTGGTTAAAACTTGTACAGAGTGTACTCAGTTTGGCATTAAACCTACCCTGAAACCAATCCAAGGTCAATTTCCAATACCAACATGCCCTGGAAAAGAGATAATCATAGATTTCACAGACATGATTGACAGGGTAAAAGGCTACAGGTATCTCCTAGTGTGTGTAGATGCCTACACTGGATGGCCGGAGGCTTGGCCTGCGAAAAAAGAAGACAGCAAAACGTTGGTTACGTATTGTAACCCCAGATTCTATGAGTCTAGTCGCAGCCCTTAAGCGAGCTGCTATTGGAAGGGTGATCTCAGCATCAGCCAATCATGAAGAGCTTAAATGTACGCCCACCACGTGGGCACCCCTTGTTGGTTATATAAGTGGAGCGACTCCACTGCTCGCCTCCGATGGCTCTTAGTCCTAACAGAACCAGTGTGGCCAAGTGGCTTAAGGGCTGCGACTAGACTCATAGAATCTGGGGTTACAATACGTAACCAACGTTCTATTTCGTCTAGTCTTAGCCCTTAAGCGAGCTGCTATTGGAATAATGCGCAGCTGGATGGGTTTACGCCACACTGGTTAGCTCAACCAATGGACACACCCAACATGTCTCCTTTTAGTGGGGGTAGCTCAGCCTCAGCCCAGGGCTTAAAAGTCTGAGGCAGCCAGAGAGAAGAGTGGGGCCACCACTAAAAATATCATCCACAAGAGGATGAAATTCATTCAAGCAGGGCTGATGAGGTGCCATAATGCTTTCACTCAGCCTGCTGAGGTCCAAGCACTGAACGAGTGATGGATCCTGAAGACACATCTCGTAAATAATAACGAGTAAAGGAACAGGGTGAAGCCCATGAAGCAGCCTGACAAATGACTTCCATTGACACACCACTGTGGGGCGCCACAGAAGAGGAAATCCCTCTGGCTGAGTGAGCCCTGAGTGTCTCAGGAGGATCCAGCCCCGATGATGTGTAAGCGAGTGAAATGGCGTCACAGGCGCTGGGCCAACAGCGCTTGCCCAAGGGAAGACTCCCTGTAGTGCACAAACATGATTTGTGAGCGGCGAATCCCTGAAGTGCGTGACACATATCGTGCGAGCGCGCGCACCGGGCAGAGAAGATGGGAAGCCGCCTTCTCCTCAGAATTATGGGGAGGAGGAAAAAGTCCAGCCAATGAAATTGACCTGGATTTGAAGGAAGTATTAATGTTTTTTTAAGGCACAAAGGCTGGGCTGGGGCATAAAACAGCAGACCCGCCATCTGCCCGGATCCTGAGGCATGCGGGAGCCACTGAGAGGGCGGTTTGGTCGCTCACTATCGTGACTGAAGCCAGTGCCAGCAGCAAGGCAGTTGTAAGTGACAGGAACTTGAGTGAGACCTGGTCCAAGGGCTCAAATGGGGCTTCAGATAAGCCGCGCAGAATCACCGTTAGATCCCACTGGGGAATTAGCGGACGGGACACAGGTCTGTTCCTCCTGACACCTTTTAGAAAACGTTTTGTGAGGGGATGATTGAAAACAGACCTATCACCAAAACCCTGGTGACAGGATGAGATAGCTGCAGCATATGTCTTAACAGTGCTGAATGCGAGGCCCCTGTCCGTCCGTATCTGCAGAAACGATATGACATCCGCCAGCTGGCAGGAGAGCGCTTGAACATTCCGCTCTGTGCCCCAGTTCTGGAAAGCTGCCCATTTAGCAGCGTAAGACGCAATGGTAGAGGGCGCCCGCGCACTCTGAATCGTGGTGACCACATCATGCGGCAGCCCAGAAACCCCTAATCGAAACCGCTCAACGGCCAGACCCACAGCCGATGGCTTATTTCCGGAGGATGTCTGATTATCCCATCCGCCTGGGGAGGGGCGTCCTCCCTTCGCGGGAGTCTCCACGGGGAGCCGGACAGTAGCGCTTGCTGGTCCGGAAACCATGACGCGGACAGGCGTCTGGGAGCCACCAGAATTACCGAGAGCTGTTCTGACCGAACTCGGTCCAGGAGACGGGGAATCAGTGGGACTGGTGGAAACGCATAAAGGAGCGTTCGAAGCCCGGGCTGGTGTGAGAAGGCGTCCGCTCCGAGCGAGGTTTGGTCCCGGACACTCAGGGAAAACCACAGGCGACACTGAGCGTTTTCGCGAGCCGTGAACAGATCCACACAGTTCCCCGAACCTGATCCAGATCTGTGATATCAGCGCGGGATGCAGACGCCAGTCGGAGTCGCGGGGACCCCTTCTCGACAGGATGTCTGCCGCTACATTCAGGATCCCCGGAATGTAGGTGGCACAGCAGGTGGACATTTGCCCAACACAGTAAACCTGTGGCTACGCGCAATAGAGGGGGGGATCGAACTCCCCCTTGGCGATTTATGTAGGCTGCCGCCACCTGGCTGTCTGTGTGAACTTCGACATGACGGTCATCGAGAAGGGCAGTGAAGTGCATGAACACATTCCTCACTGTCATAAGCTCCAACACATTTATGTGCTCGTGCGTGTGGGAGGGCCAGCGATCTGCCGCCGTATGGGACAAGCACGTGCCCTCCACCCCAGACAGTGATGCATCTGTAAACACAGATACGTGTGACGCAGGACGTCCGATGGGAATCCCGTGTGAGAGGATGCAGGGATTCCCCCAGTGAGCGAGGTCCCCGCCCACTGAGGGGGAACCCTCAACATACGTCTCTTCTGACGTATCGGGTGTACCCGGAGGCAGATGAACAAACTTTGCAGGCGCCTCGAGTGCAACAACCCCAGCAGCACCACCGAGTGGGCTGCAGCCATCATGCCCAGAAGTCTCATGACTAACAGGGCTCTCACGATCTTGCGGGGTTGCACGCGGGAGATCACCGTGGTGAGATCTGCCGCTCTCACCGGCGACGAACGTGCTCTCATTAGAGAGGTGTTCAGCTCCACCCCCAGAAACATAATCGACTGGGATGGAAGAATGGAGTTCTTCCCCCAGTTTATAGAAAACCCCAGGGTTGACAGATGCTCTGTGAACCTCCTGGTTTCCTCTGCCGCCTCGTCCTCGGACAGGGCGCATCGGAGCAGATCGTCCCGGTAAAATAAAACCCTCGTTTCCGCCGTGCGCAGTGGCTGCAGCGCGGTCTCCAAACATTTGGAGAAAGTGCGCTGGGCTAGCGAGTAGCCGAAAGGGAGGCATTCGTGCGCGCGTTCCGACAGCGGACGTGTGCTCGAGGTCACGTGAGAAATGTCTGAGGATTGGTTTTGCGCCCTTATCGCCGTCGCTCGTACCAGAGAACTGGGAGCGACCCATGGAGGGCTGTGCTCGAAAGGGCGAGTGTGAAATAGCTGGAAGAGGCTGATCCGCACCGCAGAGTCCATGAAGGACGAGTGGGAGCCGGGCCCGTGCACGGGAACGTCAAAGTGCCAGCGGATGGAGCCGCGCAATGTGCGCGCTTTGCGCGTGGTCGCGAAAGCGCCATGACATCCCGTCCCACCCAACGTTGTGGGGGAAGCGGGATGAGTCGGGCCTTGCCGTAGGCTGGGGGCGGTGCGCAAATGGAGCGCACTCTTACAGCTAACCGTGTAACATGACCGAGTCCGACTGTGTGAACATGCAGATGTGCTGCAGTGCTTGGTGCGGGGAACATCATGTGTGAGGATTCGGCAGAAGGTTCTGCAGAGGACTGTAGCATTGTGCTCTCGATGTGACGTTTTTTGGGTTTTATTTCAAAACCAAAATCATTCACAGAGTTAACATTGCAGCCATAAGCACACACATTCCCCCCAACGAGTCGTTTTCGTGGTCGTTTTCGGCGAGGTTCCTGTGACTGCCAAGGCTGTGTCTGCTGGCTCGTTCGGAACCGTTGGTCGCCAACTCCCTGGTCCCGCCTCAGCGGGAGGCCGGCTCCGCGGGGCGGGCCGTGCAGCTGGGCGCATGGAGTTTCCGCGCCGTTCGTCCCATCCTCTGAGGGAACGGCCGGAGTGCGAGGCTGACCGAGAGTGGACCAGGTCTTGCACCGTGGCTGAAAGTTCAGCTGCTGAGCCCTCTAGATGACGCTCGTAAGATGGGGACCAAACAGAACGTCAGCGGTGATGTGGCCTTCCAGCATCTCCCTGTGCAGGTGTTCAGGAATGGAGGGCAGGGCCGTGAGCCACAAGGCCGCTGGATAAGGGTCTGCCAGGCAGCAATGCGAGCAGAACCGGTGAGTACAGCAGCGCACAGATTGAGGATGGCATCAGCAGTTTTAGTAATGATGGTTTTTGACTCGACAGGAGAGTCAAGCTCCTCCACCATTTTGGAAACGCCAAAGGCGAGAAGGCGATGTTATTTCCTGCAGCGCCGGTCTGGAAGGCGCACTGGTGTGCGCGATCGGTGAGCCGCCTCAGCAGCTGGTCATGCTTAGCGGGAACTGCGCGCGGTCCAGTGAGGTGGTTCTTGACGCCACACAGCGAGGCCAAGTCCGGCTCCAGTGGAGGAACGGATGGCCAGCCCTGGTCGAAGAAGCCCTCGACCTTGGTAATGGGCGCATATGTGGAAATTGGCGCCTTGAGCCTGGCAGGCTCGGAGAAGGCGGCGGACCTGCAGCTCACGGCAGCGGGGAAGCGCGGCCAGACAGGGTCTGGACAGCGCGTCTGTGTTGCCCCGAAAATTCCCGCCAATTCATCTGCCTCAGGGGAGCCGGTTCTGGAATGGCTAGCCCCTTGCGGGTCGCAGCCGCGGAGATGATGGCGGGCAGCTCCTGGAGCAGCGCTCTAACTGCTGGCAGGGTGGAGCGAGAAACCACTGGGGCAGAAGGACCCGCTGAGCGAGGCTCGTCGACCTCCGTGTTGTACAGGAGGGAATAATGGCTGCGGCAGCCAGCCTCGTCGTACTCCTCACGAGGCTCGTCGACCTCCGTGTTGTACAGGAGGGAAAAAGGGCTTATGGTAGCCAGCCTCCTCGTGCGCCTCACGAGGCTCGTCGACCTCCGTGTTGTACTGGAGGGAAAAAGGGCTATGGCAGCCAGCCTCGTGGTCGACCTCCGTGTTGTACAGGAGGGAATAATGGCTGCGGCAGCCAGCCTCGTCGTGCTCCTCACGAGGCTCGTCGACCTCCGTGTTGTACTGGAGGGAAAAGGGCTATGGCAGCCAGCCTCGTCGTACTCCTCGCTGTCGATGACATCGTCCAATCGGTAGGAGCCAGCCGGCTCCTGGCCGACATTGAAGAACCGTAACGCCTTGTCCAGCGAGTACGTGCCAGCCACCGGAATTTCCTCGTCGGTGGAGGGGGTGAAGTACTCGACCCGGCGGACCTTTTCAGCCACGGGCAGAGCGGTACAAAACGGGCACGAGGCCTGGGGGTCAAGGCCAGGCCAGCGTGGTGAGCCCCGAGACAGACCTCACACTTGGCGTGCAGGTCGCCGCTGGAGATGGAGCCCGTCTGGCAGGCCGGGCAGGTCCTGGCGTCGCTGGACATGGTCGGTGAGTAGATTTTTCTTGTATAATTGCTCTTAAAGGAAGCTCTTAAGCTTGGCGTGAAGAGAAAACGGAGGCGAGCAGTGGAGTCGCTCCACTTATATAACCAACAAGGGGTGCCCACGTGGTGGGCGTACATTTAAGCTCTTCATGATTGGCTGATGCTGAGATCACCCTTCCAATAGCAGCTCGCTTAAGGGCTAAGACTAGACGAAATAGAACAGTCATCAAATGTTTGATCAATCATTATATTCCCCAACATGGGTTCCCGGAAAAAATCAGATCGGACAATGGGACACATTTTAAGAACAAAGATCTACAAGAGGTTGAAACCGTGCTGGGTCTGAAACACAAGTTTGGTTCAGTGTATCATCCCCAATCCCAGGGAAAGGTGGAAAGGATGAATCAAACGCTAAAGGTCAAATTGGCTAAAATCTGTGCACAGACCAAATTAACTTGGTTAGAAGCTTTGCCCCTTGCTCTGATGTCCACACGGAGCTCAGTTAACAAAACCACAAGGTTCACTCCCTTTGAACTACAGACTGGACGGCCGTTCCCAGGACCTGCCACAACATTACCTTTGACTGCTGACCTGACTGACTCCCTCGACTCAAGGTCATATTATAACCTGTTGCATAGTCTTGTCTCTCAGTTCTCATTACAGGTTAAGGCTGACCGTACCACCACAGACGCCCCATCTCCACAACCTGGGACAGACTGGGTCCTACTAAAAGTCACCAAAAGGAAGTGGACGGAGCCAAGGTGGACCGGACCCTACAGGATTACGGAGAGGACGTCACACGCTGTCCGGCTGGACGGCAAAGGAGACTCCTGGTACCACTGGACCCAGTGTGCTGCAGCGGAAGAGCCCCACCGCACCCTGACCGAGGTCCAAAAGAACCTGTCACAAAGGGAGGACACTGACCAGGAAGAGAAGCAGCCGACATCTGCCTGACCAGAAAAAAGGATCCAAAAACCAGGAAGAGAAGTAGCTGACTGCAGTAGCGTGCCAAGCTACCAATTCTGCAGGGCGAGGTAGCGTGCCAAGCTACCACCACATCCAGCGGGACAAGAATCGTGACATCATCACCCCCTGCAGCTGCCTGGAGCCAGTGAAGGGACCTCAACAGGGGGAAGAAGTAACCACCCTCCAAACATTCTACAAGGGTTCTATTCAACACCCTTCATTTATCTTACAAGGGTTATATTTAACACCCTCCATTTATTTTACCAGGGTTCTATTTAACACCCTCATTTATTTTACAAGGGTTATATTTTACACCCTCTACTCATTTTATATTATTATTCATTTGCCTGTTTAGTATTAGAAATAGTTTTACACTCATTGCATTTCCAAACTCAATTTTGAATGTACATATTGATCACTCACTTGTCCTGGCCGGAAGAAGATTCTGAGAGTAACATAATTCAACGAGAATCCTTTCCGTTAGCCTGGTATCCAAGTAGACTGAACCGGTTGGCATACAGGGACAGCAGGTTGGGGTTGTGGAACGACAGATACTTTCGCGATTTCTCCAATTTAGAAGATTTGGTTACAATAGCAATTTTAGCATATAGTGCGTTCTCTGGTACTGATTACAGCAGCTATAACCCATACAATTTCTTAAATTAACACCTGTAAAAGCCTAATTATGTCCTGGCCATTCCCTCCCATCCTCACGTGTGGGCAGCGTCTCCTGATTCTACTTCTCACTGTTATCCTGTTATGTATCCCATTGGCTATTCTGTTCCTCTGCATTGACCTCCCCCTTCCACCCTCACCCCCTACATCCCCTGATGCTACCCCGCTAACACCAACGGCCCATCCTCCACCACCTATTGACCGGCACAAGCGATCCCTATCTCTTCCATCCCCCTCACCTCCTTGTACCTCTGATTTTCTCTATCTAACCCAAGCAGTTACCCTGTGTATTCCATTATCCACAGCCACCACGGTTACACTTCCCTACGATGTTCTGCCCTCGAACCCTGCACATGGTCAGTACACGCCATCTGACCTTAAAGAGCATGTTTGGTACTTAACGTGGGGATCTTACTCTCAATGGAAGTGGAGTAGTCTTGTTGCTGAAACAGGCGATGATTGGTCATCCTACTCCAAAGGAGTAGCTACAACTTGGCGTACCAGAATCAAGTTGATAAAACAAGGCAGATCCAAAACAGGCCCTTTGACTTTCATAATTAGTCCACTACACTCCCTCGGATGTACCCTATTTGTACTTGCTCCTTGGATTAGTGGGAGCTACTACTGGACAGTACACCTCTGTGTCCGCAATATTACCTCACCTACCTCTACTGTCTTTGATATTGTCGGGATAAGTAAATCTCCCTCCTCTCCTGTGTTAGCTGACATTACTAAAGTAAATAAACCCTCTTCTGCGATAACTATTGAGACTAAAAACCTTTCTGTTGATGAGACATTCCAGACGGTTACCGGCATTTCCGCTAGCACTAATAATTGGTTACTCCTGGCTGAACAAGCAGCTAATGCTTCAGATCATGATTGTCTTGTTTGCCTCTCAGCTCGTCCTACTCTCCGTATTGTACCACCTCCGATCCCTCCAGAATGCGTCCTTCATTTGATGAACGGGACTTCCCTAAATTCCAATTGTACCAAGTTTGGACAAGTCTTTCCAAAGCAAAAACCAGGTGATGACATAGGTACGCCCTTCTTTTCTAATATTGTGGCCCCTAATAACTTCAGTTGTATTCAACTAATTGGACGAGGCGGTCCTTTTCTGGGGAATGTCACCACAAATTGGTGCGTTAATACAACCATGTCAGTTTCTTCACAATTCAAACCCAAAAAGAGTGCCAATCTCTGGTGGTGGTGTGGTGCTCCTCAACTCTATAATGGTTTTCCCAGGAAATCTTCAGGTTTGTGTGCCCTTATTACTTTACTGTTACCTGTCACTGTTACTCCTGTAACCCTTCACGATACCCCTATTTCCAGTTCTTACTCCAGCACCCGGTGAAAGCGATCTTTACCATCTTTACCTGCATTTCACAATCCCACTTATATAGATGCGATTGGCGTCCCCAGAGGCGTTCCAGACGAATATAAATTAGTTGACCAAATAGCCGCCGGATGGGAATCTATATTTGTCTGGATAACTCCCAATAAAAATGTCGACTGCATTAACTACATCCATTTCAATGTTCAACTCTTAAGTAACTATACTCGTACTGCACTTGAGACAGTTCACCAACAACTATTGGCTACTTCCTTGATGGCCTTCCAAAATAGAATTGCTGTAGACATGCTATTAGCTGAAAAAGGGGGCGTGTGTTCCATGTTTTCTCAGGATTGCTGTGTCTTTATCCCCAACAATACGGCCTCGGACGGTAGCTTAACTAAGGCCTTAGACGGCCTCCGCTCTTTGACAGAAAAAATGAAATCCCACTCTGGTGTAGACACCTCCATGTGGGACTCTTGGCTTGATGTATTTGGTAAATACAAATCCCTCGTTGCCTCCGTCCTGGTGTCCATGTCTGTCTTCGCTGCCATTCTTGTTACTTGCGGCTGCTGCTGTATCCCCTGTGTTACGTCCCCGACATGAGATGTTAAAAGTGTGAAGGAGGGGGAGAACATAAGAACTGGTGGAGGAGTTTAAAATGGGTTTATTTGTACAAAAAGGTATTAAAACACGAGCAAAACTGATTTCTCAAAAAGGTTAACGTTACAAAGCGCATTATCAACTATAAAACACCTGGTAAAAACTTATGTTAAATGTTTTGCCGCAACGAAGGTGTTTTAAAATCCTGAAGTTGATAAAAGTCTAAAAACATTCTACTGACTAAAACACCTGGTAAAAACTAATTTTAAAAGTTTTACCACAACTGAAGGTGTTTCAAACTGAGGTCAGTAAAAATGCCACAAACAGAGTTAACCTTTTAAAAACCAAACACACAAAAGATCCCTCTGGATCATCCACAATTTCTCCTTTAGAGTTAAAACCAACCAAAGTTTAAAACTCAAACAAATCCAAACGAACAGGGGTTAAAACTACACAAAACCAGGAGGACAGCAGAACCCCTGCACTGCTGCCTCCCAGACTACTGAAGGCACAGCCCTTTTATGCAGGTGTTTGCTCATTAGGTTGATTCCTCTCAGCTGTGCTCCTCAGCAGCCTGGGAGAGAGGAGGAGGAGGAGCGGTGTCAGGCTGATTCACTACAGATGGGTGAATTTGGTTGCTTCTCTCCACTGGTCAGGCTGGCAGCCGTAACACCCCCACACATAAACAAGAAAAAGGATAAAAGTTAGTAACACCACAACACCAACTTTTAAAACTTTTTCTTAAAAACACTGGAGGACGAGGGGGGGCGACAAAGACTCTGAAGACTCTCAAGGGCGAAGGGGGGCATCGAAGACTCTCAAGGGCGAAGGGGGCATCGAAGACTCTCAAGGGCGAAGGGGGGCATCGAAGACTCTCAAGGGCAAAGGGGGGCATCGAAGACTCTCAAGGGCGAAGGGGGGCATCGAAGACTCTCAAGGGCGAAGGGGGGCATCGAAGACTCTCAAGGGCGAAGGGGGCATCGAAGACTCTCAAGGGCGAAGGGGGCATCGAAGACTCTCAAGGGCGAAGGGGGCATCGAAGACTCTCAAGGGCGAAGGGGGCATCGAAGACTCTCAAGGGCGAAGGGGGGCATCGAAGACTCTCAAGGGCGAAGGGGGGCATCGAAGACTCTCGGGGGGGGGGGCATCGAAGACTCAAAGGGGCGAAGACTCTCGAAGGACGACGAAGACACTGGAGGATTAAAACAGGAGAGACCCAGATAAAAACAGAACAGGCCATTTAAAAATCCCTACTCTTCATGCACGTTGCGGGCGGGCAGATTAAGCACATGTGCCGAGGCACATTCAAACCAGCAAAGGGATTGGGTTAGCCACAACCCTTCCTGGGGTGCTCCCGAGATGGTGAAGTGAATCACCAACACTAACCCACTAGGTGCAACATCTGGGCCTGCCTGTAGGGGTCATCTCTGGGTCCACTTCCGTAAGGTTTGGCTGGATCCTCCTGCGGGGGCGGGGCCTCCAGATGCACCCGCCAGTCATCCAAGTCATCTGAAGCTTAAAACCTTTAAAACAAACAAAACACCATTAAAATTACCACCACCAGGGGATTTGTACATTCCTTCAAGGTCTGTTGTTATTAAAAATCCCGGACAAGCCCCCATTTATGTTACGTCCCTGACATGAGATGTTAAAAGTGTGAAGGAGGGGGAGAACATAAGAACTGGTGGAGGAGTTTAAAATGGGTTTATTTGTACAAAAAGGTATTAAAACACGAGCAAAACTGATTTCTCAAAAAGGTTAACGTTACAAAGCGCATTATCAACTATAAAACACCTGGTAAAAACTTATGTTAAAAGTTTTGCCGCAACAAAGGTGTTTTAAAATCCTGAAGTTGATAAAAGTCTAAAAACATTCTACTGACTAAAACACCTGGTAAAAACTCATTTTAAAAGTTTTACCACAACTGAAGGTGTTTCAAACTGAGGTCAGTAAAAATGCCACAAACAGAGTTAACCTTTTAAAAACCAAACACACAAAAGATCCCTCTGGATCATCCACAATTTCTCCTTTAGAGTTAAAACCAACCAAAGTTTAAAACTCAAACAAATCCAAACGAACAGGGGTTAAAACTACACAAAACCAGGAGGACAGCAGAACCCCTGCACTGCTGCCTCCCAGACTACTGAAGGCACAGCCCTTTTATGCAGGTGTTTGCTCATTAGGTTGATTCCTCTCAGCTGTGCTCCTCAGCAGCCTGGGAGAGAGGAGGAGGAGGAGCGGTGTCAGGCTGATTCACTACAGATGGGGGAATTTGGTTGCTTCTCTCCACTGGTCAGGCTGGCAGCCGTAACACCCTGCCTTAGGCAACTAGTCCAGAGATTGATCACCATTGCCATCTCTCCTCCACCTGCTGACCCAATCCTCCAGATGCCTTTGTTACTAGCCAATCCTAACATCTATTTGGGAGGGGAACCCTCTAGTGATAGTGATGATTCTCATGATGAAGAAGATGATGTTAGAGTGTGAGAATGTTCTGTGATTTATGTAACAATCCCTTCACCTTTTTATTTTCATGAGTTTTTGATTATGTTGTTTTTCTTTTGATGAGGATGTTTGTCCTCGAGCTAGGCATGTCCGCTCTGTGCCAGCGGCGTTCGTCCCGGAAAAAGGGAGGACATGGGGGAATTTTCCTTGTTAGCACAGTAAACAGGGTTTTTCGCCCTCATACGGGGTGAGCATGCGATACATTCATGACGTAACATGTTCAGTTAAAAATATAATCATGTTTTATGTATTAGTTTACTGCTGGGCATATGAGAAGCTGTAAACTGTTTGATTGTTTGTATTGGTATTTTAAATCTTTGATTATTAGATTCTTTTAGATGAAATTTGGTGTTGTTGTTTTGATTTCTTATATCTTTGTTGAACTCTTAAAAGAGTTCAAAAGGGGGATTGAAAATATATGTATCTACCTTATAAGCTTCTTTTATAAAATATATGTATCAACCTTATAAGCTTCTTTTTAAATTTACCTTGTAAGCTCTTCTGTTTTATTCTATGCAATTTTATATTATGGAGACCTGCTCAGATACTCAAGGCCTCTCAGTGTTCTTCTGCACAAAGATTAATAGCAGCATATTCTCTTCTGCACCAAAGAAGGGAGTGAGCACATTCCAGCTCTTCTCAAGTTCCTCTCGGTACCGGTGAATGTGTATCTTTTCCTGTCAAGGACGTACCAGGATGTTCCTAGTTATCTCACGGATGCATGTTCTCGTGATGTATTAAACTGTCCACTAACAAGGCTGTTATTTTTTACCTGTCATGACCAATGACGTATGTACATGGCAAACTGCGTATGTTACATTCCTGTAATCCTCAATAAAAATCAGCCGTATCAGCAGAACGGAGAGAGTGTCTGAAGCAACAGACAGGAGCAGAACGCGAGTTCTGCTGGAGTTGCATACTCTCCCCCTCATGAGCGGTGAAACAGTGACTGGACTTCTGATCATTTGACTCCACATTCTGCCAACGAAAGGTGTTTATCTCCATCTTCTCCGTACCTGTGCTTGGTCTAACAGAAGAAAGACCAACAGTACAGTAGGTGTTCCAGTGAAGGGATGTGGTGAAAGTTGTACACCAGCTATGAAGGATGATTTTTATGAATTTTTGAATATGCAAACAGACTGTCACGAGTGTGGACTGAATACAAGTTTGCTTTAATATCTGAGGATTTCTACAGTAAATCTGTCTGAAATGTGGCACACAGGTACAGTAGGTGTTCCAGAGTAGGGATGTGGTGAAAGTTGTACATCAGCTATGAAGGATGATTTTTTATTAATTTTTGAATATGCAACCAGACTGTCACGAGTGTGGACTGAATACAAGTTTGCTTTAATATCTGAGGATTTCTACAGTAAATCTGTCTGAAATGTGGCACACAGGTACAGTAGGTGTTCCAGAGGAAGGTTGGGGTAAAAGTTGTACATCAGCTATGAAGGATGATTTTTTATGAATTTTAGAAAAATGACATAATTGTATACTGTATTGGACTGAATACAAGTTTGCTTTAATATCTGAGGATTTCTACAGTAAATCTGTCTGAAATGTGGCACACAGGTACAGTAGGTGTCCCAGAGTAAGGATGTGGTGAAAGTTGTACATCAGCTATGAAGGATGATTTTTTTATGAATTTTTGAATATGCAACCAGACTGTCACAAGTGTGGACTGAATACAAGTTTGCTTTAATATCTGAGGATTTCTACAGTAAATCTGTCTGAAATGTGGCACACGGGTACAGTAGGTGTTCCAGAGTAGGGATGTGTTGAAAGTTGTACATCAGCTATGAAGGATGATTTTTTATGAATTTTTGAATATGCAACCAGACTGTCACAAGTGTGGACTGAATACAAGTTTGCTTTTTCCATGCTTTCGTTCTTTTTTAAACACAGAAACTGTTTTGTTTACCTGTTTTGTAGCTACAGTTTCGCCGACGGCTGCCGGCTTCTTCAGGCTGACGCTGATGGTGGCGCGTCACTTCCTTCTCCGTTTATCTGCGGGCAGCAGAGGACGTTGTCGCCCTCTACTGCCCGCTCTCCCCTCTCCGACGATGCAGTCCCATGCGTGGTCCAGCGTGTAAACTCTGTCGTCCCGTTCATGGTCCCACATCCACGTCTCCTTATCTCGATTGCTTCCTTGATCCATCTTTAGTATTTCTGTTGTTCAGTGGTTATGATCCGTGTGTTGTCCCAGTCCATTATATGGTTTTCTTTTATGCAATGATCTGTTACGGCTGACTTCTTTATTGTATTTTCTGCTTCTTCTTTTGCTGCTCTTGTGTGTTTTCGATTTGCCTCTTTCTCGCACTCCTTTCTGTGTTCTATTGTTCGTGTGTTGAGTTGGCGTCCGGTTTCTCCTATGTATGTTTTATTGCAGAGTTTGCATGGGATTTCGTAGATTACTCCACATTTTTGTCCAGCTGATATTTTGTCTTTTGGGTGCACTAGTCTGTTTCTAACTGTTGTGTATGGTTTTGTTGGTGTGTTTATGTTGTGTTTTTTCATTGTTCCTCTTATTTTTTCCGTTATGCCTCTGATGTATGGTAGGGTTATCGCTGGTTTTGGTTCTTGTCTTTCTGGGTTTCTGGTTCTTTTTTTGGGTTGTTCTTTGCTTTCTGTTTCTGTTTGTCGTTTTCCTTTGTTTATCGCCCATGTCGGGTATGCGCAGGTGTTTAACGCGTGTTGTATGTGTTTGTCCTCCTTTTTACGGTCTCTCTCTTCTGTTATTATGTTTGTTCGGTGATATAATGTTCTGATTACTGACATTTTGTGTATGGTGGGGTGTTCTGATGTCCATAATAGATATTGGTCTGTGTGTGTTGGTTTCCTGTATGTGTTTATGTTTAGGGTCCCGTCGGTCTGCCTGGTAATTTTCATATCCATAAAAGCTATGCTGCCTTCTGTTTCTGACTCATAAGTGAATTTTATATTGCCCGTGTCGTCAATGTTGTTTAAATGCTGTGTTAGTGTTTCTGTTTGTCCTTTTGGTATGATTTCCAGTATGTCATCCACGTAGCGTCTCCATAATTTTATTTTGCAGTTTGGGGGGGCGGTGGCTATGGCTTTTTGTTCCAGGTCTTCCATTAAAAACTCTCACAGGGTGGCTGATAACGGGTTACCCATGGCAAAGCCTTCCAGTTGTTTGTATATTATGTTAATGTATGTGAAGTAAGTGGAGTTAGCTACCAGTCCTATCAGTTGTGCTATGTCATCTGCTGTGAGGTTTGTTCTTTTGTGTAAAGTCTTGTCCTGTCTGATTCTGTTAACTACTATGTCTATGGTTTTTTGGGTTGGTGTTTTTGTGAACAGGGATGTGACGTCATGTGAGATGAGTATGTCATTATCTTCTATTGTAATCTCCTTTAGTTCTTTTGCCAGTTCTATACTATTTTTGCAGTGTTGGTCTGTATTTCCTAATAACGGGCTGATGATTCTGCTGATATCTTTTGCCATGTTGTACGTTGGTGTACCTATGCTGTCAACTATTGGTCTAAGTGGGGTGTTTTGTTTATGTATTTTTGGCGTTCCATATATTCTTGGTGTTATATTCGCTGTGGGAATCCAGTGTTTATACATTTTTTCTGTTATTCTGCCTTTTTCGTGCAGTGGCTTCAGTAATTTTTTCATGTTTTTCTTAATGTTTTCTGTTGGATCTTTTTTAAGTATTTCATATGTATTTTTGTCCTCTAGCATCTGGTTCATCTGATGTTTATATTTTTCTCTGTCCATTACCACTGTGGTTCTTCCTTTGTCTGCCAGTAGAATAATTATCTGTTCATTTTTGGATAAAGCTGTCATGGCTGATTGTTCTTCTTTTGTAATATTGCTGTGTTGAATTTGGCTGTTTTTTAATATCCCAACTATGTTATTTCTGAGTTCTGCTTTCTTTCCCTCATCTGAGATCTGTTGACATGCTAGTTCTGTTGCTACAATAAATTCATCATATGGTATTACTTTTGGTGTGACTGCAAAGTTTAAACCTTTCTTTAATATGCTTTCTTCTGCTTCTGTTAGTTCGTATTGTGAGATGTTACATACCCATGAGTTTGGTGTGGAGTTATCTTGTATTTCTCCCCTCTTTTTCTTGTTTATGAGTCTGTTTAACTTCTTTATGTGTCTTTCTTTTACTTTTATGAACTCTTTTTCCTGTTTTTCCATCATGTGTCCTTTAATTACTTCCTCCATTTGTTTATCAAGTTTGTAATTCCTTTTCAAGTCCAGGTGTCCTCTTTCCAGTTCGTCCTCCACACGCCTCTGTTTGGTTATGACGTTCCTTATCCTCTCCTTGAGCAGTGCTCTCTGTGCTCTTTCTTTTATATTTTGTGCTGTCTTGGTCCGGATCGGTGTTTTCAGCTGTAGGCTTGTGGGTGTGATGTTTTCGTCCCGGCATCTTAAACAGAAGCGAAGGTGGTTTCTTAGACGTGCGCGTTTCTGGTGTAATCGTTCCAAATGGCGGAAGTCCTTCGTTCCTTGTTGTCTGTATTTCTCTTTGAACATCTTAGGATTAAAGCATGGAATTAGAACCATGACACAGTAAGAACACACCTAAGACAAGTTTGCTTTAATATCTGAGGATTTCTACAGTAAATCTGTCTGAAATGTGGCACACAGGTACAGTAGGTGTTCCAGAGTAGGGATGTGTTGAAAGTTGTACACCAGCTATGAAGGATGATTTTTTATGAATTTTTGAATATGCAACCAGACTGTCACGAGTGTGGACTGAATACAAGTTTGCTTTAATATCTGAGGATTTCTACAGTAAATCTGTCTGAAATGTGTCACACAGGTACAGTAGGTGTTCCAGAGGAAGAATGTGGTGAAAGTTGTACATCAGCTATGAAGGATGATTTTTTATGAATTTTTGAATATGCAACCAGACTGTCACAAGTGGGGACTGAATACAAGTAACAATGTAAAATGGCGCCCTGTATTGAATGTAAACGTTGTATAAATGTAAATAAACAATTCTCCAGCGATTTGATTTTTCCCCTTCCTTTCTTTAGTCCACTTGACATGGAGCCACATTTAACTAGTTTGGGGCACATTTTTACGTGAAAAATAGTATTTAAACTGATCAAGCTTTGGCTTTAATGAGACTGTGTAGGTTACTATCTATACATTACATTGCTCTATTTAAAAGTAACAAGATAAAAGCACTTCAGCACATAAAATTAAGATTGTCACTTGCCAAATAGAGACTGCACCCTCCTGTTTACCTATAAGAAACACCTCAAAATGTCTTTAAATTCTTTATTGATTATTTAATTGTAGACAATTAAAACGGCATTTTACTTGCCAAAAAGTGATTAAATCGCTCAAATTTTCACGGAGGCTAAAATTTACTAAATAATTGTTTTATGTATTATCTGTTGATGTTACTGTACTCATACTGTCTACTGTATAATCATAAACACCCCAAAAATGGTAAAAAAAAAAAATAAGATAATTTCCCTTGCCAAAAATTGATCACAGTGTCCTGGTCACCTGTAAAGGGTTAAATTGACCTAAATATTACTTTATTTATTATCTCTTGATGTTATTAGTGCCATCACAGGATGCTGGGTCTCTTCCACATTCATAAACACCTCAAAATGGCAACAAATGATCATTTCCCTTGCCAAAAATTGATTACAGTGTCCTGGTCACGTGTAAAGGGTTAAATTTACCTAAATATTACTTTATTTATAATCTCTTGATGTTATTAGTCCCATCACAGGATGCTGGGTCTCTTCCACATTCATAAACACCCCAAAAATGGCAAAAACGAACAAACTAAATAAATAAATATGACAGTTTCACTTTTTTGAGCTTATGTATATATACACGTATATATATATATATACACGTATATATATATATATATATATATATATATATATATATATATATATATATATATATATATATATTACTTTCTTTTGTTTTTGTTTAAAGATTTGTTATTATGTTAGGCTGAATTTTTTCAAGGCAACAAACTTTGCTCACAGCTCATTGGCCAATAGCGTTAATTAGTAGGCAAGTTGGTTAATTGCATCAACTGTCGGCGCATTTCGCCGTGCAAGATGGATGCAACCTTGCATTTTCAAATTTTGGCTTTCAAAAACGAAGGAATATATCCCCCTGGTCTTTCTCTTTCACAGAAGTCCAACTTTCGTCAAAAAGCCAAGAGTTTTGAGGTCCAAGATGTGTTTATTGGTTTCATAACCAGTTTTTCTGCTCATTACACAACTGCAAAGTCTGCTATGTTTTAATTATTATTTTTTGACCAGGTTGTAGAATGTATAAGTTGGCTTTACGTATACTTAACAGGGTTATCTTTATGATCGGGGCACGGCAGAGCCTCCCTAGTCCGACCAAAGTGCTCGACTCGGGCCATACTTGGACCCACGACCCAGCACGAGAAATAAGGTAATATGTAGGTAAATATAACCCTTTACAGGTGACCAGGACACTGTGATCAATTTTTGGCAAGGGAAATGATCATTTGTTGCCATTTTGGAGGTGTTTATGAATGTGGAAGAGACCCAGCATCCTGTGATGGCACTAATAACATCAAGAGATAATAAATAAAGTAATATTTAGGTCAATTTAACCCTTTACAGGTGACCAGGACACTGTAATCAATTTTTGGCAAGGGAAATGATCATTTTTTACCATTTTTGGGGTGTTTATGATTATACAGTAGACAGTATGAGTACAGTAACATCAACAGATAATACATAAAACAATTATTTGGTAAATTTTAGCCTCCGTGAAAACTTGAGCGATTCAATCACTTTTTGGCAAGTAAAATGCTATTTAATTGTCTACAATTAAATCATCAATAAAGAATTTAAAGATATTTTGAGGCATTTTTTATAGGTAAACAGGAGGGTGTAGTCACTATTTGGCAAGGGAAAATCTTAATTTTGTGTGCTGAAGTGCTTTTATCTTATTACTTTTAAATAGAGCAATGTAATGTATAGATAGTAACCTACACAGTGTCATTAAAGCCAAAGCTTGGTCAGTTTAAATACTATTTTTCAAGTAAAAATGTGCCCCAAACTAGTTAACTGTGGCTCCATGTCAAGTGGAATAAAGAAAGGAAGGGGGGATAAATCAAATCGCTGGAGAATTGTTTATTTACATTTATACAATGTTTACATTCAATACAGGGCGCCATTTTACATTGTTTATTTTTTAGTATCAAGGCTGTAACATAAAGAAAGCCAGTTCTTACCACAAACCATCTTTCAATCACAAATATTGCAAAACGGATTAATATATCCTCATTGTGAACGTTTAAGACAAATAGCAACACTTAAAACAACTTCCGAACTGGAAAAACTAATATCCGCGATAAACATCTGTTTAAGTACCGGAAGACGTTATCTCTGCCTTCTGAATGTTCATATTGCTAGATATGCTGAGTTTTAGGGCGAAATCCTGGGGAATTTCGTCTAGAAATGCAATTACCTAACCGTGCGCGATCCCGTGGTGGCTAATCAGTTTCTGGCAGACGATCACTTTTGGTCACAACACCGGCTTTAGATTCAGTTAATGAATGCTAAGTACTGTTGGACTATTACGGTTGGTGCATATCCTGTGTGTGTAATTTTGTGGTTTGGACATTAAGAGCCTGATATTTATTCTACTTATAATTTAATTTAATAAGGGGGTTTATTGTGTTCACATTCTACCTGGTGTTAAATAATAATTGAGTTTGTGTCTCAGTAAAAGAGTGTGTAGGTCCAAAAGTAAATTACCTGAGAGGTAATTAAAGGACAGATATAGAACAAGTTGTTAGAACCCAGAGCCCATTCAAGTAATTCCTGAGAGAAGAAGGGCTGCAAAGCCATAAAACAAAACAAAAAACCAGTCATATTTATGGTCATAAGAGGTGTAGTCTAATGGTTTATGCTCTTTTATGAAAGATGAACCATTCTACATATTAATTTGAGATATTAATTTTAATAAATTAACAACCAAATTTTATAGTTTTAAGAAGACTCAAAGGTTGTTTTCATTAATAAACTGACGATAATATCCGTGGGTCTGTGTTTCAGTTCAATGAAGAGACAAGTTTGAAAGTTAAAAGTTTTAATTCTTCAAATTAAACTAATGATTTTGAAACGACAAGCATAGGAAATAAGAATCAACATTGGCAACTTTGTTGAACAATCTTTAACAGTTGATATTTTAAACTTGCTCAAATAGACCTTGTGTTGGATGTGCTGAAGATTGAGAATGAGGTGATGTGATATGATTATGGATGCGTGTGTGCGTCTGATTTTGCTTCAGGAAGAAACAGGTGTCTGAGTGAAAAGTGATGGTTTGAATAAACTTTTGTTGGAAAAGATGCATCAAACACTATCTATTGTGTTCTGCCTCACCGTACGAGGACCCTCGTTTAGATCCGGGACCCAGGAGGGTGGTACTCCAGATGACACCTCAGCTGGCAGAGGAGACGGAGCTGTGCTGGCGACCCGGTCCAGAGATGCCCCCCGGTACACGTGATGATAAAGCGTTTGCAGATGCGCTTTCTTAAGTTTAAATTACTCAGAAATCAAAAGACTCGGGACGAGTCTGCGTTAGCGGTTGCAACTCAGCTATCCTGTCTGGTTTGGCAGGAACAGCGTGAGGGGGGGGACAGGAGCCGCAGGCTCCCTTCCCCGTGTGTGTGTTCAACACGTCCGATCTCTCTCGTTGTCAAAAACCGAACTGAGTCATAAGACTGAAACTTACCAAACCCAGTTCTCTTCTCAAAGCAAACGTGTGCGTCAGAGCAAATGTGTTTTGGAGTTTACTGTGAGAGTTTGTGTGTGTGTGAGTGTTTGAGTGAGTGTTTGAGTGTGTGAAGGTCACCACTAAAACATCTTCAAAACATTACTTAATTAAGCATTGCCTCATTATAGTGATTATGATTAACCAAAGCATAATAATAATTCATTTGATTAAAATACATTTATAATGAGTAAAATGGTAAAATGATTATTTAGCATTAATAAACAAAGGAAGCGTAAGACTCTTTATTATGACTAGCTTCCATGAGAACGACATCTTCTGGCACTGCAGGTGTTCAGATGTTATGGTTTGCAGCAGACTCTTGCAGACTTCATGTCGGCAAAGGTCTCACTATGTGGGTTAAATTCTCAGCGACCCAGCTTTGACCCAGCTGAGTCAAATGAAACCTTTGGCACAGAAAACCCATATTTCCTCACGTTACAGATGGTTAACCGTGATAAATGTTCCGCCTCCCACAAAGAGATGGTAAAAGTGAATGTGGGCATAATTATATACATTTTATTACTTTATTATGTATTATTTATTATTGACTATTACTCCAAAGAGTTCAGACAAAGGCAGCTGGACTTCTTTGGTTTCTTTAAAACGTTTCACTTCTCCTCTGAGGAGCTTTGTCAGTTCTAACTGGAATATGGGAGAGCCAAGTTTATAAGCTGTAGCTGTCTGTTGTTATTTAAAGAGCAGAAACTACTGTGAGTACCCCGCCTCTCCATCTCCTGATGAGTCGTTAGCCTCTACTGAGGGAGTCGTGTTGATTAGATGCAGGAAGGTGTGACCTAGACTGAAACTGAATGAGATTCAAAGCTGCATTATTGGTACTGGAAAGGTGAAATCTAAGCCCCGCCCCTATTTAAAGTGGGTTTTCGTGTTTTGACTTAGATAGATGATTTGAGAGAGGAGTAAAAGAAGCTATCTTCTCTGTCCAGAATGTGGACTTTGTCATCTTCAAAGGTGTGTCCTTGTCCTTCAGGTGAAGGTGGACTGCAGAGTTTTGACCTGAAGAGGTGGCTCTCCTGTGTTGTGTTATGTTCTTGTGTACTTGTTGTTTAGTTTCTCTAATGTAAACATCTGGACAGTGCTCCTACACTGGACTGCATAAACGACCCCACTGAGCTTCTGTTTGGGTGTTTTGTCTTCTGGATGGACCAGGTTCTGTCTGAGGGTGTTGTTGGATTAAAGTTTACTGGGATGTTGTGTTTGGAGAAGATTCTTCTAAGTTTCTCTGAGACTCCTGCCACGTATGTGATGATGGTGCCTTTGTGTAAAGGGTGTTGTTGTTAGGTTGGTAGCAGAGCTCTCATGTTTAGTGTTAAGTTCAGTGAGATCATGGAATGGGATCAAGAATTTTCTACTGACAGGAAAAAGATCTCAGCTAACATAGCTGTAGATCACACTGGATAAGTCTCTGTGGTTGCATTTATTTTACATTTATTTTACTACCTCTTAC
Source organism: Nothobranchius furzeri (assembly GCF_043380555.1). Taxonomy (NCBI): domain Eukaryota; kingdom Metazoa; phylum Chordata; class Actinopteri; order Cyprinodontiformes; family Nothobranchiidae; genus Nothobranchius; species Nothobranchius furzeri. The sequence goes on from NC_091745.1 coordinate 30,109,212, forward strand.
TAGAGCTGTCTTTAGTAAGCACAAAATATCTTTGGTTGTACACCTGTGCAATAGCAATAAAGTATCTTGATTCCTGTTAAATGTACTTCCTGAATGAGTGACCTTTTCAGGCTAAAATAACAAAATGACAAATACAGACAGAAGGACAACTTCTTTCTTCTTTTATAATGTGTTGCATCACCACCTGGTATCAGAACAGTTCTCAGAATTGGAAGTCATTCAAAAATCAAACAACTTGGACTCAGATCAGTGGCAAAAATGTGGTTGTAACATCTCTAGATATAAGAGCTTTAAAAACTAAAACTATTATTTATGAACTAACATTAACACTAATGACACTAATTGATATATTTTTATTTTGTTGTTTGAACCCAAGTTTCTCATTATCTGAATTTTCTAACTTGTTGGATTGCTCTATAAGTGCCCCCTTTTTTTTTTACTTTGAGCACCCGCCCCTTCAAAGGTCTCTGCATGGCCCTGGTCTCTACAGTCTGTGGCAGCCGTGGCAGGTGCCACTGTAAGCCGTGGCAGCCGTGGCAGCTGTGGCAGCAGGGGCCGTGGCAGCTGTGGCAGGTACCGTGGCAGCTGTGGCAGCAGTGACAGGGACTGTGGCAGCTGTGGCAGGTACCGTGGCAGCTGTGGCAGCAGGTACCGTGGCAGCCGTGGCAACAGTGGCAGGGTCCGTGGCAGTTGTGGCAGGTGCCACTAAAAGCCGTGGCACCACCCGAAAGTGTTGGGGGCTGCCACCGGAAGTGCCACTCGCGCTGCCGCTACCACAAATCGCTCCTGCTGTCTCTCCTTATTAGAGTTGAGCAGCGCCTCGCCTGGAAAAAAGACGAGAGCAGACCCACGCAGCAGGGTGAGTGGCTGAAAGCAGGTGTTATGTTGATATGTGTTACGGTCAACCATCAAGAACAAGACGGACTCCGTTTGAACTCCAGACACAGTGAGCACCTCACCGGAAACGCACAGGTACATGCTACATGTTCATACTAATTCAACAGACAACAATCTCACCTGGGTGGTTCGGTCTCTCCGACGAGCCCCAGTGAGTCGTGGAGGATGGCTGCTTATACTGAGCCAGGATTCTCTGGAGGTTTCTTCCTGTTAAAAGGGAGTTTTCCTCTCCACTGTCACTATATGCTTGCTTAGTATGAGGATTGCTGTATAGTCACTGACACTAGTCAGTGACTTGATGCAATTTGCTGGGTTCCTTATATAGGAAATATCATTTCTGATTGGCTTAATGAACTGACCTGAATTGGAATGTTTATTATGTGAAGTGCCTTGAGACGACTCTTGTCGTGATTTGGCGCTATATAAATAAACTTGAATTGAATTGACCGAAGTGGACCTGACGAACTGCTGGATGGAGCTAGCAGGGACCGGAGCCGGTGTTATGTCGATATGTGTTCCGCCCTCTAGATCTGTTTCTTTTGCACCCAGCTGCGAGTTTGAAGCATCCACTTGCAAAAAATGTGTGCCCTCACCTCACGCTAATCTACTCCATCTACTCCACCTAACCATAACCCTGAAACAAACTTAAAAATTGTCTACACATAATATTTAAAAAAATTATATTTATGCAAAACATTAATTTTGGGTGACATGGGGGGTTCTGGTTAGGGTCAGAGCTATAGCTCTGGGACCTCTTGCGATTCCAACTTTTTTTTTAAGCTTTATTTACAATTGAACAATACAAACTCTCGTTGGGGGAACATAGATCAGAACATAACAGGCCACAACCATAAAACAAAAAAACAAATAAGGCATAAACAAAATAAACATCCAGTTCTTTAATTGTCCATGTCCCTGCTTAATAAGGCCACTTTCTTGTTTGTGTCTCCCAAAGCTTTTAGCGATGTCGGTAGGGATTTCAATTCACACTGCAGTACAGGTGCTGGCCAGTAAATTAGAATATCATCAAAAGGTTGAAAATATTTCAGTAATTCCATTCAAAACGTGAAACTTGTACATTATATTCATGCAATGCACACAGACCAATGTATTTCCGATGTTTATTACGTTTAATTTTGATATTTATAGGTGACAACCAATGAAAACATCAAATCTGGTATCTCAGAAAATTAGAATATTCTAAAGGCCAATGAAAAAATGTTTGTTTCTCTAATGTTGGCCAACTGAAAAGAATGAACATGAAAAGAATGTGCATGTATAGCACTCAATACTTAGTCGGGGCTCCTTTTGCCTCAATAACTGCAGTAATGCGGCGTGGCATGGACTCGATCAGTCTGTGGCACTGCTCAGGTGTTATGAGAGCCCAGGTTGCTCTGATAGTCGTCTTCAGCTCCTCTGCATTGTTGGGTCTAGCGTATTGCATCCTCCGCTTCACAATACCCCATAGATTTTCTATGGGGTTAAGGTCAGGCGAGTTTGCTGGCCAATCAAGGACAGGGATACCATGGTCCTTGAACCAGGTGCTGGTGGTTTTGGCACTGTGTGCAGGTGCCAAGTCCTGTTGAAAGGTGAAGTCTGCATCCCCATAAAGTTGGTCAGCAGCAGGAAGCATGAAGTGCTCTAAAACTTCCTGGTAGACGGCTGCATTGACCCTGGACCTCAGGAAACAGAGTGGGCCAACACCGGCAGATGACATGGCACCCCACACCATCACTGACGGTGGAAACTTTACACTGGACCTCATGCAACGTGGATTCTGTGCTTCTCCGCTCTTCCTCCAGACTCTGGGTCCTTGATTTCCAAAGGAAATGCAGAACTTGCTTTCATCAGAATACATAACTTTGGACCACTCAGCATCAGTCCAGTCCTTTTTGTCCTTGGCCCAGGCGAGACGCTTCTTGCGCTGTTTCTTGTTCAAGAGTGGCTTGACACACGGAATGCGACACCTGAATCCCATGTCTTTCATGAGTCTCCTCGTGGTGGTTCTTGAAGCGCTGACTCCAGCTGCAGTCCACTCTTTGTGGATCTCCCCCACATTTTTGAATGGGTTTGTCGTCACAATTCTCTGCAGGGTGCGGTTATCCCTAGAGCTTGTACACTTTTTTCTACCACATTTTTTCCGTCCCTTCGCCTGTCTGTTAATGTGCTTGGACACAGAGCTCTGCGAACAGCCAGCTTCTTTAGCAATCACCTTTTGTGTCTTGCCCTCCTTGTGCAAGGTGTCAATGATTGTCTTTTGGACAGCTGTTAAGTCAGAAGTCTTCCCCATGATTGTGGTGCCTTCAAAACAAGACTGAGGGACCTTTTAAAGGCCTTTGCAGGTGTTTTGAGTAAACCAGCTGATTAGAGTGGCAGCAGGTGTCTTCTATATTCAGCCTTTTCAGAATATTCTAATTTTTTGAGATACCAAATTTGGAGTTTTCATTAGTTGTCACTTATGAATATCAAATTTAAATGTAATGAACATTGGAAATACATTGGTCTGTGTGCATTGCATGAATATAATGTACAAGTTTCACGTTTTGAATGGAATTACTGAAATATTTTCAACCTTTTGATGATATTCTAATTTACTGGCCAGCACCTGTATATTAAGGGATGGCTTTTTGTTTCCCCCAAAGAGAAGATTTTGTATGGAAAAGAGGGAGTTCTCCATGTTGTGTAATGTTGTGATCCTACTATACCAACTACGCGCGCTGGTTGGTTCGCTGCCTCAGCAGTGTGCAGTTTCTGACTTTCTCCGACAGGTGACGTTAGCAAACACCACAGAGGCTTGTTTTCTCCGAGTGAAAGAAGAAAGAAGAAGGAAAGGTGTGGGAAACTGGGATAATGTGGAAGAAAGGTTAAATGACACTCATCAATCATTCATCCCTATATATACTGATGGGTCGAAAGAGTCAGGAAATATAACGGGATTTTCTTTCTGGATTTCGAAATTTAGTATATATCATAAAAGTCGAAAATCTAATAATCTGTCAATTCATGCAGTGGAAAGGTTAGCCATTTCATTTAGTTTACAGTGGATAGAACAAAATGGTGTTAGGAAAAGTATTTGCTCAGACTCCATGTCTGTATTGTTATCAATTAAAGAAATATCAGCTGATAAGAGGTCAGATATTTTGTATGAAATATTTGAGTGCTTGTTTAGGTTGATGAAGAATAATTCAGAGGTTAGGTTTATGTGGGTTCCAGCTCACAGTGGAGTAGAGAGTGATGAAATAGCTGATTATTATGCAAAGCAGGCAACGAAACTGGATACTGTGATGGAGGTTCCATACAGTGTTGCGGAGGTGAAAACAGTTATTAGACAGCAGATTGTGGATGAATGGCAAGACCAATGGATAAGGGATGTGAAAGGAAGACATTTATACAAATTAAAGGAAAAGGTTGGAAGAATGGAAGTCATTCAAATGAGTAACAGGACTCAAGTAGTAATATCAAGGATGAGAATGGGACATTCAGCTTTGAACAGTACACTTTTATTCTTGGACAGCATAATACCGGTATGTGTGACTGTGGACTTGATAGGGAAACAGTAGAACATGTATTATGTACTTGTAGAAAATATGTGGGGAATAGTAAACTGTTGGTTAAAAAATTAAAAGTTACAGGATATAAGAAATATGATTTGAATATTCTGTTAAATGGGGTAATAGTAGTTTATAAGTTAGTCAGACTTTTTAAGGAAAAGTGGAATACTTAATAGAATTTAGTTGTTGTTTTTTTTTTTTTTTTGTAGGATACTCCCCACTTCAACTCACACTCCCATTCAATAGGTGGCGGAAATGCACCTGAAAGTTGGTTGCCACCCGCCAATTAAACGACCAAAGAAGAAGAAGAAGAAGGAGGAGGAGGAATCGTTCTTCATCAAAACTCACACAAAGACATTGAATGAGGTGATGGAGGTCCCTGGGTCGGACAGCGACTGGAGGAGCGCGCAGTTTCGGCAGAAAGTCGTGGCTCAGATGTGAGAAACTTCGTTTCTTTTTATTGTCCCAAGTTTCTGTTAGATTAGCTCACGAGCTAAGCTAACGTTAGCCCGGCTAGGAAGAACGCCACTTTCAAATGTGTTGTCATAAAGATGTTATTATGTAGAAAAGCGAGACATTCATATCTGATGCATTTAAACACGACGTTAAATGTTTGTACCAAGTTCTAAACCAGCTCTCTGAATCTCGGAACTGTCAAAATATTTAAATATCGGAAAATTTTCATCTGTTGTAATTTTTATTCCTAATGATCTTAGCTGTCTTATGAATTTGTTAAATGTTGCTTCAGCTTGGTGTAGATTAAGTGATTTGATGTTATAAACCTCTTACAGTGTGTTGTTGATGTGTTTGATTCATGTTTCTGTCACTGATCTTAAAACATTAAACTAGCCCACCTGGCTAGTGTTTCGTTTTTATTTTCTGTTTCGATTATTTTTAGCCTTGTATAATTGTTATTGTTTTCTGCAGGTTTCCAGTATGTATGATGTTTTAACTTGTTCAGCACTTCGGTATGTCATATTGATGTGCTATATAAGTAAAGCTGCTGATCTGCTGAAGATGCCAGAGTTGTTCATGAGTATGATGTTAATTTAGTCAGCCTATGACACCTTTGTTAGTTCAACCTGTTTATTTAGTTATACGGTTGTCATGAATTTGGCTTCTCTCACTCAGAGTTTCAAAATTCATCATTAGCGTCCGTGATCAGATAAACTACAATATTCATAATAATCATTGAATCTGTAGTTTAAATATAGTTGAAGAAAATAAATAATTTAAACTGGGTATAAGCTAATGATGCAAAAGTGTCCCACGGATGCAGATGATCAATTCAGATTTTTAAAGTGTGATTTGTGTTTATTCCAGTGAAGAGGCCATGAGGAAGGCAGGAACTGTCAACACGACACACAAGTCTGGGACTGACATGGAGAACCATGTTTACATGAAAGCCAAAACCAGAGTGAGTACCACTGTTGCCAACTGTTTTTGACTGAAAATAGCTGAAGACCAACCCCAACCCCCCCCCCCCCCCAGTCACTAGATGTCGCCAGATGATGTCACGGGCTAATTTGCATACAACACAATGACATCATCTTGTTTGCGTGATGACGTCACCAAGTTTGCGTCACAGCGTCACCGGTCTTGTAGAGTAAATCAGATAAAACCCGCATGATTCTATTTTAAAAATTATTTAATTTATTTTTATATTTTATTAAAATAAAAACCCCATAGAATACAAAACAGCAGCCTTTAAAACGTTAAGGAAAGACGCCACAAAAAATGGAAGGAATATTTCTATTTTGTCTGAAGAGAATGGAACTCTTAAACACAAAAATATTAAATTGATAGGAATGTATGTATGATTGAATTACAATGAATTTTCTCTTGTAGTTTTCAAGTGCCTTGAGATGTATTCTGTTGTGATTCAGTGCTATATATTGACCTAACAGATAAAATATATTGTTGGGTATTTTTATTATTTAATCCAGGCGTACCTCAAAGAAAGTCCAAAACACACAAGGTGGGTTAGAGATAATAATGTTATTAATACCATTTACCAGTAAACACAAATAATCAATAATCAGATTTTGCAAAATCGGAGAGAGTAAAGTCAAGGGAGGTCGGTTTAGTCTCTCGACGAGCGGGGGCCCATCGAAAGGATGAGATATGACAAAGCACACACACATTAAAAGTTGACCCAACCTCTTCCTTCACAGACAGCGAACTTTCCCAGGTTCAGAGAGCTTTGTTGTGATAACAGAACTGCAGACTTACAAGGTCGATTTTCCCCTGCGGCAGGGGCCGGTTAATAACACCAGATGTTTCTCAGAAAATAAGGCTAATGAACTCTGTTTGAAAAAACAATCTTTTTATCCAACATATATATATTTTATTTTTGTTTGGTTTTGTTGTTTTTAGTACTTTTGTGTAAAAAGAAGCAGGTCGTATTTAGTACTCAGAAACGTTACATGCAAACTGCCAATGACCTGAGGTGTTTGTCTTACAGTATTATTCTGTTTATTATAAAAGTTTTAAATGTGCTACGTTATTGAAATCACAGAGTTCCAGTGTTCCTTGAATGCACCACAAGTGGTGCGAGAAGCCATGTGTGAGTGCGACGCTGCCTGCCAGTGCCAGCCAAGCTCAGCTGCTGAAATGCGGAAGGAGCGGTCGCCCTTTATGTAGCTCCGGTGGCGATCTCAAATAATGGACTCGTGAAAGAAAACCCACAAAAGGTTTGATTGGCCAACGGGGGTAGCGTGATCATGCTGCACGCACATGCGCAGATTATTTTCTTTCTGATCCTCTGGAAGGAAGGAGGGGCCTGTCGCTTCAGATGCCTCGCTAATCTGCAGGTAAAGTCGGCTACAAAGTTGTAGTCAAAGTAGCTGAGGGGGGTCAGAAATGTCGCCAGATTTGTCGCTAGGCGCTTTTTGAAAAAAAGTCGTTTAGGGGGTCTGAAAAATCGATAGAAATGGCGACAAAGTTGCTAAGTTGGCAACACTGGTGAGTACCGCTGTCAGGCTGAGGCTCAGAGACAGGTGATCAATGAAAACTCTTTAAATAGAAAGGTGGTGGTTACACAGGAACGGTGAGTCATCATTTGTAAAGGTTCCTGGATCGGGCAGCGCTCAGTCCTGAGGAAGATTTTGATGATGAGTTCAAACCGCTGTGGTGAACAGAAACTCACCAACTTCATCCTTCTGACCTCATCAACCTTAAAACAGACATAATCCAACAATTAACATGTCTTTTAATCATTTTATCATCAAAACTAGCACTGACATGGAATCTGCTGTTGAGACACAGAAAATCATCACAACTTGTTTTCTCTGATCAATAATTACACCAACACATTTGGTTCTGATCAGAGGCAGCAAACATGCAACCTGGGGTCCACTATAAATCTGTGAATGATTTTATTTTATAACAAGCTGTTGCAGGCTGCTTGTTTTAATAATAACTGGGTGATCTGATGACTGATGAGTTAGAAATACTGCTGACCCAAATAAAAACACCAGCAGCACCAGAATAAATGATAAATGACCCGCACTTGTAGCGCCTCTCAGAGTAAGGACTCCAAAGCGCTTTACACTACAGTGTATCATTCATCCATTCACACACTCATCCACACGCTTATGGTGATGAGCTACAATGTAGCCACAGCTGCCCTGGGGCGCACTGACGGAGGCGAGGCTGCCGAGCACGGGCGCCACCGGTCCCTCCGACCACCACCAAGGACACAACAGCAGAATTCTCTGTCCGGAGCCGGGATCGAACCTGCAACCCTCCGATTACTGGACAACCCGCTGTACCTGTTGAGCTACTGCTGCCCAGTAAAAACAAATGTGAAATTTCCCACATAATGGATGAGGATGAGTTTCCATCACTGGTGAAAAATGATCCGTCTCAGCTCCTGGCCTGATGGTATGGATCTCTGTTTGTTGTAACTTTATTGCCGTTAAAATTCAGTAAAAAGCCAACGTTTGTCCTGGAAACCTCATCTGTTTATGCTGCGGTCCACATGAACGGGTTTCTGTCTCCAATCTTAACTTCTTGTGTCTTCTTTAAAAAAATCCAGCTTTCCATTTAAAGTTCATCTTGAGCGCTGACTTGGTGCTCTGAGCACTTGCAGTAAAGTTTACGATGTTATTGATTCCACAGTAAATGACTAAGTCGTGAGTCTCGTAGTTAAAGTTTTCACAAACAGAATGAAACGGTGTGTTTCAGGAGGAGTATCTGTCACTGGTGGCGAGGCTGATCATCCACTTCAGAGACATTCGTGAGTACATGATCAGTGATTGTTGTTTGTTTCTGACAGTAAAAACTAAGCAGTTATTGATCTCTGTTACAGATAAGAAGGCTCTCGGAGGACCAGGTAAGTGGGGCTCTGGTCTCTGATGGGGTTCCTCTGTGTTCTGCTCTGGGCTGGACCCATCTGTACTGGACTCATGGTGGTTCTGATTTCTGCTGCATGTTGGAGCTGTATAATGTAATCTGTTGTTTACCCTCTGCTAGATCCCATGAATGCCCTGACTAACCTGACAGGGGTTGGAGGGGGCCCAGGCACCATTGGCATGGGGCCTCGCCCCCCTGGAGCTCCAGTGGGTGGCATGGGGGCCATGGGGCCGATGCAGATAGGTCAGCATGCCATGGCAGGGGTGACTGGAAACCCACAAGCCAGTGAGTGTGTTCCCCTTGTGTGCTGTAAATGCTCATGGTGAGAGCGCTCGCTGAATGCAGGCTGTGTGGAAACGAGCTTCTCACGTTTAGGGTCTGATGGCACGTTGTGTGTTTGAGCTCTTATTGGGCTGGTTCTGAGACATGGACCGGTTAGGTTGTTCACCTCATTCTCCTCTCTCTGCAGTAGGGGGGCCAGGTCAGATGTCTGTGCAGCAGATGGTGCAGCAGCAGCAGCAGCAGCAGTCCATGCAGTTCCAACAGTTCCAGCAGCAGCAGCAGAACGCAGCCCTCCAGCAGCAGCTCAGGGCGCAGCAGCTGCAGCAGCTACAGCAGCAGCAGGCCCAGAACCAGCAGCTACAGAATCAGGTATACGATCCTGACCAGGTCTCTGGTTGACTCTGATGGTGCTGCAGTGAAACACAAAGGTGCTTTGTTGCAGCGTTGATAAAAGTCAAATATTGTGATAAAGAAACTGTCTGGCCAAAAAAATAAGCTAAGCACCTGGATCTATGATCTGGGGTTCCTGCGGTTGGTCAGGTCTATGTTCAGCAACTTTATGAGAACCAAAGAATGAGGTCAGCTGGCTGCCTGGACTTACTGATTACCCAGGTTATTGCATCAATGGATTTTCCCCTCCCCAGTGGCATGGGCATATTCCCAGATAATGATGCTAGGATTCACTTGTCTCAAAGTGTGAAAGAGTGGTTCAGACATCATTTTCACACACGGATCAGCCACCAGAGTCCAGACCCTAACTCCTGAGAATCTTTAGGATGTGCAGGAGAAGGCTTTATGCAGTGGTTCGACTCTTATCATCAAAACCAGATCTTAGTGAAAAATGAAAGCAACACTGGATGGAAACAAATCATGTGACTTACTGACCCAATGCCAGAGCAAATGCACCCCCCCCCCCCCCCCCCCCCCCCCACACACACACACACACACACACACACAGATTATGTCTGTCACCTTTTTGGTGACGATGTATTTCCAGGCCAGACTGTGTATATGTCTGCCCTAGCTCTGAGAGATGATGATGGTTGTTTTAAACTGGATTTTATCAGAGCTAGTTAGTGTTCAGAACCACAGGGTACTAACCCTAACCAGTTAATAACCTGAGGTTTGTTATGTGTACGGTATTTACTTCCCTCTTCTGCTGGATGTTTTCATGATGTTCGCCGTCTGTGTCAGCAGATGCATCAGAACCGTATTCAACAGCAGCACATGCTGCAGTTGCAGCAGCAACAACAACAGCAGCAGCAACAACAGCAGGCTCAGGTTCAGTCCATCCAACAGATGGTGCAACAGCAGCAGCAGGTTCAGCCTGGTCAGATGCCTCCACACACTCAGCAGCAGCAGCCCGGAATGATGCCTCAGTCTCTACCAGGACAGATGACATCAGTTCAACATGTTTCCCTCAGCACCCTGAACCATCAGCAGCAGCAGCTGAAGTTCCAGGTGAAACTAGGATCTGTCTGCGTGTTTGGTCGGACCTACACACACTAAGTGGGCAGCACAGAGTCGCCCTCCTTCTGTTTGATTCCTTTGTGCTTTTCTGTAGCAGACTCGGGCGACCTTACCCCCTCAGCAGGTCACTGCTCAGTCGCAGCTCAATGCTGCTGCAGCAGCAGCGGCCGCCGCTGCAGCAGCGGCTGCTGCCGTACCTGGACAGGTAAGAACGCTGCAGGTTCAGCTGCTTTCATAACAACAAGAACAAACCGAATCGATCGATCATTCCTTCATCATTCTGCTTATCATCGGGTCTGTTACCTGCTTCTATTCATCTCTCTCTCTCTCTCTCTTTTTCTCTCTCTCTCTCTCTCTCTCTCTCTCTCTCTTTCTCTTGTCCTGTTCAAAGACGGTTCGTCCTCCCATTCAGAATCTGGTCCGGCAGCCGCGACCCCCGCTGAACTCCTCCATCCCTCCTCCTAACGCTGCTGCAGGGATCGGAGCACAGATGATGTCGCAGCAGGTACTTGTTTCCCCGTTGACCTCAAGGCTACAGTGTGTGTTCAGCTCTGTTTCCACCTCTCCGTCTGCTCTTCTTCTACCAATCACTATTATTGAACGCTTGACAGAGATTAGGACTTGGTTTTCAAATAACTTCCTCCAACTAAACCCCAAGAAAACAAGAGGTACTCCTCATGGGTATGAAATCTGCTCTGGGGAAGGCTGGCATCTTCTCCTTAGCCTGTGATGGTTCCTCGGTTTCCTGTCTGGCATAGGTCAAGAGCCTTGGAGTTATGTTGGATTGTACTCTCCATTTCAAGCTCGTATCGATTCCATCACCCGAACAGCCTTTTTCCATCTCTGTAATATAAATCATCTCCGTCCCTCTCTTTCCGAGCATGATGCTGCTATTTTAGTAAATAGTTTGGTCATGTCTCGTTTAGATTTCTGTAATTGTCTTCTGTTCGGCTTACCCCAAAAGTCACTTCATAAGCTGCAGCTCGTGTCGTCACAGGAACCCCTCTTACTCCTGTTCTACCACAGCTTCACTGGCTCCTGTTCTACCACAGCTTCACTGGCTCCTGTTCTACCACAGCTTCACTGGCTCCTGTTCTATCGAAGCTTCACTGGCTCCTGATCACATTTAGAATTTTTTTACAAACGGCTTCTTTTCACGTTTAAGGCTCTGCATAATCTCTCTCCCTCCTATATCTCCCAACTCATCTAAGTCTCGGTTCCCTCTCGAGTCCTTTGCTCCTCTGGGTCTTTGAATTTGCATAACCCTCCTGCTCAGCTCACCACTGTGGGGAAACGCTCCTTCAGCAGACTTGCTGCCTCCTTGTGGACCTCTCTCTCGGCAGACCTTAGGAACATCACATCTCTCTCACTGATCTAATCTAGGCTTAAAACACATCCTTTTAAAGTTGCCTACTCAGTGTAATTATGCCTTTATGCTGATTGTTTTTAAATTGTTGGTTTTAGTCGTTTTATCGTGGGCTCTTTTTGTTTTGTGTTGTACGGCGGCCTTGGTTGTAAGAAAGGCACCTGAAATCAAATGAAATGAAAACGTTTGGCCAACAACCCAGTTCTGGTGATATGATTGTGGTGAATATCACTCATTTCTGATCATCCAATCACCTCCACAGGGGCAGCAGCACTCCATGATGTCATCACCTCTACAGGTGCACACACCTCAGATGCCACCTCCTCCCCAGCCATCACCACAGCCTCCCACCTCCCAGCCCAACTCAGCCAGGTACAGAAGGTGTTCTGAAGCCACACCCCTTTACATGCTGCAGGTTGTTCACCTGTTCACTTCCTCCTTTCAGCTCTGGACCAACACCGTCTCCAGGGGGGTTTCAGCCCAGTCCGTCCCCTCAGCCGTCTCCCAGCCCGGTCACCTCTAGAACCCCCCAGCCGAGCCTCAGCGTGGCCTCACCTGGACCACTCAATACTCCAGGTAACACACCTGCAGCTTGAAGCTTGTTTTTGTGCTGGTGGATGTGCAGCGCCCTCTGGTGGTTTGAATGAACTCCACTTAAAGAGCAAGCCACCCCCAAATCAACATTTTTTTGCTGATAAACTAAATAAACGAGTGTCTAATCGTGCTGCAGACACGTGTCGTCAATAATTTGGTACTTCAGTGCATTTTAGTTAAAATTTAAATATTCTGCCTAAAGCTGTCAGTGTTGTGCCGTCGTCAGGTAAAAACTCTGCACTGCATTTGAATTTAAATCTGCCACTGCTATTGGCTAAGAGGTATGCTATGATGTAAACTGGTCCTTATGATGTCACAATGTCGTTGTGAGCCTGTGTGTGTGTACTGGTTTGCGGCTCCGCCCTCTCGGTCTGCAAGGCAACAGCATTTGTTGCATTTTTCAAACATGAAGAGGGAGTTGAGTGAGAATCTGGTAGGGGGTGACTTGCTCTTTAAGCACATTTAACCAAACAGGAGAAAACTCAGGTCGTGTGACTTTATCCCGACCCCACCTGCTGTCAGGTAATCCCAACTCGGTGATGAGTCCGGCCGGAGCCACGTCTCTGGAGGAGCAGCAGTACATGGAAAAACTCAAGCAGCTGTCCAAGTACATAGAGCCGCTTCGCCGGATGATCAACAAGATCGACAAGAATGAAGGTCAGCCTCTGTTAGTTGGTTCTCTCACTGTTAGGTTGTTGTTTTTCCTCTCACAGCCCAGATTATTTATTTACTCTATTTTATTTACAGGAAAACTGGTTCAAGTTATTTTGGGGCCAATTTCACTCATTCCTCCATTTATTTTGACAGAAAAATTCATTCTCATTATTTCCTTATCGAATAGACTAATAACGCTGTCTGCTTGTATTTACGGAGAAACAGGGTTAGGGTTAGGGTCAGCAGGCTGTGTGTGAGTCAGGAAGACAACGTGGGGTTGGGCCGGAAGCCTGATTCTGGTCAGCAGCTGATTAATCCGTCATCTTAACTGAAGTAAATCTGGTTTCTACAGAAGCAGCACGCAGTCGCCAGGCTGGGTCTGAATTTCAGGGTGAAACAAAAGTGCTGCATGACATTAGTGGCTGTTGGTTTGCTGGACAGATGATGACATCATTCAATAAAACAGGAAGTGGACGTTAGCAGATGTGTTCTGTGCTTTCAGACAGGAAAAAGGACCTGAGTAAGATGAAGAGCTTGCTGAACATCCTCACTGATCCAACCATCAGGTAACGTCTGTTTGCATCATGGCCGTGTCACACAAAGGGACGAGACAGAATCAGCTGATCGATCAATGACATCATTGTCTGGCTGGTTGGAGCTGTGCCTGAATCTGTGTGTTTAGGACTTTAGTAGGACCTACAGGTCCATCTGTCTTCAGCATCTTCATCATTTCATCATCTATGGTTCAGGATGAGAAGCTGCTTCTTTACCAGCGGAGGCTGGAACCGTTTCTCTTGGTTCTTCTGATGTTTGTCTCGTGGTCTGACCTACAGATGTCCTCTGAAGACGCTGGAGAAATGTGAGATTGCTTTAGAAAAGCTGAAGAACGATATGGCCGTGGTAAGAAGAGCTCCTCATCACGTCTTGCTCTATCCAGCGTTAAAGCTGGTGATATTTAGCTCCAGTCTCTCTAGACTGACACAACTGGCTCATCCCTTGAGTTAAATCCCTTTTTCTAGCTGAATGGTCCAAATGCAGGAATGAGTGACACTGAGAGAAAAAAAATCTGACAAAATCCAAAGAAACACCCGGGAAGACTCCTGGATGAGGGTTTTAAACCAGATGAGATCATGGCTTAGACATCTACCAGAACCAGCCTCATGAGTATCGTTGTTTCCGTTGCAGCCAACTCCGCCTCCTCCGCCCATTCCTACCAAGCAGCAGTATCTCTGCCAGCCGCTGCTCGATGCTGTCATGACCAACATCCGCTCTCCAGTCTTCAACCACTCCCTGTACCGGACGTTCGCCCCCGCCATGAGCGCCATCCACGGGCCACCCATCCTGTAGGTACCACTCAAGGGATTACAGTAGCTCCTGTTGCCCCCATGCAGCATTTAACTCTCTGCTGCTCAGGGGGCCCAACATCTCTGGGAGGAAGAGGAAGCATGAGGAGGACGAGCGACAGACCATCCCCAACATTCTACAGGGGGAGGTGGCCCGCCTCGACATAAAGTTTCTGGTCAACCTTGACCCCTCGTTCTGCAGCAACAACGGCACCGTGCACCTCATCTGCAAGTTGGGTGAGTGGCTGAGCGCCATCAGCTGCACCGACCTCAGCTCAGTCCAGTCAGAAAACGATGCGCTGAGGAGGAGTTTTGTTACTAAGACTGTCGGAAGGTTCTCAGTCCTCCAGGTCATCGTAGTCTAAGGAGCTTTGAAAGAAAAGCGTCTGGACTTCTTTGAGTTGCTCGAAGACGTTTCACCTCTCATCCGAGAGGCTTCTTCGTTCTGAAGAAGAAGTCCAGACGCTTTTTCTTTCAAAGCTCCTTAGACGTTACTAAGACTGCTTTCTACAAAGTAACCTTTAAAATAACCAGAGGAAGAAATTTCATTCACATCAAGGCAAAACAGTAACTTGGGTCTACAGGTGGCAGCAGTCATGTTTGAAAGTGATCCAGCTGTGAGCAGCAGTTAGCTCCGACTGCTGCAGGAACCACACTGATGGACCAGGACAGCTGGAAACCTTCTGAACCTCATGTTGTATCCTGGAGTCATTCTCACTCTGTTGTTGTTTGTGTCTCAGATGATAAAAACCTTCCCAGCGTTCCTCCTCTGCAGCTCAGTATTCCTGCCGACTATCCGGATCAGAGCCCATACTGGGATGATGATGGCGAGCAGTACGGTGAGAAGAATCCACATCCTAAACACACAAAACTCTGCTACCCTCCAGTGTCTCACCAAGACAGAAAAATAGGCACGTGTGGTAAATGACCTGCACCTGTGTAGTGCCTTACTGAGTCACAGGACTCCAGAGTGCTTTACACTAGAGTCATTCATCCATTTACCCACTGATGGTATCCTGGGGCACACTGACACAATCGGTGCCACCAGTGTCTTGCCCAAGGACACAGCAACTGGCACAAGTGGAGCCTGGGTTGGAACCACCCACCCAGCAGCAGTCTCCTTCAGCCTCCAGAGGTTCTGAGGTTTAAGTTGGACTGTCGGCTTTAGTCATTCTCATAAAAAGTTGTGTTTATCAAATAATTTGACTGTTTTTCTGCTTGAGAATCAGTTTTATAAAATTAAGTTACAGAAGAAAGCCTCAGTTCTCAGGTTATATCCTTAAAAAATCCATTCATGATCCAAGTATTAAATCTCTGTTGTTTTCTAATTAACTAAATCTGATATTAACAGTTTCAGTGTTTCCCCTAGGAATTTTTCCAGCTGTGGCGGGGGGGCTTGGGGATAAATTATGACACGTCTCTAAAACCCTTTTCAGATAGACATTCTGGAATATGTGTGGACAATTCAATCCGGTTTTTAACTGGAACTATGTTTTCAGACACTCAATAAAGTAAATTTTTCTAGTGCAGAGAGGAGACAACCCATAGAAGCACTGATTTGATCTCATTTCAGAGACAAATAGAACAGGTCAGATGCACCTAATAAATAAAATTACTAACATAAACTCAGGAATCTGTTTCTTTGCTTCACTGTTCTGGTGCTGAAAACATCACTAATGCGGATCGAAGGAGATACACAGATAAACGCACCTCTTATCTAGTCTAGTGAACTAGACCAAATTCTTGCTTTGCAAAGTTTGGTCTAGGCACGCTCCACTGGAACCTCCGCAGCTCCTACCAGGACTCTGGCTGGCCAATCACAGCTCTCTAGAGGGGTTTCAAACACATAAAGAGCTGTGATTGGTCCATAATGGTGGGCCAATCATAGTGCAGGAGGGAGCGGTAAAATACAGGGGGTCCTCAGCAAAAACAAGAAACTACGAATCTGATGAAACCCGCTGGTTTTCTATCAGGCAGTCACGGGGCAGCTCCAACGACCCAGTGGCTGTGCTGGGTCAGTTATCGAGCCCAGTTGGGTGAACGAGCCGAGACGACGTCGTGCTCTGCTTAAGAAGAAGCGTTATTTTCCCGCTTCAGAAGAAGCATCCAACGTGTTTTTACACTTTCTCCGAGACATGTCACGTCGCTAAGTTGTTAGCGCCGCGCGCTAACACGTCAATAGTGCAGCGTAGCCTGCTGGAGGTTTTAAGGGTTCAGATGAAAACACCCGACCTCTCAGGCTGCTTACACATCAATCTTAAGTTGTCGCTGTTGCGCTCACGCCGTAATACAGTATTAGATGCGGTTAAAGTCAGACATGAAAAAATAAATAAATTTTACATGAATAAGTGATGCTTAGCCTGGTGGGGGGAGGAGAACCTGGCCTAATAAGCACGGGAGGAAACCCTGTCAAGATCGTCAACACTCGTTTATCTTAATGCTGTTGAAACATGTAAACCAAAAAGCATTATATCCACTGCTACCTTTCTAATTTTAAACTCAGTAACTTATGCTCTAACTGCACCTTGCCCTGCCTGCTCCTCCTTGCTGCCCGCCGGCTGTGATCACAAGCGACAACATAGTAGTTCCCGCTGCTTCTTCGGGAAACAGCGCAAAAACAAAACAAAAAAAAACTTGGGATCTTGTGGGCGTGGCGGTGGGATTTCAGCCTACGCCTATGTAAGGGAAACCCTGAGTTTAACAAGCTTCTCAGCAAATTAGGGCAAAATAATATCTGCAGCTTGATGTCTGGTTCTGTTCTGGGAACAGTCCTGGTCCTGCAGCTCAGTGGATTTTAAACGGATTCAAGTCTTCAACCATATCCTTCATTATTTTATGCTGAGAATTTAAGATTAAACAAAAATAGTTCTGATGATTCAGGTCATAATCCAGAGTCCTTGGCCTGTTTACAGACTCGGTTGTTAAATGTAAAGCTGCCCCAGAATAAACACTTTTGGTTCCATAAGTAATTAAATAACATGAGACCAATGAGGTCCTTATACCAGAACCAGTTAACGGGTCTAGTTGAGCTCAAACAGATCCTGATTTTTGATGCTGAAAACTCAACGCAGTCGGCTGAGCAGGGATCAGATGTTAACGTGGCTTTTGTTCCTCAGGTGTGAACAGTTTCCTACAGACGGTCCACAGGAACATGACATCCAAACTGCTGCAGCTGCCAGACAAACACTCTGTGACAGAGCTGCTAACCACCTGGGTTCAGAGTGTCCGCCAAGCTTGTCTGTCTGCAGCTTGAAGCCCCTGCCTACTTGAGGCCACGCCCATCCAAAGTGACTCACACTGCATATGACACTACCTTCATTTCACGTTCTGACATGAACAGCTCTGCAGACGTTCAGTATGCTGCTGGTTTCCTGAATGCATCATGGTTTTGGCTCTCTCAGCGCTGGTAAAACAGATTTGCCTCCTGAATAAATGTGTTTTTTTTTTTTTTTTGTAATAAATTTTGTTCTAAGCCTTACATCTATTTGTCATTTGTTTCTTCTTAACATGAATTTTACTTTTACTTTTGTACACTTAGACATGAACTCCTAAATCCAGTCATGGGTTAGAACTAAAGTACACAAGTTTCTTTAACCCATCATTGACAACTGAGTTTCTGTCCACAAGTGGTTTCATCACTTTGGTCTTTGACATATTGTTGGCTTTTTGATTTCAATCAGTCAATCAATCAAATTTTATTTCTAAAGCGCTTTTCAAGCAAAGTGTGATTCAAAGTGCTTTACAAAATGACCCCAGATTCCCATAACAGGTTAAAAACATTAACAAACATATGCAAGCACACGCACACACACACAGACTCACACACACACAAGTAAAAATTATATTAGGCTGAGTCTAGATGAGCCAAGTATGGTAACACAAGGAAACGCCATCAGAGGAGCCGTCTGCCCCGGCAGCATCAGGTCTTCCACACTTAAGTCTCAGTGGAGGGGGAGCATAGACCCCCACCTATAGAGCGCCCAGGAAGCTACAGTTGACCACCGCTCCCGGGGCAGAGGGGCCCCCACAGAGGAAACACTGGATTAAAATGAGTAAAAATGTGATAAAAGAGCTAATATAAATGACAAAAGTTAGAAAATAAGTAATAAATAAAATCATAGACAGTAAAATAATAATTTAAATAATAAAACTGTGCTAAAATATAATTATATAGAACATGCAAAGCAAGTAATAAAATATAATCATGTAAAACGAGAAATAAAACTAGTAAATATTTAGATAAAAGCTAACCTAAAAAGATGGGTCTTGAGTCTTGACTTAAAAACATGAACGTTCTCTGCGGCCCTGAGGTCCTCTGGCAGCTCGTTCCAGAGGCGAGGGCCATAACACTGGAAGGACGCCTCGCCGTGAGTTTGTGTCCTGACTTTAGGGATGACCAGGAGACGCCTGCCAGAGGAGCACAGAGGCCGCGAGGGTTCATATTGTAAAAGCAGTTCTGATAGATAAGAAGGCTCAAGACCGTTAAGACACTTAAAAACCATTAGAAGAACCTTAAAATGGATCCTGAAACATACGGGGAGCCAATGCAATGATTCTAAAACCGGTGTCATGTGCTCCTGCCTCCTGGTCTTCCATCAGGACACGTGCTGCTGGATGTTGTAGAAGTTGTAAGCCTGAGATGCTCTTTTTGGGAAGACCAGAAAGCAGGGCATTGCAGTAGTCTATCCTACTGGTGATAAAAGCATGCATCAGCATCTCCGTATCGGCCCGAGAGAGAATGGGGCGGACTCTGGCGATGTTCTTTAGATGATAAAAACCTAGTTTTGTGATATTTTTAATGTGTGGGATAAAAGTCAGCTCAGAGTCAAAAATCACACCCAGGTTCTTCACTTGTTCAGATGGATTAAAAGACAGAGATTGTAATTTCGGTAAAAGCTTCTCTCTCTGGGCCTCAGGACCAATGACTAAAACTTGGCTCTCATTTGTAACTGAATCCACAATCTGAACAGCTGATGGATTCAGAAACTCCTCAGGAAACATAGAAAACAAAGATTACACTTAAATATTTTCTGTCTCCACCAGTTGATAAACAGCAGAGCGACCCAGTACCAAACATACCAGCTACATCACTGATGCAATGTCCTCATCAGCACCAGATCTATTTTCATCCATTTATCCGGGGTCAGGTTGCAGCAGCCTAAGCTGCGAGGCCCAGACTTCCCTCTTCCCAGCCACTTGGGCCAGCTCCTCCGGGTAAATTCCAAGGCGTTCCCTGGCCAGCTGAGACAGTCCCTCCAGCGTGTCCTGGGTCTTTAGGTCTCCTGGTTGGACGTGCTCAGAAAACCTCACCAGGGAGGTGTCCTAATCAGATACCCGTTTGAGCCGCCTCCACTGGCTCTTGATGTGGAGGAGCAGCAGGTCTACTGTGAGGCCCTCCCGGATAGCCAAGACTCTAATCCTAACTTCATCCCAGGAACCCTGTGGAGAAAAGTAATTTAAGCCACTTGTATCCATGATCTCGTTCTTTCAGCCACTACCCAAAGCTTGTGACCATAGGGGATGATTCCGGCTGTCTTCACAACAGACCGGTACAACACCTGCAGCACCAATCCGCCTGTTGAACTCGCACTCCTCCTTTCCCTCCATCGTGAACAAGACCCTGAAATACTCAGTCCTCCACTTGAGGCAGGACCTCATCCCTGACCTAGAGAAGACATTCTACCTTTTTGTGACTTAGGACCATGGTTTTGGATGTAACATGATGAAGGAGCTGTTTCCACCAAGGTTATTTAACCTCTTTCCACAGTTGCCTCTGACACAGTGCTCTAGTGCAGGAGACAGCCTCAAGGTCATGCATTTGCTTCTAAACTGTTTACTTTCCAGCAAAAGTAGAAAGATTAAAAGACTTTTATTAAATCAAAGAACTCTATTTTTAATAAAGCTAATCAAAACAACTGTTAGTCAATAATACAATGTGACCAATCTGTGAAATCACGATGTTATGATTAATATGTTTTAATAAGTGAATGACTTAATCTAGTTCACTAGACACACTGATACACGTAAGGTAAACAATCGCATGACACATTGCTGTTGCTGATCCAATCAGAACCTTCCTAGTCTGAAGCGTGGCATAGTCTCTGTGGTGTTTACTAATCTGCCCGCTTTGATTCGACCAGAATTCAAAACATACAGATTAATAAAACTAGTTCCAACTCCATCTTAGTTCAGTTCTCAAGATCTCACGGAGTTCACCGCATGCTAAGCGGAGTATCGGACCGGCCGTCTGTACTTTTTAAGCTGAAAACCACCAAGCTGGAAAAATCTGTTGTTTTTACCAATCAGGCAACGGTTCCTTTCAGAATAAAAGCTGAACTCGCTGACCCAAGGTGGGTCCCTTTTTGACGCTGTGAACCACTTTTTACCTGGAGACAATCCAAGGACTAGTCTGTCGTGCTGACGCTGTACTACTGGCTCCAGTACAGAAAGGAGGGTCCATGGACCTGACATTCTGGATCCGTGACGGAGGTCTCATTCTAAGGGTAGATGTGGATGCGACAATATGGCATCTCATGTGTTTATGACTACTCCGGTCAAGTCTGATCATAGTTAGAAGCAAAACATCATCTCCCACTCAGACTTGCCTCTCCGGATACGAGAGTTCTGAATAACACTCATTCACACACACCATCCATCTCACACCTCATTCAAACAGAACATCCATCATTAGTAGTTAGTCTTGTTAAATTGTTTAAAATTATTTCGTAATAAATCATCTTAAACGTTTGAAGGACTCTCTCTCTCCTCTTTGTCTCTCAGTTAATACGGTGTTATCTAATCCCTGCATAAAAAAGTTCCAATC
The DNA here is from genome assembly GCF_043380555.1 of Nothobranchius furzeri. Taxonomy (NCBI): domain Eukaryota; kingdom Metazoa; phylum Chordata; class Actinopteri; order Cyprinodontiformes; family Nothobranchiidae; genus Nothobranchius; species Nothobranchius furzeri. Next base: position 30,130,548 of record NC_091745.1, read on the forward strand.
TTCTCATCAAATAACCCAGGGGTCCGTAAAATGGATTTCATACTCGATATGCAATCTTAATGTCTTACGGTCCTTAATTAAATGTAAATTAACTTCATTACATGGAGAAGCTGATTCTCATCACAGCTGTTTCAAACTTGACTGCAAACTGCTCTTGCAAAGATCAGCCGGTTGAAGCCAACACGACCACATTGGCTTCAAAAAGCAGAGACTTAATCCCCTCAACACCTAGGTTGTGTCTAGAAAAGTAATGAACTGAATTGGTGACAAATGGCAGGCCTGGCAGTGTCCAACTTACTGCCGGCATCGTGGCCCAAGCTCTGGCAGCGGTCATAGAGAGACAAAATTGTTTCCAAGAGATGGTTCAGAATTGACTGAATGTGTTACGAATATAGTTTTATGGAAAGAGGAGACGCTAGTTTGTATCTTTAAGGCTCTAATTAAAAACCTGTTATAAATCATTCACTCCAAAATGTAGATCAGCTTGAGAAAGATGTCCGAAAGTTTTTGACCTCAAAACAAAAAGTACCAGTTGAGAAAAGAAAAGCTCAAGTATCTTCACCAGCAGGAGTTGTGAGGGACAGCCCTGAGAGAAACGCAGTCCTCTAAAGAGCTGAAGCTACAGTTTCCTCCTGTGATGGAGAGATTTTTGTCTGCTGGATTGAGAGAAGAGGATTATACGTTTTTTATAGAACCACGTTGTTGAGCCAGATTAGATCCTGGTTCTGATCATTTAAATGACAAAAACTGTTTGTAAAAAACATTTTATTAGGAAAGTTCAGAAGCTGAGTGAGAAGGTTCTGTAGGACAGGTTGGTGAACACGTCAATGTGGCTGCTGCTACCTCCCACCGTCAGCACCTGAAACACAAACACCTTCACCAGGTGCTCCTCACACCGGTTAGGAACCTGCTGTGCTACGTTCAGGGACTCACCCGGTGCTCTGAGCTGTTGTTCAGCTGCAGAGTGTTGAGACTTGAGGGTGTGCATGGGATCTGAGCTTTGACATCTCCACCCAGAAGACAATGAGACACAAATGCACCCTGCCCCACTGCCAGGATCTACACAACAGACACAGACATATTGTTGTTTGTCCTCCACTCTGAGTGAAGTGGGCCATTGTGTCTCACCATGTCCTGGTGGAAAGCTGCCTGGCGCTGGCAGCCGCTCAGGGGAAACACGGATGTTGGGGACAGAGAGCGGAGGTGCCACAGAGACATTGACGGACCTCCTCCACACACCTGCAGGGACACAAAAACAACTCATGTGTGTAAAACTGTCCTCCCAGGTGAGACCTGCAGCTGTTAATGCGCGGTACCACACAGTCCTGATCAGCTGAAGCTGCTGTTTTCTTACCATCCAGTCAGAGTCTGTGGTCACACAGCTGATCCATTTACCGTACTGAGGCCGTACGCAGCTCTGAAACACACACACACACACACACACACACACACACACACTCAGCATATTCTCACAATGTGGTGATCCTTGCTGACTGGCATGTAGCTCTCACCTCGTACTTGTAGACTTCAATGCAGTGAACGCACTGGCCCGTCCTGGTGTCTGAACAACAACAACATCATCACCATCACCTGCTGAGGAAGGCCTACCCAGCTGCTGTAACTCACCCCACATCCTCACAGATCCATCCTCGCTGCCGGACAGAAGCTCGGACTCCCGCTCACGCACACACACACAGTGCACATAGTCTGTGTGACCCTGAAGGGCTGTCTGCACACATAGGCCAGACATGTTTGTGTGAGGTTAGTTTAGTGGCGATTTTCCTGAGGGTTTTAAATCCTTGGGTCCCTGCTGCACTCAAGTGATATCTTGTACGCAGGCAAAAAAAAGTCCAATGTCCAAACAATCTTAACTGATGAATATTTTTGGTGTTTATTCATCCAACTTGTCAAGTATGATGCACATCTTCATTTCCTGCCGCTTCTCCTGCTCTGGTAAAAAAAACTATAGGCCTACCCCAGTGCATGCTGGTCTAACACCAGTCCCCATATTTATTGTTCCTGGCTGATTCTCACAGGCAAAACTAAAATAAATAAATTAAATCATCATTAACCAACAACTAAACCCAATAAATAACCCAACAACTGTAAGTACAGTGATCCCTCGCTACTTTGCGGTTCGTTTATTGCGGATTCACGACTTCGCGGATTTTTTCTTTGGAGACTTATTCAAGGGAAATTCGCCGATTCGCGGTATTTTTCTATGCGAAATATCAAGAAATTCCTGTTTTTTTTCATCATAAAATGCACTTTTTGTAATAAAACTATAAAAAAAACAAGTAAAAAAAATTTTTTTTCTTGAGTTTTACCCACAAAAAGAGAATGTGATCATACGATAATTCAATATAGTACTGTATATCAGACTGGTCGGCTGGATTCGGGAGTTGAGCTTGTAGGGAGCGTGGTTTCACAGACACGGAAGAGATAGCGTCGGTGAAACGCCGGCTCACGATTAATCTAGGAAACCCCCGAGCGTTCGAGCATCAACGAAGTGACAAGGAAATGCCGGGCTTTCCAGAAGTAAGTAAGATAACTTACTATGAGCTGATAGTTCGTGGGATGGATCAGTAGGTTGGAAACTCTGATCATGAATATGAAGAAACGATGACTGAGTGGTGAGCTGGAAAGGCGACTTCCGATTATAGCCGCGGTTTGTGACGTAGATGCGACGTGGAGGGAATCCCCGCGAGGGGCATGCTGGGAGTTTTGGTCCATAGTGGAGGCCGGCTAGCTGGAAGAGGCTGGCCTGGGAACTTGGGTTCTGACACTGTACTGTAAATATGGTGTCCCTACTTCGCAGATTTTCACCTATCGTGGCCAGGTCTGGAACGCATCTACCGCGATAAACGAGGGATCACTGTAACCCAAATAGCGCCAACAGTTAGTTTAGGCAAAGTAAAATGATTTCTGTGACGTCGGGAGTTTCCTTTAGCATTGATGCTGTTTCATTAGTCAAAGACAATAAGCAGAGAAGCTGATGCACCTTAAAGTCTCCATGTTCCAGGTCCAGGATGTGGACGTTGTTGTCTCCAGCTCCAATCACCAGACTGTTGTCCTGAAACACACACAGGCCAGATGTTTCCATATCAGATCCTCTTCAGTCAGTTCTTAAACTCTGTTTTGTTGAGCAGGTGTGTGTGTGTGTGTGTGTGTGTGTGCGCGCGCGCACTCACTCACTTGGGTGTTGATGACCATGGAGTTAATCTCTGGGATCTCCAGACTTGATCTGCCAAAAGACCAGAAGAGGCATTAGTACGTGACCTTCAGGTTGGACGGGAGGCAGGAGAGATGTCCTCACCTATAGTTGGGCCTCTTCGTCCAAAGACATTTCACATTCTGAGGACATCAAGTTCACAACATTTCACAAGTGAAGCTGTGCTGCTGTACAGGTTATCTACCAGATGTAGCGTTACCTTCTTGATGAGTTCAGTCCAGCTCCAGGCACTGATCTCTCCATTTCCAGCACTCAGCAGGACACAGTCTGTGGACAGAAGACTGAAAACTGCACCTTCATGAGCTGCAGCAAAAGAGACAAAAACTCAAATCAGATGAAGATTAAAGGACCTCAAATCAAAAACACACCTAACACTAGTTTGGATTTGTTAGAAACTGTCTCATTTAATCTGAAACCACCTAAAAATTAAAGTAAAAAGTAGAAGGATGGCATTCATGCTTTTCACATTAAAACACGGCTGAACACACCAGAAGTCTAAGAATAAAATGTCTTAATAGGCTGAGGAGGCTTTTAATTTGAAGTTTTAGCATTTCACAATGTGGAATGTGTGCCTTTTTCTGTTGAAAAATTAAGTTTTAGTATTAAAATTAATAGTTTAACATCATAAAAAGTCTTGCTGAGAATGAGTGAGTGATTAAAAATTCATTTTATGGAAAAAAAAAAAACATTAAGCTGCAGTGCAACATTTAAAACTTAAAAATAAGTAAACTGTAAAGTCTGACAGGAGCTTTAAATGCTTATTGGACACAGGTAAACGAAACACCACAGCCTGTGGCGGTTTTACCATTAGGCATAGGTCGGCGGCCGCCTGGGGCCCCCTTATGATGGGGGGCCCCCTAGCCCTGACTGCTGGCACCCCTCCGTTAATGCCACAATGGACTATTCCTTTAAGACGCCGGTGCACAAACAGGAAGTGATTGGTAGTCATTCCACTCCAATCCAGTTGGTGGCGGTAATGCACCAAATTGTTGTTTGCCAAGTGCCATAAGACCACAAATAAGAAGAAGAAGAGAGGCGGGAGCGTTCGCAACAAATTCTAAGCGATAGTCAAAACATGAAGCATGAAATGGAGTTATCCTAGTGGCTCCAATAAGAGAAAGATGCTGCTTGCTTTAAAAAAGCCTTTATCTTCACTTCCATAAGTGACGTTGTTTTTCAATGTAAACATCAAAAGGAAGCAGAAAAGGAAAGAAAATCGGAAATGTTTAAAGGGAGGAAAACAGACCAAAATGGAAAAAATAGAAGAAAAAAAAGAAAGGACACAGGAGCACTGACAGGAAGAAGAAAGCACTCATAGGGAGAGAAAGACAGGAAAAAAGAGGAGGACTAATAAAAAGTGAAAATAACTCATGTCAGAAGAGGGAAGTTTCACAAATCCAGTTAAAGATAAGATTGTCGAAAATTTAGGGGGCCTCATGTCTGTGTTCGCCTTGGGCCCCCGTCGTCTTCCTGCGCTTATCCGGGTCACGGGGGCAGCATCCCAACTAGGGAGCTCCAGGCCGTCCTCTCCCCGGCCACCTCCACCAGTTCCTCCGGCAGGACCCCAAGGCGTTCCCGGACCAGATTGGAGATGTAACCTCTCCAACGTGTCCTGGGTCGACCCGGGGGCCTCCTGCCGGCAGGACATGCCCGAAACACCTCCCCAGGGAGGCGTCCAGGAGGCATCCTGACCAGATGCCCAAACCACCTCAACTGGCTCCTTTAGATCAGGAGGAGCAGCGGTTCTACTCTGAGTCCCTCCCGAATGTCCGAGCTCTTCACCCTATCTCGAAGGCTGAGCCCGGCCACCCTACGGAGGAAACTCATTTCGGCCGCTTGTATCCGCGATCTCGTTCTTTCAGTCATTACCCAAAGCTCATGACCAAAGGTGAGGATTGGGACGTAGATCGACCGGTAAATCGAGAGCCTGGCTTTCTGGCTCAGCTCCCTCTTCACCACGACAGATCGGCTCAGCGTCTGCAGTTATGCACACACTCGGCCGCGAACCTACCCAGCAAGAGCTGAAGGTCAGAGCTGGATGAAGCTAGGAGGACCACATCATCCGCAAAAAGCAGAGACGAGATTCTCCTGCCACCAAACTCGACACACTCCACACCACGGCTGCGTCTAGAAATTCTGTCCATAAAAGTGATGAACAGAACCGGTGACAAAGGGCAGCCCTGGCGGAGTCCAACCCTCACCGGGAACAGGTCCGACTTACTACCGGCTATGCAGACCAAACTCACGCTCCTCTGGTAAAGGGACTGAATTGCCCTTAACAGAAAGCCACCCACCCCATACTCCTGGAGCGTCCCCCACAGGGTGCCCCTGGGGACACGGTCATAAGCCTTCTCCAAATCCACAAAACACATGTGGATTGGTTGGGCAAACTCCCATGCCCCCTCCATCACCCTTGCAAGGGTATAGAGCTGGTCCACAGTTCCACGGCCAGGACGAAAACCACATTGCTCCTCCTCTATCTGAGATTCTCCAGTACCTTGGAGTAGAACTTTCCAGGGAGGCTGAGGAGTGTGATCCCCCTATAGTTGGAACACACCCTCAGGTCACCCTTCGTAAAGATGGCAACCACCACCCCGGTCTGCCACTCCACAGGAACTGCCCCCGGTGACCACGCAATGTTGCAGAGGCGTGTCAACCACGACAGCCCTACAACATCCATAGCCTTGAGATACCCATGATGAACCTCATCCGCCCCCGGGGCTCCGCTGCTGTGTAGTCGTTTGACTACCTCAGCAACTACTGCCCCTGAGATTGGACAGTCCATCTCCAGGTCTCCCGGCTCTGGTTACTCCTCGGAATGCGCACAGGTGGGATTGAAGAGCTTCTCTGAGGACTCACCTGTAAACGTCAGAACAGGCTTCTGGCTAGCGGTGGTGGCTTCTGGACTTAGAGCTGCAGCCAAGCTGAAACAAAAACACGGCAGGTGTGAACCTCAGACTGGTGAAAGGCGAGACCAGTTTCGCTGGTTTGTCCCACCTGAACAAGGCAATCTCTCCGTAGTTGTTTCCGGCCGCCAGGAAGCGTCCGCAGGGAGAAAAGCTCTGGGAGAAAACCGACATGTGGAGGAGCTGCGGACATGAAGAGATCGAGTTAATCCTTATTTAAACAACATCAGACACACATGAACGATCATATCGGCTGTTTTCAGATCCGCGTCGGGAGCATCGACATGGTCGGGAGGATGTGTGCGGGTTTTATGGCTGTTTCCAAGGGCGCATGGTCATTGGTGGGAACATGTCACGTGACACGGAGAAACCAAGCCCGGAAAATGTGTCTTCCTGAAACGGATTATCAAATCAGTTCAAACTACCTTAAAAACAGACTCTAACATCAGGTTGAACCTGGTTACAATAATATCTGTAACACTTTCAGATTTATAAATGTTTAATGATATCAGAGAACATCGTTATTTTGAAAGCTTGAATGTTTCTTCCTAAATAATAAAATCTCCGCCAGCAAAGAAATAAGTTAAAACCTGTACAAATCATACCTCATATATGTTTGTTTGCCTAGTAAACAGTTTAATGAGATTTTAACAATAATACGAAGAAGAGAAACACTGAATAGGGCTGCAGCTGGTTTTTAAAACATTTACTCTTCGTCAGAAGCGTGTGCGCGATAGCTATAATATTTACCTCTACGGGTCCCATTCTGCCTCAAAATCCTCCCGGTTCCGTTAAAGTCGCGGAGAAACAAGGGACAATGGAGCCAGCGCGGGAGAAACCATCGACATAAATATGAAACGAATCGGGTGGTGACGGAGAAAGACGCATAGATATGACGTATGATCAAGCATAGGATTGTGGGAGATGTAGTAAAGAGAGGGCTTGTTTCTGACATATCAGAATCGATCAGAATCAGATTTATTGGCCAAGTTAAGTTGCATTTACAAGGACTTTGGCTTCGGTAGATGTTAGCTGTCTAAACATACATCAAATAAATGATAATGCATTCAATTATCAGGGAAGAAGCACTTATTCAAAAGTAAAAAATAAATCAGGAATTAAATCTCGAACAAAGAAATACTTCCAAGTTCAGAAGAACCCTGTCATCAGGGTGCACGGGTGTGACAGCCAGTTGCAGAATGTTGAAAGAGACAGGTGTGTGATCATCATACAGAACAAAAATATGTGAGAGATAATGCATGCATGGCAAAGCCCACAACGTGACTCAAATGAAAAACACAAGTTTACTGCATGCACATTTCTACTGAATATTCACAAGCAAATTAAGTCCAAATATTCTATTTTGTCCTTATCTAAAATTTAATTTGTCTTCAGTTTGTTTTCCAGCTTGAGTTTTTTGTGTCCAGCAACCTGTGTGGTCTTATAGATCATAATAGACTAGTAGATGACACTAACATGGAAATTGAACTAGATATTCTGTATTAACAAGTTTAATCATGTAAAATGAGAACAAATAAATAAAAATTTCTCCAACAGGTAGATCTGGTGCTGTCTCTCACGCTCCATAAGGGAGTGCTTAACTAGAAGCACATCAGTCCTGTAACTGTTGCCGTTTAATCTGTTACTAATAAATATTAGTAATAGAATAGTAATAAATTAGATTAGTAATAAATATTGTGATGTGCTCTTTTTGTTATCCACTGCCCATATTGTCTATAGTGCTTTTATGTGACCTGCCTAGGGATTGAGGATTCACTTTAGCATTCCTATAGCCTAGTGAACTAGACCAAATTCTTGCTTTGCAAAGTTTGGTCTAGCAACACTCCACTGCAACCTCTGCAGCCCCAACAGCATTCTGGCTGGCCAATCACAGCTCTCTAGAGGGGTTTCAAACACATAAAGAGCTGTGATTGGTCCATAATGGTGAGCCATAGTGCTCTATCTGCTTAGTGAACAAATCACAGAGCTATATCCGCTTTGTGGGCCAATCAGGGCACTCTATATGCCTGGTGGGTGGGACGATGCAACAGAGTGAAACATGAGTATGTCACATTCATTGTCCAGTAGGCAACGGTAGAACCCGCCCCACAACCGCGAGCCGTCAATGGAGCGTTGCCAGACTAAATAATACATTTATTTAGTCTGGCTTGCCAGGCTATTATTCCTACTATAATCTGGCATTTTAATGTCTGTTGATGTTTGAATAGTTGTTCATTAATGTGCACTGTCCACACACTGTAAAATATTAACATGCTATCCCTCATGAAATAACCATCAACAGTACTTTAGAATTCAGCCTGACGAGGGTGATGCACCGTTAGAGGGAATCAGACAGAATACTCACAAAACTTTGTTGACAGATGTTGTTCAGCAGCAAAAGCAGCTTTAAATAGAGCAGGGTCCCAGAGAGCCGCTGTCCAGCATGTTTTAGTTGTTTCCCTGCTTCAGCATAGTTGATTCACCTGTTCAGCAGTTCATCGGGCTCTGTACAAGCCTATTAATCACCTGCTGGTTAAAATCAGGTGTGTTGAATCAGGGAAACTTCTAAAACATGCTGGATAGCAGTTCTCTATGACTAGTTTTCTATCCCTGAAATACAAGAACAAATTCTTTATATTGCACCTTCTCAAGATAAAAGTCACGGGGTGCTTCACAAGAACAACAAAAATACAAATTATTATTTAAAAAAGTCATAATAAAAAATGAGAATAAAAGACTAAACAAGGAACCCAGAAAAGTGCAAAATTGATAGAAACATTAGCATGAGAGGAAGTCAGTGAGGACGAACAGAAAGCCACACCAAATCCAGCTTGAACAGGTAAGTGTTCAGCTGCTTTTTAAAGGAGACCACTGAGTCCACTGATCTCAGGCTCAGGGGGAGAGAGTTCCAGAGTCTGGGGGCCACAGCAGCAGATGATCTGTCACCTCTGGTCTTTAGCCTGGTGCTATGCAGTACATGTGTGGCAAGGTAGGGAAACAAGGACCCCGGCGGGATTTGATCCCCAGACTCCCAGGTAAGAGTCATGCGCGCTAACCAGTCAGCCAAAGGGACATCCCTTTGGCCAAGTAGCCAATGTGCATGATCAATTAGTTTACAGTAACACACCCTGTCACATGCAGTAAGTTAGGCAAGGCAAGGCTGCTTTGTTTGTATAGCACCTTACAACGGTATGAAACTGACCAAAGTGCTGCACAGACATTAAAAACATTAAAAACAATACACTACACAAGAATGCTTACAAGCTAAAGTTTAAGAACGAACACTAAAAAGACTCATGCTGAGTTAAAAGTCAAATCCTAAAAACAGGTTTTCAAAAGACATTTAAAACCAGGCAGTAAAGAGGCCGACCTAATACTCAAAGGCAGTTATGGAGCTAGGATTGGGACAATATTCAATGTAACTTGTACCAAGTTTTGTAACTTGGAACATGTTTCATGACATGTAACTGGATTCATAACTTGTAACTTTAGTTTTCTAACTTGTAATTCTCAATTCGTACTTGTATTCTTGTTTTGTAACAGGAACATTGTATTTTGTTCATGTATTTTTTATTTTGTAAAATCAAACTTTTATTTTGTACATTTACTTCTCATTTTGTAACATCAAACATTCATTCAGAAACATGAAACTTTCAGTTTTTACCTAGCAGACTTCCAAAATAAAAAAAAATCAATGTACAAGTTTGAAATCAAAACTCTAAAACACACATTTCATTCTACAGGTACAAACCTCAAATCTACAGTGTTACAAATAATTTTGTCTCAATTCTAACTTCGGTGGGATGAACTTGGCTGGAACCAATGAGAGCACGAGTCTTAGCTACCAATCACGTTTCTCGAATTCTTGTCCAATCTCTGGGAGAGGAGGGCAGGGTTCTGTCAGAGCTGTAGAGAAAAACTGAAAGTTTCATGTTTCTGAATGAATGTTTGATGATACAAAATGAGAAGTAAATGTACAAAATAAAAGTTTGATTTTACAAAATAAAAAATACATGTACAAAATGAAATTTTCCTGTTACAAAACAAGAAATACAAGTACAAATTGAGAATTACAAGTTAGAAAACTAAAGTTACAAGTTACGAATCCAGTTACATGTCATGAAACATGTTCCAAGTTACAAAACTTGGTACAAGTTACATTGAATATTGTCCCAATCCTAGCTCCATACACCTTGTACTGGATTCTAAAACAAACAGGCAGCCAGTGCAGTGAGGCCAGGACAAGAGTAACATGCTCCATCTTTTTCATCCCAGTGAGCAGCCGTGCAGCAGCATTCTGCACCAACTGTGGACGTGAGAGGTGGGATTGTGAGAGAAAAATCATTAGGATCAGCACTATTGTCATCAACTGAAACCCACTTGTCTGCACATGTATTATAAACTGTACAGCTCTCCTTTTAGTTTTTGTGGAAATAATACTGTAACGTGAGGAAGTGTGGGTTTTCTGTCACAAAGGTGGTGTTGGACTCAGCTGGGTCAAAGCTGGGTCGTTGAGAACTTTCACCCACAGATTAAGACCTGAACGCCAGCGAGTCTGGGAGGAAACCATAACATCGGCCACCTGCAGCTTCGTGCCAGAAGATGTTGTTCCCACAGAAGATGTTGTTCCCACAGAAGATGTTGTTCCCATAAATGTAGTCATAACAAGTCTTAAAACTTTCTTTTCTTGATTTTAATGTTAAAGTAACCATTATCATTTTGCTCATTATAAATGTGTTTTAATCAAATGAATGATTCTTATGCTTTGGGTAATTTTAATGGATTAATGAATCCATTCTTAAATAATGTTTGAGGATGTTTGTTGGCGACCTTCACACACACTCAAGCACACACCCACTCAAACACACCCACACACAGATTCTCACAGAAAACTCCAAAACACATTTGCTGACGCACACGTTTGCTTTGAGAAGAGAAAGGCTTTTGGTAAGTTTCAGTCTTATGATTTCAGTTCGTGCTTGACAACGAAAGAGAGAGGACCTGAAGAAACCGAAGGGGGGCAGAGCCGGTTGGCTCGTTTCTCCCCCCCTCACGCTGTTCCTGTCAGCCAGACAGAATAGCTGAATCGCAACTTCTAACGCAGACTCATACAGAGTCTTTGATTTCTGAGTGAATTAACTTAAGAAAGCGCATCGACAAAACGCTTTTCCATCGACGTGTACCGAGGGCAACTCTGGACCGGTTCCGTTCGACACCTACGTCTCCCCTGTCAGCCGCTGGTGTCATCTGGATGAACCATCACCATCCTCCATGGCCCGGATCCGAAAGAGGGTCCACAAGAGTTCGGTGAGACAGAGCACGGTGTTTAGCGTTTGATGCAGTTCTCTGATAAGACCTAAGTTTATCCAAACCATCACTTCACTCAGACACCTGTTCTTCCTGAAGCAAAATCAGACTCACACACGCATTCATATCACAACATTCTCAATCTTCATAAATTCACCACAAGGTCTATTTGATCATATCAACTGTTAAAGATTGTCCCACAAGTTGCCAATGTTGATTGTTATTCCCATGTGTGTCAATTTCAAAATCATTAGTTTAATTTGAAGAATTAAAACTTTTAATTGTCAAACTGGTTTCCTCATTGAACTGAAACACAGAAACACAGATATTATCGTCAGTTTATCGATGAAAACAACCTTTGAGTCTTCTTAACAATATAAAATTTGGTTATTGATTTATTAAAAATTAATATTCCGAATTAATACGTAGCATGGTTCCTCTTTCATAAAAGAGCCTAAAACCACAACGCTACAATATGGCTGAGCAAGCCAGTTTCTCCTACAATACTGTAGGAAGGTTTTCACAACCTTTTGTTGAAGATTCAAATAAGGTCTTCATGGTCCTCTTCAGATAAGACATGAGAAGGTAAGGAACTTACAAAGATTGATCTGTAGAAGTCTGTGGGCTTGAAAGAGAGGAGAAATGAATAAGGCACTGACTGGACTCCTAAGTCCAGGGTTGTGGATTCAAGTCCCATTGTGTATGAAACTTTTTAGGGTGGCTGTGACTTAATGGGGAAGACTGGTTGTCCACCAATCAGAAGGTGAGCGACTCAGTTCCAAGCCCCAAATGGCGACATGTACTAATCTTGAGCTCTGGATTTAGCCTCCCAGTTGTCATACTAATGGGAGGCCACTGCTCCGCAGGGAGGGGTCAGCTGTAGAGAGATAACTTACCTCAAGTGGAGTAATAAAGTATCACTTATTATTTTAATTTGCAGGAAAAACATCTAAGATCAATCTGTTTAACCAGTGGGAGTTTCAGTCAGGTGACATTCAGCAGAGACTCGTGGAATTTGTCATCATTTAAAACAAATTATGACGTTTCTGAAACGGATAGCTGCTCACCTAAACAGTTAGTCTTTTGGTATTAGTTGTTTCTCCTGCTTTGTGAATGTTTGTTGTTGTCATCATTTGGTGGATGATGGTGAAGTGGGCCTCCATCTTGGAACTACCCCCCCCCCCCAAAAAAAAAAAATTCCACTGCAGAGACCATAGATAGTTCCTTCGTATTGGACTGAGACAGCCAAGAGGTAAACAGACCGTAGGTCATTCATCCTCTCTGCAGTAAGAGTGTATAACGCCTCCATTTAACTGGTACTGGCATTATCCTGGTACACAGTAACATAAATATTCAGTATGTGTTAAATACTTGTGCAGTACCAGATGTACATTAATGTATCTGTGTCCCTTATGCGGCATTTTTCTGGAAACCCAAGTTTCTATTTTTATTTGTTGTTTTTAGTGATTGAAAGTTACAATAATAGTTTACCCGTACTTTGTTGTCACTGTTTTCCCTTTTCTCTAAGTGTATGTGCTGCAGTAATGAGTGTGGGATTAATAGTCTATTTTATTTGGTGGATCCAATCTTTGCTGCCTTTTGTTGTTGCTATGTTGTGTTTGTTTTGCATTAAGTTGCTTTTTACAGATAATGCGTGACTAATTAAACTGTGTTCATTTGTGTATTATTGTGGTTTTATGTGGATATTGATTTGAATAGCTTTGCTGTGTGCTGTTATTGTTGCTGGGATGTATTTGTGTGTTTATCTGATGGTTATGTCTGTGTATCTTTATAATCAACTCTCTCTCACAACACATCCTATCTGGAACATGTTGAACCCATGAACACAGGCTCGTTTGTCGCAGGGGCCCTCCAATTTTTGTTTCTACCGGTCTCAAGTGGTCTAGGTAGGACGGCGCAACAGCAGTTGAGTTCGGGATGTCATCAAAGCCTGCTCCTGAAGCGGCAGACTGCTGCTTTGCGTCGCCCGCGGTGGGATTGAGCGAGTGAAGCGCGTTTCGCCGCGCCGTTTGGCTAGCAGCGGTAGCTGCAGGAAGTGTCAACTGGGGGGGGGGGGGGAGCCGAGAACCAAAAGTCGGTGGTTCAGCAGGAGCTGAAAATAACCATGTCTAATCGGTGAAAGGTGCACACCCTGCTCGTCCACATCGTGCATCTTTACCCGTATGGGCGCAGTGGCCAAATAAGGGGTAAGTCTGCGTCAGCAAACGGATCCGAATAGAGGTTTATTTCTTCAAAAGGGGCCGCGGTGTTAGTGAGATCTTTGTGTAGCTCCGGGCTAGCTGCCATGCTAAACTCTGCTGCAGCGGCGACGCCGTTTACGGTCTGGATGTGGGTTTAGATACAGAAAGCAGCTTCCCCCTGTGTCCGTAGCTCGGAGTTGTGGCTCGTTGTGTGTTTTGGTTGTGATTTGGTATTTTTGAACTTCCGTTTTCCTGCCGTTCTGTCATGGCGGGAGAGGGGGTGGTTGCTAACCGAGTAGCCAGGCGCTAAAACTGCTGTTAGCTCGACTGAACATCAGCCTCCTTTTACCGCGTAAAGCCTGTTATTATTAGATAGAGGTCCTCCGGTGTTATGCATCAACACGTTCTTTTCAGTAAAGCATGTTCGGTTTTCGATGTGAACGTATTAGTGTAGAGGAGCGTGTTTGTGGGGGTAAAAGTGAGCTAATGGGGCTAGCTCGATTAAAATGGCTCTGCTGAAAGCCATTTTCAGATGTTGGGGGGTCTCAGTGAAAGCAGGCAGAGGAGGTCCTGCATCATGTCGGTTCTGCAGCCAGACCCGCTTCCCCCTCCCTCCCCGTCCGGACTGGCGGCGCTATGCTCCGGTCAAGGTGGGGGACTCCTGGGCAGTAAATGGCCGAGCCATGGCGTTTGGCATGCCCCGCTTTGTCTCTACGAATTATGTCAAAGCTGAACCGAACTAGGGGAACGGGCCAAGGTCAGGCCGCCGAGTCCAGTCCGGTGTGGACGGGAACACCTCAGGTGTTGAGTCAGAGCTTTAGCTGCACGTTAGAAACTGTTCAGAACGAGTTCTGTACATGCGAATGGACTTTGGTTATTCCAGTTACGGGTTCGTGGTCTGGGGAAGCGGATCACCGACTGTTGTGGGTGACATCTACGTTTCTTGTCCGGTTTGTTTACATGAGCGGAGGAAAAGTTGTGATTGGCTGCAGCTCAGTTTCACATTCGTTTGACTAATCAGTGGAAACCAGAACACGGCTCACCTAAAAAGCTGTTGGTTCCGACAAATCGAGAAATGGTATCGAAGTCGGTTTACGGACAGGGCTTTAGTATCAGAACTTTGGAGGTTCATTAGATACTCAACGGGAGATCAAATCTCCCATTTTCAAACACAAAACTTTATAAAAAAGCTGCAAATGTTTTTATCATGTTTTTGTTGCTTTTGCCATGTCACACTAGACCAGGGGTCACCAACCTGGTGCCCCCAGGAATCACATAAGGTTCCCACAATCCATTTCTCCAAATAGCACAAATCTAAATGGATCTGCAGGCATCTTTAGAATCACAAATGCAATAATATAGAATTTGAAACAAATAAATACTTAAACAAAACATATTTATTATGCATGAAGTTTAGTTTACCTCTGATCCATTCTAGTTTAAAGGTCACTGTTGTGTCAACTTGCACTAGACTAACCTGAGATCTGCTCTGGAAAATCGAGACTAAAGACCTGGGGTCTCATTTATAAAACATGGCGTAGAATCCTTACTAAAACCGTACTTAAGCTCAGCAAAAAAATGTACTTACGCCAAGCAGGTTTGGGACCTATCAAACATGGAGGACGCACCGCTGCACGCAACCTCCGCTTCATAAATCAGAGACTAACGAGAATGTTTCTCAGCTGCTTTTTAGTCACATCCCGCTCTCACCACGCCTACTTTCTGCCATAAATAGTCGATGCAAAGTGCCTTGTGGACCTCATTCATATACATAAACTGGCTTGTTGCAGCGTTTCGATCATGCCCGCAGATCAAGGAAGCGCAATTTCACAAGCAGAAATTGAGGTACCTGTGGGTGAGGTGGACAAATGAAAGGAAGTGCTTTTGCAAAACAAATAAGAGAAAATCCACAAAGTGGCACCGCAGTGCTGAAGCCGTCAATGCTGTGAGTTCTTCAGAGAGGTCTGTGGCGGATATAAGAACAATGGTCCGATCGGGATTTGATCCAGACTCCCGGGTGAGAGTCACGCATGCTAACCAGGCAAATGGAGGTCTCCCTTGACCAAGTAGCCAGGGCGTATCATCAATCGGGTCAAAGAGACCGGACGCACACTGTCACAGATGCATGACATTCTGTCTCAATCGGCCCCCTGCTGATATTCAGCATTCCGTATTCTGCACTTTGGGCTGTGTGTGTGTGTGTGTGCACGCATGCGTGTGTGCGTGTGGGGGTTCTGTGTGAAAACGAAGCGGTACAAGTGATAATGCTGCTGGAATTCATAATTGTATCCTTCTCAGCAGCAGCAGCACTGCAGGTGCTCTCCATGTCCAAAATGTGTACGCCAGGTCCTTAGTCAACTTAAAAGTTGTGCACATTTTCCTGCTACGTTTTCTTTAATAAATCCCAAAGTTTGCGTTGAAAGTTGCTTACGCAGTTTTCCGACCCCCGTTTTGTGCGTAAGCAACCTTTATAAACGAGGCCCTGGTTCTGTCACAATGACCAGAGTGAATACCGAATGTTCGAGTTTCTGCTGGTTTCTACCCATCTGGATGTTTTCTGTAAACTGATGCCTGTAGTTGACTGGAGCAGGAAATGGCTTGTTAGAAAACCCAATTAAACTAGAGATAAATAAGGTAGCTCAGGGGTTTTCCTGCGTTCAAATTAGCGTGGCGGCCGCCTCTGGCTATTTTTGTGTCGCCCCAGCTTGATTTCACCCTGCCCTCAGCTATATGGATGTTAGTTTATGGCGCCAGACCCGTGCCACAACCCGTGCACGCTCATTGGGTCCACAGCGCGCGTGTGAACGGGACTCGCGAGCGAAAATATACATGGCGAGAGGTCATTTGTGCACTGAAAGGGAGCAAACTGTGTCTGTGAGCGCACAAGGATGTGCACAAGTGACAAACCTGCGTGCGCGCGTTGCCAACGATCACACGGCAGAGGAAAACGTGCGCGCTCGGCAGCCTCTGTGCGCTCGGTTTCTAATTCCGCTCGCTCGGCTGTGAGGAGTTTTGGCACTCTGGAGGCGTGGCCTGTGGCAGATCTTCCCTGTCCTCTGATTGGTTAGTTTACCCCGCACTTAACTCTCTACCTATCTATATAAAAAAATCTGAGATTCAGCAGTTGCTGTCATAGCTCAGCTGGGAGAGCGGGTGACTCTCCCCCTGGAGGATCCAGGTTCGAGTCTGGCCAAGGAACATAGAGTTGATGTCATATTATTCTTTCCTAATTCCTGTGATATTATTTTACAGTTGTGACCGTTCAACTGTCATTAAACGTCCGAATGTTTGCTGGGCAGTGTTTTAAAAAGTGCACATAAGCTAGATGGTTTTAACCAGGTTAAAATAGACTTGTGGGTAGGGCTGCTCAATTAATCGAATTTTAATCACGATTACGATCTGAGTTTTGAACGATTATAAAAAACAAAACAAGCCGATTATTTGCTCCTCCCGCTTGCGCTGCCCTGAGTAGCAAATGAAGCGCTCCTCCCACAGTGTTGCCAACTTAGCGACTTTGACGCTATTTCTAGCAGCTTCTCAGACCCCCTTCTTGACTTTTTAACTTAAAAGTACCTAGCGAACACCTCAGAAACATCTCTGGTAACCCTTAGCTACTTTCTGGATAACTGTCGTCGACATTTCCTGCAGGTTAGCTAAACACTCCGCCTGCGCTCCGGACCATTCTTTCAGGACATTAGGAAAGGGAATGATGTAGTGATGTGTCAGTCGCTACAGAAACTGCTCTCGGAGCCGGCTTCCTGTTGGATTAACCAGAGTGAGTGACACACACACCGCACCTGCGGACTCCTGAGCCACTAAAAACAGCTAAATGTGCGCGTGCGGCGCGCTAAACACACGTGCAGCTTGCTCCTGATTGCTGTGAGACCAGGTTGGGGGGTGGGGGGTGCAGCTGTGTTCGGGACAATTATTGCATTAACTGATGGACTTGTAAATCAATAGTTTATAAATAAGGTAGAAATAAGTTCCTCACGCTGATAAATAATAACTAATCTTTGAGGACACGGTGCTAGTGCACGCTTCTACAGCACCTTGACACGACTAAATAAATGTTATGCAACATTTTATGAACATCAATTTATTTGCGTTTATTTGTTATAAATGCCACTGTATAATTCTTGCTGTCAGTATTTGCAAGATATTGGTATTTGGGTCTGTACTGGTTAGACTTAAATGAGTTAAACCAAGGTCTATAGCCCTTGGGTCATAAACTATGAGCTATAAGTATATTGGTCTTTTTATACTGGGAATCAGGAGTTCTTTTAGTGATCATCTTCTTTGTTATTTATTTTTGTCCTGATTGTGCCCTGAGCAGTTTTATGACAGAATAAAAACAAATAAAATCAACATAAATTGAAAAATCGTCCTAAATAATCGTGATCTCAATTTCAGTCACAAAAATCGTGATTATTATTTTTGCCATAATCGAGCAGCCCTACTTGTGGGTGTAGGTATGTTCAAGTTTAAAAAGTTCTTGCCTCATTAATGTATTGTTTTTTTTTCAGCATTTAATTGACAAATTATCCTTTCAAATAATTAATTGAAGAGTTACATAATTGTCCATTAGAATTGTTCAATGGACTGAGTCAAGTTTGGTGCACTTTATATATTTCAAAACATGTTTTTTTTTATTTTAATTATGCATATAAATAATTTTAATGTTAATTTATTGAAATATTTCTATTTTTTCATTACCCCACCCTTGTTTTGACAAAAACAAGACCTTGCTGGATAATATCATGGAGAAACTATTTGTTCACAGTACTTGGCTCAGTGAGGATCTGTATACCAAAGGAGGAGATACTCAGAAATCTGTCTGCAGATTGTTACAACCCAGACTGGAAGTGGTGGGCTGTAATAAGAAAGGAGACCAAACAGAGGAGTGGGGGTTCAACAACTGATTTATTTAACAAAAGTAAGGATTTACTAAAGCAAGTTAGTGAACAGAAAATGGCCAGTGAGGACTCTCCACCACACATGAGAGACCCAGTGAAAGCAGAAAAACAGTAGGCTTTGTAGGCAGCACCACACCCTGAGCCCAGGTGCCTCCAAGGCTGCTTAACGAGCTGCCTACAACAGAAGAAAAACACAATTAAACACAAATGAAAACCCAATGAGACGGTGGGGGCATCACAACACGTTCAGGACTACCCAAACACCAGTAATTCTTGACTGCACTGATCTGAGGTGTCAATGGCCATATTCCCCTCTCTTCCAGGGTCATATATTTTCCTCAAGTTCAACTGCACTCTGAAGAGGCTCATTTGGATTGTGCCACATAGGCCAGTGACCTTTGTCTCAGCACTGTATGCTGGAACTATCAGCGACCAACCTGGGAATCTGGTGTGTTGAAAATGCTACAACTAGAGATGGTCATCATGGTAGACAGGGGTTTCTTCATTGATGACATTGTGCCCTGCAAAGTGTACAGGCCAGCTTTTCTTTCTGGCAAACCTCAAATGTCTGCATGTAAAGTTATAGAAACAGAAGCCATAACATCTCTGAGTGCATGTGGAGCGCTCCATTCATCTGGTCCAAGAACACTAGGTTTTTGATTGTTTACAAATGCAAGGAGGGGAATAACAATCAGCTATATGCTGTGGTTTTTCTCCTTACCAACTTTTAAAATAGCCCACTAGTGAAGGCCTGGGCAAAGAAGCCTGATGTCTGAGAACCTCAACATATGTACGGCAACCACACTGTATATTTACACACTTTCATAAAGAAGCTGCATATCAAGCTTTCATTCAGATGACCTTCAACAGTGCTGCACCCTGCTGAGGGACATCCGAGTAAAACCTTGAGATGGCCATTTTCTGTTCACTAACTTGCTTTAGTAAATCCCTACTTTGGTTAAATAAATCAGTTGTTGAACCCCCACTCCTCTGTTTGGTCTCCTTTCTTATTACAGCCCACCACTTCCAGTCTGGGTTGTAACAATCTGCAGACAGATTTCTGAGTATCTCCTCCTTTGGTATACAGATCCTCACTGAGCCATGTACTGTGAACAAATAGTTTCTCCGTGATATTATCCAGCAAGGTCCCGTTTTTGTCAAAACAAGGGTGAGGTAATGAAAAAATAGAAATATTTCAATAAATTAACATTAAAATTATTTATATGCATAATTAAAATAAAAAAAACATGTTTTGAAATATGTAAAGTGCACCAAACTTGACTCAGTCCATTCAACAATTCTAAATGGACAATTATGTAACTCATCAATTAATTATTTGAAAGCATAATTTGTCAATTAAATGCTGAAAAAAAACCCAATACATTAATGAGGCAAGAACTTTTTAAACTTGAACATACCTACACCCACAAGTCTATTTTTACCTGGTTAAAACCATCTAGCTTATGTGCACTTTTTAAAACACTGCCCAGCAAACATTCGGACGTTTAATGACAGTTGAACGGTCACAACTGTAAAATAATATCACAGGAATTAGGAAAGAATAATATGACATCAACTCTATGTTCCTTGGCCAGACTCGTACCTGGATCCTCCAGGGGGAGAGTCACCCGCTCTCCCAGCTGAGCTATGACAGCAACTGCTGAATCTCAGATTTTTTTATATAGATAGGTAGAGAGTAAAGTGCGGGTAGGGCTGTAGCGAAGCCTCGACGACGTCGACGGCTCGATTTTAAAAATTTGTCGACATCAGATCCGGAAGTCGACGCACCGCGCCCACTTGTTGCATCCCCAGGAGTTTGTAAATAGAGGAGGAATCTGCCTGTTTTTCCTCTAGTTCGCCCTCTTCTCCGCCTTCACTAACATCTCCGCCAAATACCGAAGACCCGGAACAACGTCCGTCCACTACTAGATTATTTTCCTGTTTTGCCCCTTCGTCTCCCGGCAACGGACAACAACTTCCGGGGTCAGATGCGCTGCTTCGTGTCTATCGCAGATGTAGAAAATCACCGGGAGCGCTTCTCCCTTCATTAAGGAGCTTCTTTCAGACATGAGGAGAGCTGTTTTGGTGGTAGCAGTCTCTCCTCCGTGCTGGTCTGTTTGCTGCTGGGTGTTTTTGGTTTATTTAAACTTGGTAACTTGAACTTAACGTTGGTAAAGCTACTGTTAGCATCTTCGCTAACAGCTTCTTGCGTTGGGATAAGCTGTTACGTTTTGGTTTAGAGTTCATCTTTTTTGTGGTGTAGATCTCCCTTTTATTACATTTAGAGTGTTGTGGGTTTTCGGTTTAGTGTAAAATATCACCTGAGTTTGGTTTAACCCGTAAGACCACTCGCCTCACGCACATAAGTGACCAAAACAAAGCAGCATGGAGACACTCCATCTTCTACCACCTCTCAGGCAGCAGCCTGCTCTCCCAAGTTCTACACGTCACCAGAACATAACCAACCAACACAATAAACGCAGTGTTATACAAAATGGAAGGCCTGTAGTGTTTATTCTCTTACAGTAAGAATTTATCAATTTTTTTGAGGAATTTATTTGAGATTTTCTGGTTTTTGTTAATTGTGCAATAGAAAAATAATCATTAGATTAATTTTCTAAATAGTCATTAGAATAGTCGACTATTCGATAAAATAATCGTCAGAATAATCGTTTTAAAAATAATCGTTTACCCCCAGCCCTAAGTGCGGGGTAAACTAAC
Source organism: Nothobranchius furzeri (assembly GCF_043380555.1). Taxonomy (NCBI): domain Eukaryota; kingdom Metazoa; phylum Chordata; class Actinopteri; order Cyprinodontiformes; family Nothobranchiidae; genus Nothobranchius; species Nothobranchius furzeri. The sequence continues at coordinate 30,151,828 of NC_091745.1, forward strand.
CAATCAGAGGACAGGGAAGATCTGCCACAGGCCACGCCTCCAGAGTGCCAAAACTCCTCACAGCCGAGCGACCGGAATTAGAAACCGAGCGCGCAGAGGCTGCCGAGCGAGCACGTTTTCCTCTGCCGTGTGCTCGTTGGCAACGCGCGCATGCAGGTTTGTCACTTGTGCACATCCTTGTGCGCTCACAGACACAGTTTGCTCCCTCTCAGTGCAGAAATGACCTCTCGCCATGTATATTTTCGCTCGCGAGTCCCGTTCACACGCGCGCTGTGGACCCAATGCACGGGTTGTGGCACGGGTCTGACGCGATATTAGTTTAACTGCAGTTGCAGCGCTGCGCCACTATAGGGGCACTGTATCAGCAGCAGTGCACCGAAAAGCGCTAAAACCGCTGCAGAAAAAGATCAAAAACTGCGTTTCTCGCTAGTTGGTACATATCTGTGGTTGGTGCTATTGTAGGCTGACCATACGTGCTCTTTCCTCCGGACATGTCCACTTTTCACTCTCTGTCCGGGGGGGGGGGGGGGTGTTCCTACATTGATCAAAATGTGCGGTTTTTCATCCAGAAGCAGGGATCGAGTTATGGGGCTAGCTATCTTTCAGGGAAACATCCAGTTTCTGCCTATATTACAGTATTTATGGACTCTCAGCGTAGCGGGGTTCTGTTGAGCAGAGAGGACGCACAGCGCTGATCGTTGTTGCGCCCGCTGCGTCCGGCACATGATACATTCTCAAGGTGGCGCAACAAAACATGATTATTAACACATGATTGTTCATATCTGTTTAAATCCTCTGTAACTCTGTATTTTAATCGTTCCTGACGCGCTCCGCTCATAATGTGCTGCGGTGATTTCACCTCACTGACGCAGCATCGAAACGCGCTCTTCACTTTGCGGTCAGGAGATCCCTTTGATCTGCCCAAAAGTAACTGATGAGGTGAAAAAGTAAGAATTCAGGCAGCAGTTTTCCTGGAGGGTTTAGAGGAGATGCAGGAAGATGAGAGACAGTCAGGACAGGAAATAGTTACCGTAAATCCTCTAATACAGGCCCGGGCCTGTATTTGACTCAAGCTCATCACGCTCCAGGCCTTTATTGGAAGGAGGGCCAGAATTAGAGGCAGGCCTCTATTTCTATTTGAGCAAAATGAACTAATGGTTCGTTGGAGTTTTTGACAATTAAAATTGCGCCCACATTTTCAAAGTTAAACACATTTCTTTTAACAACGGTAGTTTCTGCTTCAGCCCTCTCCCCCTCCCCCTGTGCAAACTCATTGATGCGCCTGCAGCCTCTCGGAGTTCCTGCTGCTCTAAACATTAAAATAATTATTTCATTTTCTGTTCCTCACTTCTGATTACCTTCAATGGTGTCTGTTTGTTGCAACCAGCAGGTACAAAAACTAACTTGTTTTTATTTGACTATTTTTCTGTCCTGCCTGTTTATTATCTTCCTGCATCTCCTCTCAATCCTAAAGAAAAACTGCTACCTGGGTTCATAAATATTCACCTTATGAGTTACCTTTGAACTGCAGTTCTAAAAGATCTACTGACCGCAAAAACAGCGGAGTGCGCGCTGCTCGCCGGCCGTATCAGTGGTGCGTCACCGGTGGACAAGGTGATGTGCCCCGATCCACAGCGAAACGCATCAGGCGCAAATAAAAGACAGAAAAAATTAAAGGAAATGAACTGACATGAATGATCGGGTGTTAAATTAGTTTTTGAGGTGGCGACACCTGATTTGATAATGTTACTGTGGCCGTGCTCAGGACGCAGATCAACCGACCGCAAAAACAGTGGAGTGCTCGCTGCTTGCCGGCCGCATCAGTGATCGGTGTAGGGCTGCAACTAACGATTATTTTCATAATCGATTAATCTGTCGATTATTTTTTCGATTAATCGGTTTGTTATTGTGTAGCTATTTAACCTATACAAGTGATGAATACATTTCAGTTAAGAAAAAGAAAAAACATAAGAGAATTGTCCAGTTGACTGCAATCTCAGGGTGTCCGCGGGGTTTTAAAAAGTATTAAAAAGTGATAAATACAAATAGTCAAATTTAAGGCCATTAAAAGTGTTAAATTTGGTCTCAGAGGTATTATTTTTTCCAAATTAGGTATTATTTTTTTCAGACTATCAGGTGTCGTATTCTGAACATCGACATAGAAATATATTCCGAATGAAATGTTTTGAACGATTATACAAACAAAACAAGCCGATTATTTGCTCCTCCCGCTTGCGCAGCCCTGAGTTGCAAATGAAGCGCTCCTCCCACAGCGTTGCCAACTTGGCGACTTTGACGCTATTTCCAACAGCTTCTCAGACCCCCTTCTTGACTTTTTAAATCTAAAAGTACCTAGCGAACACCTCAGACACATCTCTGGTAACCCTTAGCTACTTTCTGGATAACTGTCGTTGACATTTCCTGCAGGTTAGCTAAACACTCCGCCTGCACTCCGGACCGTTCTTCAGGACATTAGGAAAGGGGATGATGTAGTGATGTGTCGGTCGCTAAAGACAGCTCTCGGAGCCGGCTCCCTGTTGGAGTAACTAGAGTGAGTGACACACACCATACCTGCAGGCTCCTGAGCTGATAAAAACGGCTAAATGTGCATGTGCGGCGCGCTAAACACACGTGCAGTTTGCCCCTGATTGCTGTGAGACCGGTTTGGGGGGTGGGGGGTGCAGCTGTGGTTGAGACAATTATTACATTAACTGATCGACTTGTAAATAAATAGTTTATAAATAAGGTAGAAATAAGTTCCTCACGCTGATAACTAATCTCTCTGAGGACACGGTGCTAGTGCACTCTCCTACAGCACCTTGACACGACTCAATAAATGCTATGCAACATTTTGTGAACATCAATTTATTTGCATGTATTTGTTATAAATGCCACTGTATAATTCTTGCTGTCAGTATTTGCAAGATATTGGTATTTGGGTCTGTACTGGTTAGACTTAAATGAGTTAAACCAAGGTCTATAGCCCTTGGGTCATAGACTATGAGCTATAAGTATATTGGTCTTTTTATACTTGGAACCAGGAGTTATTTTAGTGGTCATCTTGTTTCCTATTTATTTTTGTCCTGATTGTGCCCTGAGCAATTTTGTGACTAAATAAACAAATCTACATAAATTGAAAAAATCGTCTTAAATAATCGATCTCAATTTCAGTCATAATAATCGTGATTATTGTTTTTGCCATAATCGAGCAGCCCTACTTTAGCATATCCGGTCACATAATGATGACATCATATTCTAGGGCTGTAGCGAAGCCTCGACGAAGTCGACGGCTCGATTCTAAAAATTTGTCGACGTCAGATCCGGAAGTCGACGCACCGCGCCCACTTGTTGCATCCCCAGGAGTTTGTAAATAGAGGAGGAATCTGCCTGTTTTTCCTCTAGTTCGCCCTCTTCTCCGCCTTCACTAACATCTCCGCCAAATACCGAAGACCCGGAACAACGTCCGTCCACTACTAGATTATTTTCCTGTTTTGCCCGCCTTCGTCTCCCAGCAACGGACAACAACTTCCGGGGTCAGATGCGCTGCTTCGTGTCTACCGCAGATGTAGAAAATCACCGGGAGCGTTTCTCCCTTCATTAAGGAGCTTCTTTCAGACATTAGGAGAGCTGTTTTGGTGGTAGCAGTCTCTCCTCTGTGCTGGTCTGTTTGCTGCTGGGTGTTTTTGGTTTATTTAAACTTGGTAACTTAAACTTAACGTTGGTAAAGCTACTGTTAGCATCTTCGCTAACAGCTTCTTGCGTTGGGATAAGCTGTTACGTTTTGGTTTAGAGTTCATCTTTTTTGTGGTGCAGATCTCCCTTTTATTACATTTAGAGTGTTGTGGGTTTTCGGTTTAGTGTAAAATATCACCTGAGTTTGGTTTAACCCGTAAGACCACTCGCCTCACGCACATAAGTGACCAAAACATAGCAGCATGGAGACACTCCATCTTCTACCACCTCTCAGGCAGCAGCCTGCACTCCCAAGTTCTACACGTCACCAGAACATAACCAACCAACACAATAAACGCAGTGTTATACAAAATGGAAGGCCTGTAGTGTTTATTCTCTTACAGTAAGAATTTATCAATTTTTTTGAGGAATTTATTTGAGATTTTCTGGTTTTTGTTAATTGTGCAATAGAAAAATAATCATTAGATTAATTTTCTAAATAGTCATTAGAATAGTCGACTATTCGATAAAATAATCGTCAGAATAATCGTTTTAAAAATAATCGTTTACCCCCAGCCCTATCATATTCAGTGGTCGTTCCACATCATTTCAGGCCTCGTGGTCAACTGTCTGAACCGCTGAACAGAAGTACCTGGCTTATTTTCTAAGTAAAATAAATATGTGAAATACGTTGTCAACATCAGTGAGTCTCTAAGTCTATTCTTTTTGTATGTTATATATGTTAAAATATGTGTAAATAGGTCGCTGATTAACACTTGCAATTTAGTGTTGTGATGGTTTTAAAAAAATTCTGAAGGTAGTAAAAAAAGTATTAAAAAGTAGTAAATTTTACTTAAGGATTGCTGTATATACTCTGAATCTATTTTATTGCACATGAACACAGTCAGTGGTGTAAAATGAGCTAAACAGTGCAAAATATCAGTCCAGAATAATTTTTTGGCATCAAAATATGAGGTAAATTCCATAAAAAATAATGTAGAATCTAGAATAGAGTTTGTAAGTGGTATGCATTGCTGGGGGGTGAGTGTCTTGTTCCCCATGTAGTTGTCCATCGTTGCTTGTTTTTTTCTGCATAAGAAACACAAATAAACTGAAATAAGTACACATATAAAATAAAGCAGCACACACACTACAACACTAAATCAATATTACATTATTTGAATTAATTAATATACAGTGATCATTTATTTTGACAAAAATGTGTTGTGAGGCGTTTTACAGCGTTAGACAGTAAAACAGCCTTTTAATAGTAAAAAAATGACTTTTTCTGAATTTCTCCTGTATTTAAAAATTGAAAGCGTACAACTATGCCGCGTTATATTCACCTGCACACAGCTCGTCTGTATATTTTTCTCCGCAGAGTTGTTCTTTTTTGAACGAGGAACATAGTTATGGGTTTGTGCCGTTTTTCTCTTAACGAGAACATTCTTATAAACAGACGTGCTAAATTTGGCAAGCGCATGATACACAACACGGAGGAGATTCACGATTGCATCTAGTCAATCAGAAGTAGAACACCGTAGACTGACGCGGCAAAAAAAAATCATGTTTAACATCCACTATAACGAACTCAGCTAAAACACTAAGTCCCAAATTTGATCTGCGTGTAGTGATGGACCACTATATTTAGCTTGTTTATTTTCTGTTACTTACCGGGCTGGCTCTTCCTCTGCTGCATCAGCCCCCACATGTTTTCGTCTCAAATGTTCACTTAGGGACGTCGTGCTTCCGTGCCATGCTAGATGGTTTTTGCATATTTTGCAGGTCACCCGTCTTTTCATGGCATCTAGAGTGAAGTGCTCCCATACTCGTGAGGTTTTTGTCTGGGGTTTCTCTTCAGTTTTGTGGCTTCTATTTTTCTTCCGTATTTCTTCTTGTTCCGTCATCTCTCACAGCAAGATGAGCATCAGTAACGTGTTATGTCACGAAAACCGAGGGCACTTATTGGCTTGTTTTTTCTTCTACGGCTCCACTGGTAGATCATTGGCTCATTACTGCCACACACTGGCGGCAAATTTAACAGATTGTAACCGATGTCAGATTGTGGTAATAATAGACTTTATGCGGTAAAATGTGATTATTAAACAACTGATCGATGACTAAAAAAGTTGTTAACTATTTTGATAATCAAGTATAATCGATTAAATCGATTAGTTGTTTCAGCTCTAGATCGGTGCGTCACCGAATGACAAGGTGATGTGCCCCGCTCCACAGCAGCGAAACGCATCAGGCGCAAATAAAAGACAGAAAACATTAAAGGAAATGAGCCGACATGAACGATCGCGTGTTAAATTAGTTTTTGAGGTGGCGACACCTGATTTGATAATGTTACTGTGGCCGTGCTCAGGACACAGATCTACCGACCGCAAAAACAGCGGAGCGCTCCCTGCTTGGCAGCCGCATCAGTGATCGGTGCGTCACCGGAGGACAAGGTGATGCGCCCCGCTCCACAGCAGCGAAACACATCAGGCACAAATAAAAGACAGAAAACATTAAAGGAAATGAACCGACATGAACGATCGCGTGTCAGTACCGACGCTCTGGCACAGTGAGTTGCCACCCACCCCCCCGAGCGCAGGAGCTTGTCACCTGCTGACAGCAGGCTTCTGTCTTTTCCGAGGGCTGCATCTTGCCAATCATTATCACGTGACAGCGACTAGTCGATGACAGGCATAAAAAGTCCCTATAGTGAAGTCGACTAGTTCATACAACCCCTATTGCTCCCCAGTGTTCTGCAGCGCACGTTCTCTTTGAACTTGATATCAAATTTTCGCCTCCTCTTCGTCTCCGCACGGTTAAAGTTACCCTTGCGGTCTATCACTGGCAAATCAAAAGTGAGACGATGACACAACCGCCCCCCGTACTTGCTTGTTACCACATTCCACCCAGCCACAATAAGAGACCGGCCATTATTCACCTCCACTGACTCCGACACCGGCCAACATATGATACCCGGCCGTTAACTGAATACAGACCTGTATTAGAGGATTTACGGTAAATAAAAACAACAAAACAAAACAAAATGTTGAAAAGTAAAATGTAGGTAGATTTATCTCCACTACACGTTTTTACCTGTTTAAAACAATAAGTTACCGTAAATCCTCTAATACAGGCCCGGGCCTGTATTTGACTCAAGCTCATCAAGCTCCAGGCCTTTATTGGAAGGAGGGCCAGTATTAGAGGCAGGCCTCTATTTCTATTTGAGCAAAATGAACTAATGGTTCGCTGGAGTTTTTGACAATTAAAATTGCGCCCACATTTTCTAAGTTAACACATTTCTTTTAACAACGGTAGTTTCTGCTTCAGCCCTCTCCCCCCCTCCCCCTGTGCAGCGGCTGCAAACTCACTGATGCGCCTGCAGCCTCTCGGAGTTCCTGCTGCTCTAAACATTAAAATAATTATTTCATTTTCTGTTCCTCACTTCTGATTACCTTCAATGGTGTCTGTTTGTTGCAACAGCAGGTACAAAAACTAACTTGTTTTTATTTGACTATTTTTCTGTCCTGTCTGTGTATTATCTTCCTGCATCTCCTCTCAGTCCTAAAGAGAAACTCCTGCCTGGGTTCATATATATTCACCTTATGAGTTACCTTTGAACTGCAGTTCTAAAAGATCTACCGACCGCAAAAACAGCGGAGTGCGCTTGCTGTTTGGCGGCCGTATCAGTGATCAGTGCGTCGGAGGACAAGGTGATGCCCGCAGCGCCCCGCTCCACAGCATGCAGCGAAACGCATCAGGCGCAAATAAAAGACAGAAAGCATTAAAGGAAATGAACTGACATGAACGATCGCGTGTTAAATTAGTTTTTGAGGTGGCGACACCTGATTGTTACTGTGGCCGTGCTCAGGAGGCAGATCTACCGACCGCGAAAACAGCGGAGCGCTCCCTGCTTGCCGGTCGCATCAGTGATCGGTGCGTCAGAGGACAAGTTGATGCGCCCCGCTCCACAGCAGCGATACACATCAGGCGCAAATAAAAGACAGAAAACATTAAAGGAAATGAACCGACATGAACGATCGCGTGTCAGTACCTACGGTCTGGCACAGCGCGTTGCTGATCACAGAGAATGTGATCATACGATAATTCAATAGGGAGCGTGGTTTCACAGACGTGGAAGTGATAGCGTCGGTGAAACGCCGGCTGCTCTAGGAAACCCCCGAGCGTTCGAGCGTCAACGAAGTGACACGGAAATGCCGGGCTTTCCAGAAGTAAGTAAGATAACTTACTATGAGCTGATAGTTCATTGGATTGATCGTTAGGTTGGAAACTCTGATCATGAATATGAAGAAACGATGACTGAGTGGTGAGCTGGAAAGGCGACTTCCGTTTATAGCTGCGGTTTGTGACGTAGGTGCGACGTGGAGGGAATCCCCGCGAGGGGCATGCTGGGAGTCCCTACTTCGCGGATTTTCACCTATCGCGGCCAGGTCTGGAACGCATCTACCGCGATAAACGAGGGATTACTGTAGTTCATACACCCCCTACTGCTGCTCTCCAGAGTGTTCTGCAGCATAATCGGCACGTTCTCTTTGAACTTGATAGTGTAATGACCTGGCTGGGGTTGTAAGCCAGGTGCATTCTGGGTATTATGTTATATGTGTTTCCTATCGTTCTGCTAGTTCCTATGTGCTGATTTGCGTGTTGTGTGAGTGTTATGTAAGCCACAGGGAAGGTGATGTGTGTTCTGTGGAGCGGGTTGAATTAGCATGGTTAACTGACACCGTGACTCTGTGTGGTAGGAGCGTGATAGAGGATGGGTGTCTGTAGTTACAAAGCGTTGAAGAAAAAGCCTATTAAGGGTCTGCGTGAACTCCTACTGCCTCCTGCTGGTTGATTTGGTGACTATAACCCTCCCGCTGGAACGCTCGTACTTGCTTGTTACCACATTCCATCCGGCCACAATAAGAGACCGGCCATTATTTACCTCCGCTGACTCCGACACCGGCCAAAATTGGAGACCCGACCTTTAATTGAATACCGGCCTGTATTAGAGGATTTACGGTATACACGTCATATTTATAGATCTGATACAATTCAGATCACCTTAAAAACTCAGTCACACCTCCAGGGCCGTTTCAAGGCATTTTGGGTGCCAAGGTAAAACGGAACCCCCCCCCAACCATTACATTGTTAGCAGCAGAAATTAAATGTTATTACCATTTCCAACACAAATGCATGTTAATGAAATGCATTATATTTTACTGGATATATTTATGTGTTATTTTGACTAAGATGAGTGTTATTAATACAAAACTCTGTAGCTCCAAATGCATATGGGCATGTCTCTGGCAGCATTTTAGAGCAGGATCACCAAACCCTCTGTTAGGAATCCTGGTGTGACCTTCGTCCCAGCTCTCACCCTGAAATCTCGTGTCAGTTCTCTTGTTGGCTCTTCCTTCTTCCATCTCAGGAACATTGCTAAGCTGAGTCCCATTCTGTCCTGCTCTGAACTTGATATTTTTATCCACACCTTCATCTCCTCACGCTTAGGTTAGAAAGAAAACAAACTCTCAAGATAAAAAAATCTCGAAGCGCTTCACAAAAAAAAATTATTGTATAAAAAGATTTCAAACAATAATTAAAAATATGTTTAATGAGTGAAAAAATAAGAAAAATTGTGATAAAAAATAATTGTTAGGAAAGGGAGAGAGAAAATGAGTAGGAAAGAGGGAAATCAGTGGATCGTGGGGAAAGGTGGAGTTGGTAGAAAGAGCAGAATAAGGAGAGGGTGGTGATGAAGGTCCTACAAAAGCCAGCCTGAACAAGTGAGTCTTCAGCTGCTTTTTAAAGGAGACCACTGATCTCAGGCTCAGGGGGAGAGAGTTCCAGTCTGGTGCTGCACAACCAGTAGGCTTTGATCACTGGACCTCAGGGACCTGCTGGGGGTGTAGGGACTGAGAAGATCACCAATGTATGATGTTGCATGTCCATGTAAGGCCCTACTGCAACTTGCATTTCACTTGTCTGAGCAACCCCCCTGAACTGCTACAGGTAATTCAGAAAGCTTCTGACTAAATTGTCAAAATACACCCACATCAAACCCACCTCTGTAACTCTCCCCCAGAGCCTGAGATCAGTATAAAACAGCTGTTCAGGCTGGCTCTTACATGACCTTCATCCCCACCCTCTCCTTGTTCTGGTCTTTCTACCAACTCCACCATTCCCGGGATCCACTGATTTTCTTCTTTCCTATTCATTTTCTCTTTCCCTTTCCTTACATTGTTTAAAATCAAATATGTTAATTTTTATTACTTTTCCCCCTCATTTTAACCATATTTTTAATCATTAAAAAATACTTTTTCATCTAGAATTTTTAGTTCTTGTGATTTTATCTTGAGAGGTGCAAAGTAAAATACTTTTTTCTTTTCTTGTCATAGTCAAAAACTTTTCCTGCTCACATGTAAATATTCACATCCCTTCTACACAGCTACAGACTTTTAAAAATAGATGCCGTTGTGCACCAGGTGGGCAGAAATTTAATAAAATTCAAATATACACATGTTATGACAGAGTGCCCATGTTAAAAACACCAACATTTAGATAGAAAACCTGAGTAGGTATTCACCCTAAAGTTGTGTTTATTAAACCGAGGAGCAAGTAGGGATGCACATTTTCCAAAATGTGTTTAACCGGTTATGGAAGCCATTAAACAAACATCAGTTTCTGTGTCTGCTCTCCGCCTGAGCTGTGAGTTTGCTGTTTGTGTGTGCTCGTGTGCACGTGCTTGTTAACGACTCGTTTTTCCATCTGAGAAAACTCTGATATAAGATTGTGAAGGATTATAAAGGGATGACGATCTACCAAAGCTCGGAGATCGTAGAACCGTCTATTTACGATCTATCACCTGTGCCATTATTTCTGGACACATCTACCGGCATGCTTTTCCTCAGTTGACTCACTCTACTTGCTACTCTACTTGCTAGTCTGCTTCTGTCGGCACAACAGACACACTGAGAGCAAGCTTCGGGCCGTGTGTTGGTTTGTTTAGCTGGGGCGCTCAGTGGAGCTGAGGGAAATTATCTATCAATCGATGCATTAAGATGCGGACATAAACTATTATGAATCTCTGAAGAAGCAAACCATACTCAATTATAGCAGCTATTTGCTAGCATTGCTACTAGCGTGCTCCGTCTCTAAATGGTCATTAAGTGTATTTTCACGTGTCTGCTCGATCAAGGAACCTTTGGGTCAATGTTCTGCTCTAAACTTTGCATTTAGCTTTGTGACTTTTATTATTTGGAGACTTTTGTGTGTGTTTTAGTGAGCCTTTTCTCTGTGGCTGCTGACCGTAGCTTTGTTTATGCCAACCCCCCTCAATCAGGACACAGTTACGGAGAGCAGCGAGGGACAAATAGTGAGTGTAATAGGGAGAGATACCCTGGCTAGAGATAGCATGAGATGAGGATGCATCATGAATTTAGCTTAACATGATAGATTGTTTCCTCTGGACAAGTGATAATTTCTGGTAATATTGTGGATGATTGGATATGAGCCACCTCCTATATAGAATTTAAATTATTTTACATTAATTAAAACATAATTAAATGAAAGTGCCTGTAGGACATTTGAGACATGCATCTCAAGCTCTCAGCTGTATGTGTGTATGTATGTATATCAATCAATAGGTTCGGTTCAGGAACAAACCCAGCATCCTCCTCTCCTGTCCCCAGCCAATCAGACATCCCATCCTCCTCTGATGCAACATTTTCCTGTCACACGCCAGCTCTTTTGTCCTCTAACGCAGTCATGGACTCTTCTGGTTCTATAAATCTGTCTTCAACCAAGTCAGGAGATGCTGCTGCCCCAGTTACCTCCCCCTCCCACCTGTCTGTCTCTAGAAGTCATGTGAAGAGGCAGCTGGAGAGACTGAACAGGAACAAGGCTGCAGGTCCAGATGGTGTCAGCCCCAGAGTACTGAAGGCCTGTGCAGAGCAGCTCTGTGGGATTCTGCAGCAGCTCTTCAACCTCAGCCGGACCCAGGAGAAGGTTCCAGTCCTGTGGAAGACATCCTGCCTTGTTCCAGTTCCAAAGAAAACTCGCCCATCAGTCAATGACAACTTCAGACCGGTTGCCCTGACATCCCACATCATGAAGGTCCTGGAGAGACTCCTGTTGGTCCACCTGAATAAGCAAACTAGAACATATCAGGACCCGCTGCAGTTTACTTATCGCCATGGAGTTGGAGTTGAAGATGCCGTCATCCAGCTGCTTCAACCAACCCACTGTCATCTGGACAAAGCAGGCAGCACTGTCAGGGTCATGTTCTTTGATTTCTCCAGTGCATTTAACTAGGGATGCACTGATCAGGTTTTTTGCTGTCGATCACCGATACCGATCACCGATACCGATCACGTGGATTGGCCAGAAATTTTCTACAACATTATAATGAGTGCTACAAACTAGGGCTGCAACAAACGATTATTTGGATAATCGATGAATCGGATGGGGTCTCGACACGATTAATCGATTAATCGGATTACATGGGGAAATTTTAAAAACTGCTAGGGAAACGTTATTTCTCTCCTTCCTTCACTTTATTTAACACAGCATTATTAGAAAACAGTTCAATAGCAGAAAAACAACATGCCATCACCTAAATTGTCTTATAAGGTGTATAGACGGAGACCCTAAGCTACATCTATCTGTGACCTAAAATGCTTGGTCCAAGTTAAACAGCTTAAGGGCAATTCTCATCTGTTTTGTTTGATCTCATCTGTTGACATTTATTATAACTGGGGATGTCAAACAACTAATTTTTAAATGTAATTAAACATTGGCTGTGAATTAATCAAAATTAATCACTATTTCCAAAAATGACTAAAAAATACCAAATAAAACAAAAGTAAATGAATGCCATCCTCCTTGTGATGATGCCCTGGGCAACTGCCATAAAGTCACATCAAGAAATGCTGCTGATCATTCCAATGATCCCAAATAGACTCACATTAGGCCACATGAAAGCAACTGAACCCAAAAATATATTAACCAGTATATAACTGCACTCTCACACAACACGCCTGCAGCAACAGTTAGGACTCCTCCCTCCCTTTTAAAAGCGTTTTTGCTTCCGAGGACATTGTGGTTGTAAAGCCACATGCTAGTAGTCTGGCCCCGGTGTGATCAACCAGTTTCTGCGGGAATGTGACGGCAGAACCAGGGCCAGATTAACACTTTGTTGTACCCTGGGCAACAATATTCAAGGGCTCCATCATCACGACCCGAGGATCACCATAATGTGGTCACATACAGAATATTTTACTGTAATATGCAGTAAATGTACTCAATACTTGAATGCCTGACAACACGTAACCTGCCCAGAGTAACCTTTGACCCACCTCGTGTGGACTGACCAATGAGGAGAGGGTCTTAACTTGAGGCCCTCTCTTCATTGGTCAGTCTGCATTAGACTGACTCTCAACTGACGTTCAGTCATAGGCAGCGAAGCGTCTCTGTGCAGCGCAAAAGCCCGGGTGGACAGTTTGTTTAATAGGGTGACCATATTTCCATTTCCAAACAAGAGGACAGGGATCTGTGCCTATGACGTCACACTATGGCAACACCACACAAACCACGCTGGGACCCATTTTTTGTAAGAACTAAATTAATATCAGATTCTGCCAATTAAAGGGCTCTAAAACAATTCATATGTAAATATTTAGCATATTTATTGCAAAATCTCATTTTTCTGCTTTAGTGCTGCAACAAGGTTTTATTAAAAATAAATTGTTATACCTTTTGTTTTACTACAGCATCAGTACGCTTCCTGTGCACAGATTATTAAGGATGCTTGTTTCAGCTGTGAGATTAGACGATAGGATCAATGATAAAATAAGTTGTCCCACACTCCATGGAAACTTTCAGAGAATCCACAAATAGTGGCTTTCAAATAGTTTTGTTACTTTTTGCAAGTTTAGAAAAGAAGCAGATGAGACAGCATGTCTGATAATTTAGTTTTTCATCTGATAATGTTAGAACATGTCAGTAATGTCTGAGGAGCTATTATAAACACTGTATAACTAACACTACTGGAGAGGGTATGGATTACACAGAGGCTTCTGGGGAGCCCAGTTATTGGGGGGGGGGCATTTTGCCCTGGACCCCAAAATGTCTTGAAACGGCCCTGGGTGTGTGACTGAGTTTTGAAGGTGATCTGAATTATATCAGATGTATAAATATGACATGTGTATAACTTATTGTTTTTTTACTGGTAAAAACGTGTAGTGGAGATAAATCTACCTACATTTTACTTTTCAACACTTTGTTTTGTTTTCTTGTTTTTATTGAACTATTTCCTGTCCTGTCTGTCTCTCATCTTCCTGCATCTCCTCTAAACTCTCCAGAAAATCTGCTGCCTGGATTCTTACCTTTTCACCTCATCAGTTAACTTCTGAGCAGATCAAAGGGATCTCCTGACCGAAAAGCGCAGAGCGCGTTTTCGATGCTGCGTGAGGTGACATCACCACAGCACAGGTGACTAGCTCCGCAGTAGCGCGCTTCAGGCACAAATAAGACAGAAAGTAGAGAACATGTGCAGACATGAACGATCGTGTGCTAATTATAGTTTTTTGGTTGCGCCACTTTGAGAATGGACCGTGCGCTGGAAGCAGCTGCCTGGATCGCTGCGCAACAACGCGCTGTGCCGCTCTCTGCTCAAGAGTCCAAAAATGATATAATATAGAAAACTTTTTTCCGGTTCACCTGGATGTGTAGGATATACAGCTCCCCCATAATTCGATCCCTGCTCCTGGATGAAAAGCCGGACATTTTAATCAATACAAGAACCCGCAGTCCGGACGCCCGGACAGAGAGTGAAAAGTGGACATGTCCGGGGAAAACGGAACGTACGGTCACCATAGTCCTCATAAAGCGGGAAATTATAGATACAGTATTGTGCTCGTGCCCTGGGCCCTTTAGAGTTCGTGGGCCCTGGGCAATTGCCCAGTTAATCCGGCCTTGGGCAGAACCGGTTCGCAGCAGCGCGAACCTTGATCTGCCGGCTCTCCCTCGCGCTGATCTGACTTGCTCTGCGCGCAACGGCGGGCGGGAAGGGGGGGCGCTTTTGGGAGAGTTGTGCGACACAACGAATCGATGACGCAATTCGTTGCCAACGCTTTTAGTAATCGATTTTCATCGAATTTATCGATTCGTTGTTGCAGCCCTACTACAAACTACATAATCTGGGAATAAAGGAAATGTAACCTAATCTAAAATGGTCTGTATTAGGGTTGTCACAGTGTGAAAATTTAACCTCACGGTTATTGTGACCAAAATTACCACGGTTACCGGTATTATCGCGGTATTTTTTTTTAAAATGTGCTACATTTTCACACAATTAAATAAACCCTGTATGTCAGGAAATATTGTCCTCAGTTTGTGTCTAAATTTAGCCTAAAATGTGTTATTTTGTAATTATGATGTTTATTTGTTTACATTTTTCCCCTTTAGTCTTTAAAATACCAATATTTGCCCATAACTTCTTATTTTATGTCTGTTTGATGTCATCATTTAAAAATATTAGATCAGATGATACTCAGTACTCAAGTATCCTTCTAATCAGATACTTTTTTACCCTTACTTGAGTAATAAACCCTATATCAGGAAAATATTGGCCTCGGTTTGTATCCTTCCAGTGAGCTTTGCAGATGTGGGAAAATGTCGTCAGGCAGTAATCATTGTTAAATTCATAATTATTCTCGGAGAGAGACCAACTCTTATCTGCCCCTGGGAGCCCCGTAATGCATAGCGTCATTTCAACATGGCGGTGTCCGCGACACGGTTTATATGCAGGTAGCGGCGCTGCGGCTGCTTTATATAGCGACTCGTTGCATTCTCCCTCAACCCAAATCCTCGGATCACACATTTTAGCTAAAGCGCTAACGTTGGCGTGCCTTGCGTTGACTGTAGAGTTGTGGGTGACGGTCACGCAGATGTGTCATGAGATTTGAAGCATTGCTGCCTTTCACAGACACTTTTTCTGCACGTGCTGCAAACAGGATAGCCGTCTTCTATCAACTGTCCCTCGGCATTCTTCAGATATCCAAAAGATGCCCGTACTTCCCACTTTGTCTTCTTTGAGGGATAATAAATGTCCTGAGCACTGCCGTCTCCTCCTTTGGCCATTATTTCAGCTTTAGCTTCAAGAAAGTTTTGTTGTAAACAGCAAAGCGCGCACGTGCCGCCGGCAACTTCAGCAGATGATACGGTGGCTGGTAAGGGTCACCGCGCCTACACCGCAGCCACGGTAATCCCACCAAGATAATATAGTTTTTTTTAAACAAGACGGTTATTATTATTGTCAACTTTTTTTTTTTTACCGGGGTTTACCGCTACACCGGTTACCGTGACAACCCTACCTGATCGGTCTGCTTTGATCTATTTTGAAAACTCCGATCAAAAACGATAGGGGCCCTATCGGCCGATTACAATCAAATGCCGATCCATCGGTGCATCCCTACATTTAACACAACCCAGCCTGATGTACTTTGCCAGAAACTCCAGAAGACACAGGTGGGGGCCTCAACTATCGCCTGGATTAAAGACTACCTGACAAACAGACCACAGTTTGTGAGGCTGAAGAACTGCACATCAAACCAGGTGATCAGTAACATTGGAGCACCACAGGGGACTGTACTCTCACCATTCCTTTTCACCCTGTACACCTCAGACTTCCAGTACAAATCAGAGACCTGCCATCACAGAAATACTCAGATGACTCTGCAGTTGTCGGGTGTATCAGAGATGGACAGGAAGCTGAGTACAGAGAGCTGGTGGAGCGCTTTGTGGCATGGTGTGGAAACAATCATCTGACCTTGAACGTGAATAAAACAAAGGAGATGATTTTAGACTTCAGAAGAAACAGGGTGGAGTAGGGCTGCTCGATTATGGCAAAAATAATAATCACGATTATGGTGACTGAAATTGAGATCACGATTATTTAGGACGATTTTTCAATTTATGTTGATTTTATTTGTTTTTATTCAGTCATAAAATTGCTCAGGGCACAATCAGGACAAAAATAAGAAACAAGATGATCACTAAAATAACTCCTGATTCCCAGGATAAAAAGACCAATATACTTATAGCTCATAGTCTATGACCCAAGGGCTACAGACCTTGGTTTAACTCATGTAAGTCTAACCAGTACAGACCCAAATACCAATATTTTGCAAATACTGACAGCAAGAATTATACTGTGGCATTTATAACAAATAAATGCAAATAAATTGATGTTCACAAAATGTTGCATAACATTTATTGAGTCGTGTCAAGGTGCTGTAGTAGAGTGCACTAGCACCGTGTCCTCAGAGAGATTAGTTATTATTTATCAGCGTGAGGAACTTATTTCTACCTTATTTATAAACTATTTATTTACAAGTCCATCAGTTAATGTAATAATTGTCCCAACCACAGCTGCACCCCCACCCCCCAACCCGGTCTCACAGCAATCGGGGCAAACCGCACGTGTGTTTAGCGCGCCGCACGCGCACATTTAGCCGTTTTTAGAGGCTCAGGAGTCCGCAGGTACGGTGTGTGTGTCACTCACTCTGGTTAATCCAACAAGGAGCCGACTCCGAGAGCTGTTTCTTTAGCGACTGACACATCACTACATAATTCCCTTTCCTAATGTCCTGAAGAACGGTCCGGAGCGCAGGTGGAGTGTTTAGCTAACCTGCAGGAAATGTCGACGACAGTTATCCAGAAAGTAGCTAAGGGTTACCAGAGATGTTTCTCAGGTGTTCGCTAGGTACTTTTAGGATTAAAAAGTCAAGAAGGGGGTCTGAAAAGCTGCTAGAAATAGCGTCAAAGTCGCTAAGTTGGCAACACTGTGGAGGAGCGCTTCATTTGCAACTCGGGGCAGCGCAAGCGGGAGGAGCAAATAATCGGCTTGTTTTGATTTTTATAATCGTTCAAAACTCAGATCGTAATCGTGATTAAAATTCGATTAATTGAGCAGCCCTAGGGTGGAGTCAAACACTGTTTCCATCATGGGAGAAGAAGTGGAGGTGGTTGAGGAATACAAACACCTTGGAGTTCACCTGGACAACAGACTGGACTGGAGAAAGAACAGCAAAGCCGTTTACAAGAAGGGACACAGAAGACTGCACTTCTTGAGGACGCTTAGGTCCTTCAATTTCTGTAGCAAGATGCTGCAGATCTTCTACAAGTCTGTTGTTGAGAGTGTAATCTCTTCAGCCATCGTCTGTTGGGGTAGCAGCATCAGAAGCAGGGACCTGAAAAGGCTCAACAGCCTAATAAAAAAGGCTGGTTCTGTTCTGGGGACGACTGTGGAACCGCTGGAGGAGATAATGCGAAGAAGGATTCTCCAGAGAATCAAGAAAATGATGGACAACCCTGAGCATTCTCTTCACAAGACTGTCCGACAACGGAAGAGTGTCTTCAGTCAGAGGCTTCTTCAGTTTGGCTGCAACACTGACCGCTACTGGAGATCCTTCCTGCCAACAGCCATTGTAATATACAACAACTCTTTGATGACTTGATTATTATTATTATTCTGAGCTACTACAGCAATCAATTTCCCTCTGGGATTAATAAAGTATTTTTGAACTGAATTGGAATATATATATATATATATATATATATATATATATATATATATATATATATATGAGAGAGAGAGAGAGCTAGAGAGATAGATAAAGGAATTTAAAGATTTTTTTAGGATTCTGAAATTTCATCCTTTTTTCTGTGAAGGGGTTATGATTTTAATTATATGTAGTTTACTGGTAAATAACTTACGAAACGTCTGAATTAAGGATGTGAATCTAAGAGCAACTCACGATTTGATTCGATTCCGATTCTTGGGGTGCCGATTCGATTCAGAATCGATTCTTGATTCTCAATTTAAATCGATTCACAATCAGTATTAACAAAGAGTGTCAGTTCCAGGATGAACTACTTTGTTGTACAAGTTAGTTAAAGCTATGGGACATTTTTATTTGACTTTAAACTGGTCGTGCTCCAAAAAAGCAAATTTTCAATGTAAAATAAAGTGATTCTAAAACTGTAAACAGAAACAATCTTTTGACCAAAAGGCAACATTTATTTTAGCTTACCTTGTAAAATATAACAAATCTGTAGTTACCTAACAGTAGGGCTGCAACAAACAATTATTTGGATAATCGATGAATCGGATGGGGTCTCGACACGATTAATCGATTAATCGGATTATATAGGGACATTTTTAAAAACTGCTAGGGAAACATTATTTCTTTCCTTCCTTCACTTTATTAAACACAACATTATTAGAAAACAGTTCAATAGCAGAAAAACAACATGCCATCACCTAAATTGTCTTATAAGGTGTATAAACAGAGACCCTAAGCTACACCTATCTGTGACCTAAAATGCTTGGTCCAAGTTAAACAGCTTAAAGAGCAAGTCAACCCCTACCAGAGTCTAACTCCACTCCCACTTCATGTTTGAAAAATGCAACAAATGCTGTTGCCGGCCCTGGCAGACAGAGAGGGCGGAGCCGCTAACAAATACACACACACTCAGGCTCACGACAGCATTGTGACATCATAATGTACCAGTTTACATCATAGCATACCTCTTAGCCAATAGCGGTGGCAGATTTACATTAAAATACAGTGCAGAGTTTTTACCTGACAACGGCACAACACTGCCAGTTTTAGGCAGAATATTTAAATTTTAACTAAGATGCACTGAAGTGCCAAATTATTGACGACACGTGTCTGCAGCACCATTAGACACTCGTTTATTTAGTTTATCAGCAAAAAAAAGTTTATTTGGTGGTGACTTGCTCTTTAAGGGCAATTCTCATCTGTTTTGTTTGATCTCATCTGTAGACATTTATTATAACTGAGGATGTCAAACAACTAATTTTTAAATGTAATTAAACATAGGCTGTGAATTAATCAAAATTAATCACTATTTCCAAAAATGACTGAAAAAATACCAAATAAAACAAAAGTAAATGAATGCCGCCCTCCTTGCGATGATGCCCTGGGCAACTGCCATAAAGTCACATCAAGAAATGCTGCTGATCATTCCAATGATCCCAAATAGACTCACATTAGGCCACATGAAAGCAACTGAACCCAAAAATATATTAACCAGTATATAACTGCACTCTCACACAACACGCCTGCAGCAACAGTTAGGACTCCTCCCTCCCTTTTAAAAGCGTTTTTGCTTCCGAGGACATTGTGGTTGTAAAACCACATGCTAGTAGTCTGGCCCCAGTGTGATTAACCAGTTTCTGTGGAAATGTGACGGCGGAACCGGTTCGCAGCGGCGCGAGTCCCATCCCCCCCCGCCTATCTAATAGCGTCGCGCTTACGATTTTATAGACTTTTTTTACGAGCTTAGGGCATGTCCAGCCTGTGTAATAATCCGGGGCTTGGGTGAATCACTTTTGAAAAGTTTTTAACTTACCCGGACACCGAGCTCTCTCCTTCCTCGCTGATGATTCTGACAAGCTTGCGTTTAAGATGCTGCATCATCACCGTAGTACTCCCGTGCCACGCTAAGTCTGACCTACAAACGTTGCAGGTAACGAATGTCTTCGCCTGATTTAACTGAAAATGCTCCCAAACTTTAGAAGTTTTTACTTTTTTTTGGGTCTCGCTGCTTCTGCCATGTTCCTCTTCCAAACGGCTCTCCGGTCTGCGCGCAACGGTGGGCAGGAGGGGAGGGGGCTTTTGGAAGAGTTGTGCAACACAACGAATCGATGACGCAATTCGTTGCCAACGCTTTTAGTAATCGATTTTCATCTAATTTATCAATTCGTTGTTGCAGCCCTACCTAACAGTAGCTTTGAAAGTAATACGGTCAAATACTTTTCAAGTATGTGTAGAAACAAGTTACATGAGTAATCCTGAGTACTCATTTATCAACTTAGAAAATAAATATGAGAATATCTCAAATTTCTGAGTATGGAAAAAATTACATTCAAGTGCCCTCTTATCAGCAGTTTCAAACATAAATCATCTCAATTCATGCGACCACAAAGGTAAACCAAGTATTGACTCTCCTAACAAAGATAAAAAAGTGCATCTCAAACCTGTCACATGCCAAATATTTGAGTTCTTGGAATCGATTCTGAATCTTTATAACGGGTGGTTCCCCCCGGTCCATCGAGGGCCGCTGTCCAGCGTATTTTAGTTTCAACCCTGCATCATCCCACCTGATTTCAATCAGCAGGTGATTAACAAGCTTCTGCAGAGCCCGAAAAGCTGGAGAACATGTGAATCAACCACTGAATCAGAAGGATTGGAGCAAAGACATGCAGGATACCGGCCCTCGAGGACCAGGATTCCCCACTCCTGCTTTATAAATAAGAATCCCGATTCAGACTTGAATCGATTTTTTTTCAGCACCTCTAGTCTGAATAGATAAAATCGTGATTGTGATTTTTCAAAAACAAAATCGTTTTATTTATTTATTTTCCTTATCGCCCACCCCTATCTCCACCCATGCCATGACTTTAACCAGGCAAAACTATTTTACCCGGTTACAACATTAACGGCAATTAACCGGTTACAACATTGTACATCCCTAGGAGCAAGGTCTGGAGGTTAAAGCTGAAACATAACAAGCACCCCCTAGTGGCTGGTTCGTATACAAGTCTTAAGATCAACCATCCTTGTAAACCAACTGGACATTCTATTTAAAAAATACATTAACGATCCCAGTGGATCATTTGGATGCTTTAGTATCTCAGTTGAGTAATGGACTAAAACCACCTGAGATCAAATTTTCAGGTGCTGACTCATGTTGATCCACATAGTTCTCTCTGTGCTGCCGGATGTTCAGATATTCATGTTTCTGACTGTTTAGCTGGGATTGGGATTGGGATCTGCTAGCCAGGTTAGTAGGAGAACTTCCGGCTCCTCATCCAAAACCTAATGTGGCTGGTTTTTAGTTTTTTGCTTAATATTGTCTCAAGTAACTTTTATTTCAACACAAAAAATGTGATAATAAAAATGGCTCCATTGTTGATGAAAAACGTAGTGTTAATGTCTCTATGTTGGAAATCAATAGTTTTGGATGGAACCATAAATCGCTCTCTCCTTGTGAAACTGTTTCTGTTTTCAGATTTCACGCTGCTCCGTTAGATATTCTCCACTCCCGCGCTGACGGCCTCTGTGCATGAGTGAAACACTACACCATATTTTTCTGCTCTTGGTTCTGGAATGTTGTAAGAACCCAACCTCTGCCTGTTGAGGCAGCCGGATGCCAGTCTTGGTTCTAGTTCTGCTGGAGGTTTCCCGATCCTGATGAGATAGAGGATTATTTTTAAATCTGTCTGTTGGGTGCCCTTAGACGGGACACCTTTTACTGACAGGTATTTTATAATTACTGAATTTGTTTAATGCTGGAGTGGACTTTTGATGAGATTTCACGTAATATGAGACATTTTTCCTGTTATGTGCTTTGAGTTGAGTTTTGTTCTGCACTGATGTCTAAATTGTCCTTAGGTGTGTGTGTGTGTGTGTGTGTGCATGGTTGTTTGTCCTGTGTGTCTCTGTGTTGCCCTGCGATGGACTGGCTCTCTGTCCAGGGTGTACCCCACCTACTTGCCCGTTGACTGCTGGAGATAGACACCAGCCCCCCTGCGACCCTACGTGGACTAAGCAGGTTCAGAAGATGGATGGATGAATGGATGAATTAGAAACTCACCTGTCAGAATTTCAGCCAGCAGAACATCTCATATAGAAAGCTGGTCAGAGCATTGTACAGAGCAGTGTTTTGTTTCACAAACACAGTTTTTAACCTGCTAGTGTTTATGGGTCCTGGTCCTGTTTACAGCCCAAGTTGCAGAAATGTTCAGATCAGAGATCAATAGAGTGCAGTCGCAGTTATTTAAAACATATTTTAGATGTCTGTTTGCATGATTGAACCCTGTGAACAGGTCAAAGGTTTTCCCTAAACTGATCCTCTACAGAATGGTTCTGATGATATAAGAAAATAAATAAAAAATAATAATCAAAATGTTGAACTGAGACTGTCAGTAGATACCTTGTCTTAAATCACTCGGATATGTATGAGACAGAAAAAGAATCTTAACCATGATGCTCCCGAGGCTTTATTGTGGAGTGGTCTTTTTGAGTTTTCACACAGACCAGTAGAGGGCACTGCAGTCTGTAACTGGATAACATGGAGCTGGCTCAGAACTGAGTGATACAGGCCTGTTGTTACTACTGAGAGAGGTCAAGGTGAGCATTTGTCAACATAACCTTTGTTAACCTCAAACTTGGGGGGGGGGGGGGGGGTCGCGCACTCCATCCCGCAGCGCTCCTCCGTGAGGGGGGGGGGGGGTGTGCACACATTCCGCTGCTGTTTCTCACCAGTATCAGCTAATGGAGGGCTCTAGTTTCGTTGCGCCGTTCGTGTTAGCGGACACGGTAGGGTCGGGGAGGGGGCGGGGCATGACGCTTAGCCTGGTGGGTGGCCAAGCTTATAAAGTGCTGGGGGAAACCCTGGGTAGGGATGTAAGAAAATATCAACATGGCAATTGTGATATTTTTTCCAGCGATAATATATCGATATTCAAAAGCCGTGTATCTAATTTTGGGAAGAATTTACATGCAAACATTTGTGTATTTTCTATTCTTTTAGTGCTATTTAAACACCGACCGCTAGTTGGCAGCAGTGTACAGTGGGTTTTGTTTCCACCATTGACATGTAAATCCCTTGATTATGGTTCTGATACTTCATGTTAAATAGGGCTGTAGCGAAGCTTCGATGACGTCGACGGCTCGATTCTAAAAATTCGTCGACGTCAGATCCGGAAGTCGACGCACCGCACCCACTTGTTGCATCCCCAGGAGTTTGTAAATAGAGGTGGAATCTTCCTGTTTTTCCTCTAGTTCGCCCTCTTCTCCGCCTTCACTAACATCTCAGCCAAATACCGAAGACCCGGAACAAAGTCCATCCGCTACTAGGTTCCTTTCCTGTTTTGCCCGCCTTCGTTTCCCGGCAACGGACAACAACTTCCGGGGTCAAATGCGCTGCTCCGTCTCTATTGCAGATGTAGAACATCACCGGGAGCGTTTCTCCCTTCATAAAGGAGCTTCTTTCAGACATTAGGAGAGCTGTTTTGGTGGTAGCAGTCTCTCCTCCGAGCTGGTCTGTTTGCTGCTGGGTGTTTTTGGTTTATTTAAACTTGGCAACTTAACGTTGGTAAAGCTACTGTTAGCATTTTCGCTAACAGCTTCTTGCGTTTGGATAAGCTGTTACGTTTTGGTTTAGAGTTCATCTTTTTTCAATCCAATCCAATCCAATTTTATTTATAAAGCGCATTCACAAGGCATTACAACCAAACAAGGCGCTGTACACTAGAAATGTTGGTTAATTAAACAAGCGATATTTAAACATGTTGAACACATATAAAAAATAATAATTTGTGGTACAAATTAATAAATGTCTAAATGTAATAAAATCTCCCTTTTGTTACATTTAGAGTGTTTTGGGTTTTCGGTTTAGTTTAAAATATCACCTTGAGGTTGGTTTAACCGCCCAGTTTAGAGTTTGGAACTTTGGAGATTCTTATTTTGGTCCAAAACCCTGTAATCTTTGCACAGTGGGACATCCCTAGTTATCTGTACTTTTGTTTTAATTCCCCACAGGCAGAATTAGTTTTATTACTCCCAACCTGTGGATGGAAAGATTTGGTTTTTTGTAGTTGTAAATAAACCTGATCATCATTTTAACTTTTAAATCCCACATTATTGTCCCTTCCTTTTTGCACACGAGCCAAACTCCCCAGGAAGAGTCGTAACACCACTCGCCTCACGCACATAAGTGACCAAGACGAAGCAGCATGGAGACACTCCGTCTCCAACCACCTCTCAGGCAGCAGCCTGCACTCCCAAGTTCTACACGTCACCAGAACATAACCAACCAACACAATAAAAGCAGTGTTATACAAAATGGGAGGCCTGTAGTGTTTATTCTCTTACAGTAACAATTAATCAATTTTTTGGAGGAATTTATTAGAGATTTTTTGGTTTTTATTAACTGTGCAATAGAAAAATAATCATTAGATTAATTGTATAAATAGTCATTAGAATAGTCGACTATTCGATAAAATAATCGTCAGAATAATCGTTTTAAAAATAATCGTTTACCCCCAGCCCTAATGTTAAACATGTTGCATATCAGTTTGGACTGTTTATTGAATTTTCCTACAATAAATTCAGTCTAAAAAATCACTAATAATGTCTGAATGCAATATATTGTAATATATCTTATCGTCTCCCCTGTATCGTGATACGTATCGTATCACCATAATTTCACCAATACACACATATTGGTGAAATTAAACATGTACATAGTTAACCGGTTAATTGTCAGTAACAGGGTAAAATTGTTTTTCCCGGTTAATAGGGTTGGGCATCATTTCAATTTGATCGATTCCATTTCCAATTCCTCATTTCGATTCTGGTTCCTATCTATTCCCAATTCCGGTGGCAGGATCCAAAAACATTGCATGTTTTAAATGAGCCAGCTAACCACAGGTCTTACTTGATGAAATGATTAGAGGGGGGACTTTAACGCATTAATTACAATTAATCAATAAGAAAAAAAGACTAGTAAAAAAATTCATGCATTTAATCACAGCTTGCAATTCAAGCAAGGCAGAACCTTTCTCATTGGATGATTTCCTCGCAGACCGAATATCACTGACGCACACAACACAGTACTCTGTTAATGGCTACTAAAACAGAATAAAAACAGAAATAGCCTTGCTTGGACTGATGCAGGATTTAGGAAACACGTCAGCCTCTTCTCTTAACTTGGGAGGAAAAAAAATCCTTCCTGAAAACTACGGAGTTTGTGTAGCGGACATTTTTCAGAGATCGTCTCTGCTGCTGCTGCCTGGTGGCACCGGAAACTTTACAAAAGTTGAGGTAAGCTATATTTAGAACATTTATGTAAAATTTGTGCAGCGCTGAAAGCACCAGGTGGAATAATTTTTTGCCCTTAACAGTAGTTTATAAAAGTAGTCAGACAAGCGAGAGGCACCTGGCTGCAGCTGGGAAAATGCACCGTGTTCTCACGTCTCTGTAAACAGTCACAAACAACACGTCTTAAAGTAGAAACAACCTAAAATCTTAATGACAATTGTCTAAACAATTCTGTCAGTTTATTATATGTTTCTGAGTTGAGAGTGACTGTCTAAACATTTCATGCATTAGCAGCGAGGTGTGTTGAGGCTGTCACCAGCTGATCGGGAGCTAAAGGGGCGGATGCTTAAGAACATCAGGGGCAGCAAGGAAAGGGAAAGTTTTCATTTATGATGGAGATCACGCCAAATTCTCTGCTGCAGGCGTGAATCTGCGGGTCTGCAGCCATCCCCTTCTTGACGTGTGACTTCCCATGTAAGGAAGGTCCGCTCACCTGTTCACCACTCAGGCGTCAGATCATTAATTCCTCGTCGTGATCATTCATGATCATCATCCTCCAGTCATCCAACTGGAACGTTAGTGTTCTTGATCATTCTCAGAATATGTCACACCTGCTCTGGTATTGAAAGTTGGTAAATTTAAGTCCTAGATCATGTTTGTGCCTGTTCTGTCATTTTTAAGGATTTTTATTCATAAATAGGTTTTTACTGCATTATGAGTAGAAATGCTAATAAAAACATCCAATTATACAAACAAGTGAAACTAGAAAATTAGAATCTGGTGCAAAGTCCATTTATTTTAGTAATTCAACTAGACTGAGAGGCAATATAAAGGCTGCATTTTAGTTGATATGGGTCTTGTTTCATATCACACAGTGACATTTGATTAAATAATGCTTTTTTTAAATTGAAAAGCTTTAGTTTACAGTAATAATAAGCGTGTCTAATGTTTGATTCTCTGCCTCATAATTTATCATTAAAAAAATTACTTTGTGGGCTAGGGCTGCAACAAACGATTATTTGGATAATCGATTAATCGGATGGGGTCTCGACACGATTAATCGATTAATCGGATTACATGGGGAAATTTTTAAAAACTGCTAGGGAAACGTTATTTCTCTCCTTCCTTCACTTTATTTAACACAACATTATTAGAAAACAGTTCAATAGCAGAAAAACAACATGCCATCACCTAAATTGTCTTATAAGGTGTATAGACAGAGACCCTAAGCTACATCTATCTGTGACCTAAAATGCTTGGTCCAAGTTAAACAGCTTAAGGGCAATTCTCATCTGTTTTGTTTGATCTCATCTGTTGACATTTATTTTAAATGTAATTAAACATAGGCTGTGAATTAATCAAAATTGATCACTATTTCCAAAAATGACTGAAAAAATACCAAATAAAACAAAAGTAAATGAATGCCATCCTCCTTGCGATGATGCCCTGGGCAACTGCCATAAAGTCACATCAAGAAATGCTGCTGATCATTCCAATGATCCCAAATAGACTCACATTAGGCCACATGAAAGCAACTGAACCCAAAAATATATTAACCAGTATATAACTGCACTCTCACACAACACGCCTGCAGCAACAGTTAGGACTCCTCCCTCCCTTTTAAAAGCGTTTTTGCTTCTGAGGACATTGTGGTTGTAAAACCACATGCTAGTAGTCTGGCCCCGGTGTGATCAACCAGTTTCTGCGGGAATGTGACGGCGGAACCAGGGCCAGATTAACACTTTGTTGTACCCTGGGCAACAATATTCAAGGGCTCCCTCATCACGACCCAAGGATCACCATAATGTGGTCACATACAGAATATTTTACTGTAATATGCAGTAAATATACTCAATACTTGAATGCCTGACAACACATAACCCGCCCAGAGTAACCTTTGACCCACCTCGTGTGGACTGACCAATGAGGAGAGGGTCTTAACTTGAGGCCCTCTCTTCATTGGTCAGTCTGCATGAGACTGACTCTCAACTGACGTTCAGTCATAGGCAGCGAAGCGTCTCTGTGCAGTGCAAAAGCCCGGGTGGACAGTTTGTTTAATGTAGGGTGATCATATTTCCATTTCCAAACAAGAGGACAGGGGATCTGTGCCTATGACGTCACACTATGGCAACGCCACACAAACCATGTTGGGACCCATTTTTTGTAAGAACTAAATTAATATCAGATTCTGCCAATTAAAGGGCTCTAAAACAATTCATATGTAAATATTTTGCATATTTAATGCAAAATCTAATTTTTCTGCTTTAGTGCTGCAACAAGGTTTTATTAATAATAAATTATTATACCTTTTGTTTTACTACAGCATCGGTAAGCTTCCTGTGCACAGATTATTAAGGATGCTTGTTTCAGCTGTGAGATTAGACAATAGGATCAGTGAAAAAATAAGTTGTCACAAACTCCATGGAAACTTTCAGAGAATCCACAAATAGTGGCTTTCAAATGGTTTTGTTACTTTTTGCAAGTTTATAAAAGAAGCAGATGAGACAGCATGTCTGATAATTTAGTTTTTCATCTGATAATGTTAGAACATGTCAGTAATGTCTGAGGAGCTATTATAAACACTGTATAACTAACACTACTGGAGAGGGCATGAATTACACAGAGGCTTCTGGGGAGCCCAGTTATTTGGGGGGGGGGGGGGGGCGGGATTTTGCCTTGGCCCCCAAAATGTCTTGAAACGGCCCTGGGTGTGTGACTGAGTTTTGAAGGTGATCTGAATTGTATCAGATGTATAAATATTACATGTGTATAACTTATTGTTTTTTACTGGTAAAAACGTGTAGTGGTGATAACTCTACCTACATTTTACTTTTCAACACTTTGTTTTGTTTTCTTGTTTTTATTGAACTATTTTCCTGTCCTGTCTGTCTCTCATCTTCCTGCATCTCCTCTTAATTCTCCAGAAAATCTGTTGCCTGGATTCTTACCTTTTCACCTCATCAGTTACTTTTGAGCAGGTCAAAGGGATCTCCTGACCGCAAAGCGCAGAGCGCGTTTTCGATGCTGCGTGAGGTGACATCACCACAGCACAGGTGATGAGCTCCGCAGTAGCGAGCTTCAGGCACAAATAAGACAGAAAATAGAGAACATGTGCGGACATGAACGATCGTGTGCTAATTAGTTTTTTGGTTGCGCCACTTTGAGAATGGACCGTGCGCTGGAAGCAGCTGCCTGGATCGCTGTGCAACAATGCGGAACCGGTTCGCAGCAGCGCAAGTCTGCCGACTCTCCCTCGCGCTGATCTGCCGCTACCGGCTCTCCCTCACGCTGATCTGCCGGCTCTCCCTCGCGCTGATCTGCCGGCTCTCCCTCGCGCTGATCTGCGGCTCTCCCTCGCGCTGATCTGACTTGCTCTGGTCTGCGCGCAACGGCGGGCGGGAAGGGGGGGCGCTTTTGGAAGAGTTGTGCGACACAACGAATCGATGACGCAATTCGTTGCCAACGCTTTTAGTAATCGATTTTCATCGAATTTATCGATTCGTTGTTGCAGCCCTATTGTGGGCACATTTTCTCGAATGATTAAAATGCGACTAATTAAGATTAATTACAAAGCCTCTAATTAATTAGATTTTTTTAATAGAGTCCCACCCCAGTGTGTGTAGGTGTAGGTATAGGTGTGTGTGTATGTATAAAAATTATTATTTTTTAAATTACTAGTTTCAAAACGAAATGTAATACAATAGGACAATAATGTTAATGGTGCAGATATAGCAGGTGGTTCTGTAGCCACAGTTCAACCTAACAGAACCATGAGCCAGGACCTCAATGCATGAAAAGTAAGAACCTGTATGACCAGCTGATTCAGCTCCTATCACAATACAGTTCAATGAAAGAAATAAAAGCCAATGAAAGAAATAAAAGTCAATGAAAGAAATAAAAGCCAATGAAAGAAATAAAAGCCAATGAAAGAAATAAAAGCCAATGAAAGAAATAAAAGCCTGGGCTTTTTCCTGAACAGTTCTATATTTGAGCTTTGGCTCAGACACTTGGAATGGGTTGCTTGTTTTACTGAGCATAGCTGTTTTTATGACACCAGATTAAATATTTGATAAAGTCTCTTAGATAATACTCAGAATTAAATTATAAATGAAACAAATTTGAACACTTTCCCTTTCATCGTGATGATTTGAAACAGATTCTTAATTCTCTTTGTGATAGTCCCTTATTTCCAGTATTTGCGTTCATCAGCACCTGGTCTGACTGAGGTGTTGTGAGCATGCTTCATAGATCCCACACTTACCTTTGACCCATAGGTCATGTCAGGAGATTTTTCTAGCTGAAGTGGGATGTCTGAATCATATGAGGGTATCCATGATTTCCATTTAGTCATTAAATAATCAAAACAATCCATGAAGAATTTTTTTTAGACCTTGCTGATTCTGAAAAGTGAAATCACGGTAATTAGAAATGCTGTTGGGGTTCTGTTGATGGACAGAATTTAACTCCATGTTTTTGTGAGAACCTTCCTGCTGTGGTGGGCCAGGTTTTGAAGATAAGAAAGTGTCTTTTTAGTTGAAACATGACATTTGGATGGGTCCACCCTTGATGAATAATGAGGCCAGGCTAGGTTCTGGTTTTATTGTTGCTTTGTTATGCCTGGAGGAGGTCTGAGCTGAGCAGGTCAGGCTCTGATGTTCAGATGCCATCTGAACAAACAGCAGTGGGTCAACATTGGATCAGGAACAAACTCAGCTGCTTTATGATGCTTCTGTGAGTAACTGCAGCTGAATGTGACAAGTTGGCTTTAATGTTCACTAAACAGACAGGAAGTCCACCAGACAAATTGCATCTTCTTCAAGATTAAAGTCAATCATTTAATTTCTTTTTTTTTTTGTTGACTAGTTTCAAAATGATTCCATGCTGTAGTTATTTTTTACAACACAGAGCAGTTTTGTTTACCTGTTTTCCCTCTTATGTTTCGTTTGTGGCTGCAAACTTCCTCAGGCTGACGCTGATGGTGGCGTCACTTCCTTCTCCGTTTAAAAAGAGTTTCAAAATGAAATGTAATAAAATAAGACAATAATGGTAATGCTGTAGATGTAGAAGGTGGCTCTGTAGCTACAGTTCAACCTAACAGAACCACAAAATGAGCCTACAATAGCTTATTTTAGGTAAGTTAACTGTTGATTTGGCTGTGGTGGTCCAGTGGTTAGTGTCTACCTTTCATCTGATTTTGCCATGTGATGACGACAGTTTTACTCCTGGTGTGGACAGGGATTTATTTAGCAAGCGGAAGCAAATACATTTTTTTTTTATTGTTATTTTCTGCTAAATGTTTTGTGTCTGTCTACGTCTAAAGATCTTGGTCATTTCCAAGCAGCATTTTATAAGGTCTAAGCAGCGAAGGCTTATTGTATCTGCTCTGACCTTTTTTATAGTAGAGTTATGAAATTTCCTACACTTTAGTACTTACCAAGCCACACATAAAAGTCACCTGCACTCATGTCGTAAAACAAACAGGAAGTCAGCCATATTTGATCAAAAATGCCAGTTTTGGTCATTTGTAGGGTTCACATTTGAGTGAACTCCTAGAGATTTTGACTGGGGTTGGATCTGGGAGATCTTAAGTTGTTAAAATTGTGAGTTTTGGTTAATGTTGAAGGGGCGGAGCCAGGCCCTTAAACTTTGTCAACTCACCCAAACATTATAGGTTGCTATAAATTCACCACAGAAGGTCAAGGAGTGATGAAGTTGCTGTGTTGGGCTGTGGTAGGTCTTCATCCGATCCCGAACAATGACAATATCAGATGGGAAAAAGCACAAAAAAGCTGATTTAAATTTTTTTTATGTAACCATTAAGCAACACAAATTTTAGGTAATATTTGAAAAAGTAGCTTAAAATAGGGCTGCACGATATTAGGAAAACCTGCGATATTCGATAACAGTGCTTAATATTGCGATATCGATATTACTCACGATAAATGAACAAATACTAAAGTATGCAGTGTTGATGTCGTCTGGCGTGTGACGTCTGCTCTGGGTTCAAAGCAAACAAAAACTAATGCATGAATTCCATTACAACATAACATTTTTATTGCAAAAATATGCAGCTGCACCTGCTACTGTATTAGCGGCTGCACCAGCTACTGTATTAGCGGCTGCACCAGCTACTGTATTAGCGGCTGCTCCAGCTACTGTATTAGCGGCTGCACCTGCTACTGTATTAGCGGCTGCACCTGCTACTGTATTAGCGGCTGCACCCGCTGCCGTATTAGCGGCTGCACCCGCTGCCGTATTAGCGGCTGCACCCGCTGCCGTATTAGCGGCTGCACCCGCTGCCGTATTAGCGGCTGCACCCGCTACCGTATTAGCGGCTGCACCCGCTACCGTATTAGCGGCTGCACCCGCTACCGTATTAGCAGGTGCACCTGTTACTGTATTAGCAGGTGCACCTGTTACTGTATTAGCAGCAAAACAACAAACTGCATGCATGCAGTTTCTCAGTGTCTTTAAAACATCACCTCCACCATAAAACTTTTTCTGATGCTCCAATTACAGAAAAACATCCCTTACCAGGGTTTTTAGAATAAATAAAAATATCAGAAAATAAGTTTAAATGTTAAATAAAAGTTAACATCACTTACATGCAACAGCAAATTCTCTCATTGCTACTGAGCATTTTCTCCACTTATGTGGTTATGATATAACGCTGTTGCTGTAATTGGGAAGTGAACTGTGCTGGGCCAAACTAGGAGAACATTAAGATTTTCTGAGGGAAAGAGAAAAACAATTGTCTACCTTTCAGAAGAGGAACTGGCAAAAAACTACATGGAAAATATGTGAAAACGTTTGTTTTTAACCCCAAATTGAACAAGTTTACCTAGATCTTAAAAAGCAGCTCAGATGATGAAACTGCAACTATGATTCTGATAACAAGCTAACAAATTGAACTAGCTCCTCTAAGATAACCGGCTAGCAGAGCTTCTGACTGACAGTTTATGTGCAGCAGCAAATCAACTATCCTGATTAACAAGGTTATAAACGCTCATAAATGAAAAATCACTTTGATGTGTGGGGGAACTTTTCCAGGCCCTCTTTAGCAGGGTGGGACTGGGAGGAGAGTGCTGTAGCCTTTTAGCTGGAAGCTAACCGGAGCCTGGGGCTAACATCACCACCCGGTGGAACACTAGCGACATGAAGGTGGGTTGGTTCACCGGCACGTGTCGGAGTCAGCCCAGTTATTATCAGCTGCTTAACGACACCGAGCGGACTCACGTTCACGTTTGAAAGCAGCGCTGATTCCAGAAACCTCAGCACAAAGTGTGTTCGTTGCTCTGAGCCAGCATGACGAACAAGGGAACGGCGCCACTAACTCAGTTCGGGTGTTGCTTTCCACCCATCCTAAGGCTCTACGTAGGGGGCGGGCGTATTACGTGAACGGACCCATCTGATTGGTCGCGTATCAGAAGGGCTACATTTGATTGGTCAGATAATACTTCCACGTAAAAAACAGAGCTGGTTTACAATAAGTTGATGTATGACACGGATGGAAATGTTTGAACCAAACATTTATCGCTGTTTTTGACGTGCTTTGCGATGGGCCTATCGCACGTCCTGTTATCGCGATGACGATAATTTTTCGATATATTGTGCAGCCCTAGCTTAAAATATTTGTATTAAATATTAAGAGATTTATTGACTTATTTAATTACATTCAGTGAGTGTTCAGTTGTCTTCCACAATCAGTGTGCTGCTAAAACTCATATAAATCGACCTTAATAATCTACTTAAGATATTGGCCATCAGCAACAAAATTCTTTAAAAATCATTATCGGCATCTGCCTTTAGAAAAAAAAAACCATATCAATCGGCTTCTAATGAGAAGTTAAACTGTTTTACGGCGGTGAAGTTAACAGTTTATATTTTTGATTTCAGATTGAAACACAAGAAACTGTAATAGACAATCCCTTACAATTGTGTATCCTAGGCTCCTCTAGCAGATCTAGCAGTTATCTGTCGTTTCTTCATGTGACTGATTAGGTAGAGGATTAAGTTTAAATAGTTGGTGTTATTTAATGTGTTCAAACTAGAGGTCAACCAATAAATGGGGTCAATATTTAGCATTTTTAAATCTATCTGCAACAAATGATTAGCACCTTAGAGCCGAATTAAAGTCAGACCCATCCGTGGATAGCCCAGTGTTGCAGCCAAATTTTGGGAGTATTTTCATTGGAGTAAAAGGTAAGGCACCTTTTCTGATATTTCAATACCCTATAGCCATATTTTTAGTTTGTTTCAAGAGTAAAATATGAACTGTTGCTTCAAGGAGTGGAAGAAAAAAACGAGTCGTGAGAACCTTCTGTAACCAGCCTTTTGTTTTATTGGTTTAATATTAACTATCTTGTAGTCAACTTTACAAACTGTTCATTTTCACATTACATCTAACATCAACAGTCAGTGATATGGATAGTTTGGGTGCACTTTTATTTACAACAGATAATGTGTGTTTGTTCAGATGTTTAGTGTTTATTATACTTATGATTATATTGATTTGTAGATAAATGCACTATAAAATACTAACAACTTTTTTTTCCTGTTTAGTTTCTGTCTGTTGACTCAACAAAAGTCACATCCAGCATTTCATGAAGCCAACACCAAGTAAAGATGTAAAACCAGCAGGTGGCTGGTGAGCTTGGGAGTTGAAAAGGATAAAGAAAACTATATATAAAAAAAAAAAATAGTGGATTCACCTGAGAGTTCCTCATCTCCAGGCTCACAGAGTCTGCTGCTAAGCATGCTAAAATGTTCCATTTATAGTTTACATGAATATGTTATGATTTGCTATTATGAAGCAAAATAGACTGAACGTTGTTTAGATGTTGTTAATGTTTCTTAGCAGTTTGCTATTGTGTTTTCAACATTATTGATTATTAAATTATTATGGATGCATATTTTTCAGTAGTTTTTCTTTATATTTTAAAGTTGTAATAGTTTTATTTTAAAAATAAAATTACATCCATGAAAAACATCTGCTTAATAAATGCTTTGAAACATTATTGTCAAATGACATTTCTTTTTATTAACCTGCTTTGTAAATTTTGTTAGAATATTTTTTAATAGTTAATTTATTTCAGTTAATTGGGCCCAAACCAAGTACTGAGTACATATTCATGATTATGCTTTGCCAGAGGCCTGACATATCTGCTTGATACAGTGGCCTCACCAGCTACTCCTAATGCTTTATCAGCAAGTTTGTTTCACACAACACCATATAAGCCCCCTACTTCCAACCCAAGTTTAATGACTGAAGAAGCTTATTGGATGAGAGACGAAATATCACCAAGGATATCAAGAAAATTCCATTTGTTTCCAACTAGGGTTGCAGGGATTAACCAATTTGACTATTACCCGAGTTAACCCACCATGAAGATGTTTCCAACGCTGCCTATAAAAAACAAACCGACACGGACAAAGACAAAAGTGAAACTGAACATGCGCATGCAACAGAAGCAGAAAAAGTGACAAAACCCACCGGTACTGCTCCATTTCCACCTAGGAAGCAATTGAAGAATATGTGTGGGAATATATCCAATATATTTAAAATATTCCCACACAGGAGACTTCAACCGCTTTCTAGGTGGAAATGGAGTAGTCTTGATGGTTGTTGTCACTGATTCTGCTTCTGCTGCGTGCGCGCGTTCAGTTTCACATTTGTCTTTGTCTGTGCGGGTTGCACTATTGTCTTTCAGTTTTTTATAGGCATTTCTGGAGACGTCTTTACCGTGGATAATAGTTCAACCGGTTAATCCCTGCAACCCCATTTCCAAGTAAACCTTCAAGTCCTTATCACAACTTGTTCTTGCACTCACAAATTTATAGCATCCTGTCTCATGTATGAGCTT
Organism: Nothobranchius furzeri; assembly: GCF_043380555.1. NCBI lineage: Eukaryota > Metazoa > Chordata > Actinopteri > Cyprinodontiformes > Nothobranchiidae > Nothobranchius > Nothobranchius furzeri. The sequence goes on from NC_091745.1 coordinate 30,187,280, forward strand.
AATGTTTAGTGTGTGCATGCAGCATGAATGTTCTTGAATTTTTAAATGATGGTTAGAACCTGCAAGGAAAACAATTTCCTAAAATTGATTCAATGTACAATGAAATATTTGTTGGCATTTTTACTTTAGTGCAAAAAATGTGTTAACTTTTATGTCAGAGTCTAAATGTTACAGTAATACGTATTTGAGTTATTAATGTGTTCCTCTGTTCTTTCTTCCCCGCAGTGGAACCCCATTGGCCGGTGTGACCCCCCCTCTAGGCCCGCCACCCTCCAAGGCGGGCCCTGATTGACTTGCCCTGTACTGGAGGTGAACATGGCCACTACCCTCTACTAAAGAACAAAGCAGCACTATATCCTCCTCCATCCCACCCCTTCATCACTGTTCATTGCTCTTTGTGAACCGTGACACCCCCCCCCCCCCCACCCCCCACCCCCCCACCCCCGGCTGTGCTGTAGAGTACTATGGCAATGCATGATATGAGTCGAGCCAAGGGTTTCCCCTGTAAAGAATGTGATATGGTCTGCCCGAGTACTCCAAGTCTTTTAGAGCATATGAAAGCACATTATCAGCAGGAAGAAAGTGGAAGATTTGAGTGTGAGCAGTGTGGTCGCATTTACAAGCACGCCGCAAGTCTAGCCAATCATAAAAAGTCTCACGAAGTTGGCTCTTTCCAGTGTCCAGTTTGTACGCGTACGCTGCCCAACGCAGTAGCTTTAAAAAACCACCTTCGGATCCATACTCTGTCTCCCAGCAGTGCACACGCCGAGGAGGATAACGAGGAAACGCCCGAGGAGGCAGGCCACGACGAGAGAAACTATAGCTTGGCTCAGGACCTCTCAGACGGGTTTGGTCGCTCCCATTTGAACAATAGTGGCATGGGACATAGTGTCCTGCCTGGCCACGAGACAGACGAACACGGTAAAAAAGTTTCCTCTGAATCTGACAACGCCTGGGACAGGCCCTTTAAGTGTGACCAGTGTGACCGTACCTACAGACACCACGGAAGTCTGGTGAACCACAAGAAGTGTCACCAGCAGGGAACTTTTAAGTGTTCTGTGTGTTTCAAACAGTTCAGCAACCTGGCTGCCCTAAACGGCCACGAGAGAACTCACTCAAAGTTCAAGACGCCAGGGGCATCGATGGTAAGTGGCGGAAGTGGTGGCAGCAGCCACCACAATTCTGAACGCAACACCAGCGCACAGTCCTCTCAGAGCGGCAGCTCCACCTCCTGTTTCTGCCACCTTTGCCAGATATCATTGCCAACGAAGGCCGAATTCCAGGAGCACATCTTGCTGCACAATACAGCCCCATCCTCGCTTGGATTGCCACGCGGCTTCCCTGGCATCATGCCTCACAACCTGAGTGCAGTACGGTCTCCAGCGTACACTCCAGCCCTGGGAGATCCTCTGCCCCTTCCACCCCTGCCCACTGAAAAAAGAGGCCCATATGACCCCATAATGGGGCCCCCAGTCAACAACCCTATATACACTTGTGCATATTGTGGGGCAGGACACCCTGACCTAGAGACTTTAAAGGTCCACTATCTGACCCACGATCCTCACCCACCCTCTCACAGCCAGGACAGCTCTATCCTCAACTCTGACACTCTCAGATCTGGATCACAGGGCTCGGTTGCATCACCCTCTGGTGGCCGTGTACCTCAGGCCAATTCTCCAGATGATGGCGAGCGTCGTTTCAAGTGTGGAGAGTGTGGCAAGAGTTACCGGCATGCAGGGAGCCTGGTTAATCACAAACGCTGCCATCAGACAGGCCACTACCAGTGCACCATCTGTTGCAAACAGTACCCTCACCTTGCAGCGTTACACAGCCACCTGCGTAGTCACAAGGGCCGCCCATCCAACCAACCAATTGGCAATGACAGCAGTGACTGGCTATCTTCTGAGCCGCTAACGTTGGACTCTCAGCAGAGTTATGTCCAGGAAGGAAGTGGTGCCACCACTCCAATCTCTCTTTCAGGAAACCTCGGGGAAGCCGCCCATTTTGTTTCTGATGGAGGCCACAGCAGTGGATTGGACTCTCTGGAGTTCCATGATCGCTTTGATGGCAGCTCATTGTCCCAGAGCAGCTCTGCTCATCGCCAGGCAGACAGACACGTGTGCGCAGATTGCGGTGAGATGTACGGAGATGTTTCAGGAATCAAGTCTCACATGTGCCCCCGCCGCACCCAGCAGCAACCACAGTCACAGCAGCAGCAGGGCAACCTGTCCAATGGTTTTATGGGGAACATGAACTACCACAGCTCTGGTGGGACCTCATTGTCCTCAGGGAACTCTGGCAGTATGAAGGAAGGCAGCAGCCAGAGACCCTACTCCCAGAGTGGAGGAAAAAGAATTGGCAGCAACGACAAAGAGGATGATGATAATGGAGAAGTTTATCAGTGTTCTATATGTGGCAACCATTACGCCAGTCTTCGAGCTCTGAGGAGCCACTTGCGCAGCCATGCCAATAACCCAACAGGACCTGGACCATCAAACATGGAGCAGGACTGGCGGATGATTTGCTCCACTTGTGGCCAGACCTTTTCCAGGAAACAGGACCTTTTGAATCACCAGTTAATCCACGGCCCCCAGAGGTCGGACAGTCAGCACCAGGCTATTGTTGGCTCAGCCAATGGACGGAGCCACATCTGTGTTGACTGTGGCATGTTCTTTGCAGACCACCACCACCTAGTGACTCACTTGTGCCCCGGAAAGAACCGAGCTAGCTCGTTGAGCAAGTCGAGCCACCATGGAGGCAAAAGTATGTCAGGAGGGGATGGGGCTGCTGGAGGAAGCAGTGATGGTTGTGATGGTCGCAGGCAAATGGTTGACCAGAGTGACAAACCTCACAAGTGTGACCAATGTGGACGAGGATACAGACACCCCTGTTCACTCCTCAATCACAAGAAGTCCCACAAAACGGGAGTTTTTCGCTGCCTAGTTTGCCAGAAACGCTACTACAACCTACTGGCTCTGAAGAATCACCAAAGGACCCACTTCGACTTGAAGAGGTATGCTCCTGTCTGTATCTAATTTCATTCTACTTGTTATTAAAGCGTTAGTCTGCACACAGTCAGTGCGTTTACATGCGCATTAATAAAGCAAACTATTGCCTTAAATACTGACGTTTTTTTTAAATACATGTAAATGCGCTAGTCTGGCTGAAGGCCAACTGGTTCTAATCAAGCTGAAGTACCCAGATAATACGGTAGCAACCCGAATTCCTCTGCATGTAAATGGCTGAGCCGAGCTATGACTGGTTGGGCACTCGACTTTTGGAAGTGATGAGACCATGAAAGCCGTCTTCTGATAATATCACCCCAATGTTATGTACGCCATCAAACCGTACAGTATGTACCAAGTAAGCTGTGCTGCAGCATTGTTGTCCATTCCTTTGGTCATTGTGCATATCCTGTTTTACTCTGTCTGCTTCAATCCTGCCAGCATTTGTTTACTATTTGTGTTGCTATAGACTGACTGGAAGAATACTGACATGAAAGGGTGCATGTTGCCATCTACCATAACGGAGTGGAATGCACTTCAGTTGAGAGTTTGGTTTTCTAACATGCATGTAAACTAGGATAATGGCTCCGTTTATTGCTGTAGAATGTCCTAGATTGAATTAGATGCGCTATAAATGCACTGAATGAAACTCGAAGCTGACAGCAGGTACCCACAGTCATTTTTTTGTTTGTTTTATTTTCAGCTTTAATCATGTTTTTAGTGTAATAAAATGGTGTAAAACGTAATAGCTGGTCTTTGGGTGTCCATCACCAGCAGACAAGTAGCAAAAAGCCAAGTTGTGTGCAACAGCAGCAATTGCTAAGAAAAAGTCTCAGGCATAGGAAGAGTTTGGCAAAGCAATCAAGGACTATCCAAACCATTCGGCTAACCATAAACCAGAACTAGTGAAAAAACGGAGTCCACCTACTGGTCTTCTGGAACCTCCATCAGCAGCAGTAACTATCTGATCAGATTAGTCTCTCTTATGCTTCTGGAGGAGTTCTAGTCCAGTTTTCTTGAGGCTTGCAGACATTAGATTTTGTTTAGCTCCCTGAAGATAACATACCACAGCATTTCAGTAAAGGTATGGTCTAACGACCATTGCAGCACCTTGATTCTGTTGTATATCTGCTGCCTTGTGTGGATCATGGTTCCCTTTCATGACATAGTTTGGGCAAAGTTTCAGCTGTTAGATAGATCATCTCAAATTGGACTATAGAAAGGATGGCTCATTTGACTACCGAATCACCCTAAACCATCAGCTTTCTGTTCTTGTGCTGAATGCTGTTTTTCTTCAGCTGAACTGCAGTGCACTGTGGATATACATCTCTACTTTGGGACGTCAATTCAGAAGCTGTTCAGATAAAACTGTAGCATCAAACTCCGACGTTGTGTTGAACTGGTCAATGTTTGTAAAGCGATGAGGTTCCTCCATGAAGTCAAGTTTGGTTTAGTTTTTAGTTCTTAATGAAAAATGTTATTTGTGAACAAACCTTGACAGTTTATGTGGTTATTGTGGTTTATTGCCTCACAGATATTTGGTAGCAAAATTTATGAAAGAATATTTTATTTGGAAAAACTCCAAAAATTTGCTAAATTGTTTACTCCATATATAAATCATCAAATAACAGGAACAGGTCTACCATTTCATACATTTTGGGAGGGAGTAGCTGCCTTCAAAAGAGTAGTTCTGGTATCTTGGTGTGGTGATGGTAGGATGAAGCAGAGATGGCCTGATGGATTGGGGATTCATCTGCATTAATAGAGGCATTTATCTGTTGTGGTGACCTTGGATAAGCAGAAGGAATTGTATGAATGGCTGGACACTGGTGTATATATCTTAAATGCATATGACATGCTGCTGATTATTTGCTGTAAAGGGTTCTCATATTAGAAGTGCAGTAAATGCTTGGATGGATAAAGACTTTTTGGGGGTAGAGGATGTATAGATGGTTCTGTAGGTACGTCTCGACACCTTTAATAAAAGTCACAATTCTTCTGCAGCCTAGTCTGGGGAGAAGTAAAAGGACAAACGAACCTTTAAACGGTTATTATTAAACAATTAGGTGTCACATCATTCCCAGTTTACTTTTGAGTTTTATCATTCTCTGTGGCACTTATCATACATGTATTTAAATCTTTTTTTATGTTATATTGTTTAAATCTTTTATCTAATTCTTTAAAATTGTGTGTATTTGAGAGAGTTTGTTGAGATTAGCAAATTTCTGTCAACTCTGCAGGTAGACAACAGCAGGGTCCAGTGGACAGATCCCTGATGAATGTTACATAATTATGAGATTCGTTCTGATTTAGCTTTGTTAATAGAAATGATATACGTTTCAGAGAAACAGAGAAAACATATTTTTCGTCTCTCCTTCAAATATGTTCATCCTGCTGCAGGCACAAGTGTGAAGAATGTGGCAAAGCCTTCAAGATCCAAAAACAGCTCATCAACCACCTCCGTCTTCATGAGGAGCACCGAGCCAAAGGTCTTGTCCGAACTGGTCCCAACGTTTCTCGCTTCCAGCAGCCTGGCCCATCTCAAATGCAGGCCATAAGAGGAGACTCGTCGAAGGGCACTATGATGGGGGTCAAGTACAGCCACCAGGGCTTTAAGAAGCCCTATTCATCTGCTGGCACCTCCAGGCCCCAGAAGTTTGACCCTGCTGAAACTGGGCGGCGACCTTTTGCTTGTGAGGAGTGTGGAAAGACGTATCGCCATGCTGGCAGCCTGGCCAATCACAAGAACCTTCACAAAATTGGGGAGTACCACTGCAATGTCTGCAATTCCACCTACCCCAATCGGCTGGCCATGAAGAACCACCTCCGCCTCCACTTTGCCCAGAAGAAGCACAACTGTCAAGAGTGTGGCAAAGGCTTCCGCACCCAGAGGCAGCTCGCCACCCACACTACAGCTGGCCTCTGCAAAGGACCACAGGGCCCCGGGGCCCAGATGGACTTTGAATGCGATGGCTGCTGTGAAGGTTTTGCCACGGCTGATGCGCTTTCAGCTCATGATTGCCCGGCCCAGCACTTGCCTTCATCGTCATCCACCACCAGCAGCAGCTCTGCCAACATCAGCATGGAGAGAAACCCTGTGGACCTGGACTCAGATGAGCGACCCTATGCCTGTGACCTGTGCACCTGCACCTACAAACATGCCAGCTCTCTGCTTAACCACAAGCACACCCACAAGACTGGCGACTTCCGCTGCAACTTTTGTGACAAACCCTACACCAACTATATGGCACTGCGAAATCACATGCGTATCCACACACAGCGCAAGAAGCACATCTGCCACACGTGTGGGAAAGCCTTTCGGCTGGCCAGGTTCCTGCGCAACCATCAGAAGGTGCACGAGGAGGGTGCCACCCCGTTCGGCTGCCCCAGCTGTGGGAAGAGTTTCCAGGGGAGGTCCGGTCTGGCCCGTCATCGCTGCGGGGACAACCAGGTAGGCATGGAGGTCAGGAGGAAGGCCGCTGCATCTGCGGGGGAGGAAGAGTGTCGGTACACGTGAGTTCTCGTCAGTTGTTTGTGAATTTTCGAAGTTGAAAAAACATAGTGGAGATGAATTTAGGTGTCTACGTGTCTATTACAGGTATATGATCTCCAATCCGGCTTCCTTGGGACCATACGCGTGCCGGAATTCGGATTTTTCAGAAGTTTGGACAGATTGAATTAGAGACCAGATAAGTCCTCCCTGTTTGCTTCCAGTTAGCATTTAACACACACTGTAGTTTCTAGGCTGCCATGTTGTGTTTCCATGTTTTTGTGTGACAGCTGACTCATGCTGTTGATGTTGTGTCTTCTTTTCTTTGTGTTTGTTCTAATGGTCAGTGAGCAGAACAGGAACAGGTTGTTGCATTTTGATGTTGGTCCTGGAAGATCAGGGAGTATTTGGAGCTAGCTGCACTGCACAGGTCTATGCGTCCGTTGTTCTGACCTGATCCTTAAGGGCTGCTTGTTCTGTTCTTTGGGTTTGTTCCATTAACACTTAAGAAACTTCTAAAGAACAAAGCTGTGCAGTGCAGGGAGCAGCAGATACCTCCCAGGTTCCACCCTGGTGTTTGCCCATGTCCCCCCTCTTAATCCCCCCCACACCCCACCCAACAGCCACCCCCCCACATACCCAGTGACGTTAGCTTTTCCACTTTGTAAAAGCTCTGAGCCGGATTTCAGATCATATACCTGTATGTTCACTGTATGAAATTTCACAAGTGACGTCACATATCCTGTCACTAATCTCTCTCATCTCACTTGTGCTCCTCCCCATTTGTCTCTGCACAGATGTGATCAGTGCGGCCGCTCGTACCGCCACGCAAGCTCCCTCCTCAATCACAAGAACACCCACACCGTTGGCATCTATCACTGCGCCGTGTGCCTCAAGACCTACAACAATCTGCTTGCCCTCAAGAACCACCGCCGCATTCACTCCGAGACTCGCCGCCATCAATGCCACGACTGCGGGAAGGCCTTCCGAGTCTCCTCGCAGCTCTACAACCACCGGCGTGTCCACCAGAAACAGCGGGAGCTGACCTGCCGGTCTTGCCAGCGAGCCTTCCCTACGCAGGCCAGCTTCAGGCTCCACATGGAGATCAGCCATGGCCAGATGCCACAGCCCCGCCAGCCCAGACACCCGCAGCCCCAACTGGGGGGGTCCCAGGAGCTGGGCTGGGGGTCGGGCCTGGACCTGACCTTGATGCAAGAACAAGGACTCAACCCAGGCCGCTTGGCCAAAGCTCGTGGGCGAGAAGGTGGCAGAGACATTACGAAGCCCCATGTGTGCGACCAGTGTGGGCGGTCGTACCGCCATGCCAGCTCCCTCCTCAACCACAAGAACAGCCACAAGACCGGGACCTTCTTCTGCTCCTCCTGCCAGAAGGAGTTCCCCAACCTCATGTCCCTGAAGAACCACCGGCGCATCCACACTGAGCCCAAACGCTACCAGTGTCCAGACTGTGGAAAGTCGTTCCGGGTGTCCACGCAGCTCATCTGCCATCGGCGGATCCACACCAAGGAAAAGCCGTTCTCCTGCCAGCAGTGTGATAAGCAGTTTTCCTCCAAGTCTAACTTGAGGCACCACATGAAGGTGCACTGGAGCAGCTCCACACCCTTGGCTCCGCCCAGCTTTTTGGGCATGCCCGGCGGCGCCTTCATTTAGGTGAGGTGGCTGAGGTGGGACACATGTTAAGGACGTGCCAAATCATAGCCTAACCTCTCCTCCTCTTCCTCACTATGTGTGGACAGGCACACACACACACACGCACGCACGCACACACACGCACACACACACGCAAACTGGCTTTTGCCCCGCCTCCTCCTTGCTGCATGCTGCCCTCCCCCACAGTGACAGCCCGACCCGATCTGAGACAGACTGACCTGTTCTGTGCTGCTTCCACTGGACGCCTTCTACAGCGTTTAAACCGTCTTCGCTCTGAAACTCGTAGCGTGAGTGGAGTTTGATCCATGTTCTTTCCACAGGCAGCAGTGACTCATGGGAACTTTGGGACTTCATGTGTGTGTGTCTGTGTGTGTTGCAGCAGCGAACACTTCCGCTTTTGTTGTTCACACACATGAACTCATCTGATGGATGTGCTGTGCTTCTGAGCACACACAAAACTAAAGATTTGAACCCATTTAATCTTGTTTAACCCATCTAAAACCGTTTACTGTTTCAGTTTGATGTCGGTCCTCACATTTGCTTTTATCAGCAGCAACTTTTACTGTCGTTTAAAATGTTTAATCCGAAGAAGCTTGTTCAGCTTCACTGAAATATTTCCTAATTTTTGTAATGGTTGTTTTATTTTATATCTTTTTCGTATTTTATTGATGCTTGTCGGGAGACTTTTCTGGGTCAGTTGTGAACATGTTTAGGTTCAAGTGCGAGCCAACAGAGCTCTGGGTTTAAAGAGCGGCATTTACAGTAGATCCAGTTTGAATGGGCTAAGGAATAATCAGCCAGATGTTGGTTTACACGTGGAAAAGAATTAGCATAAAGTAAAGATGATTCTTGGATTGGACTGAGTGATAAGACAACACTTATCATTTCTCTGCCTCACGTGGATTCACATACACAACCAGTTTACTCCCACAGGAGGAGTTGGTTTCAGGACAAGGGGCTACTTCTGTAAACCCGGAGGGAACACGGGACACAACACAAACAACATCTGCATTGGTTTGACCACAAACACTAAATTCAGCAAATATAAATGAGTTCATCTAGAAATCATTTAAACTATCCTTCCATCCATTTTCTCTAGCCGCTTATCCTCGGAGGGTCACGGGGGGGCTGATTCCTATCTCCAGCAGTCTCAGGGTAGCCAGGCGGGGTAGATACTGTACAGTTGCCAGTCCATCGCTGGGCAACACAGAGACCCCATTCCAATACTCGCCCTGTGGTCTTCAGCAAAGTGCACTTGGAGGAAGTGCTTTGAGTGCGTAGTACACAAGTGTGCAAATAATTGTCGCATTGAGACAGGGAGCATTGTCTCTAGAGCCCTGCACGGGCCTAAAATCTGAGCCCGTGTCCGGCCCGGCCCGAGGGGGTGGAGCCCCAGCCCGACCCGAGCCCAACTTTTTTTAACCAACTAAATGAAAACAAAATGCGTCAATTCTGACCAATGTGTTTAAAAGACGTGCAGGATCCGATCAATTTGTTTTTCCCTCATTTACAGCGACGGAGACAACGGGGCAGTGCGCCTGGCTCTGGTGGTAATCAAGTTTAATTTTATCTCTTTGCAACAATTTTCACAAGAAAACAGAACAGTTAAAAGCAGGGCTTGTGTTGACCGGACAGTTCCTGTATTTGACCGTTTATTTTGACGGAGAAAGAATAGAAAGAATTACCCCGACGCATGCAGACGAACTGACATTTTATTCTACGCACATCGCAGATGTAGCTAAATCACTCAAGAAAAGATTCCCATCTGAACATCTGAGCTGGACACCGCTCAGCGCAGCTCACTGTCAGCGCGTACTACATAAGGTCCACAGCGAGCTGAAGATGTGGAGAGGGGCTTGGAGCGCGTCGCAGAACCAGAGCGCATGCGGGAAGGTTCCTCCCACTGAAGCGAGAGTTTTCCAAACCCGGTCTCTCAGAGAGACTTGTCACTTAGAAAATGTTCCCTGATTATGAAACTTTGGCTGAATAGTGCTTGTTCCTGTCTCCAATGTGGCGACACATCCAGGAGCCGTCTGAGGAGAATCCCAGAATCTCACATCCTCGTCAGCTCAGGAAGCGCCTATGATTACGCACAAGCGTGACGCGTCAACCCGGTCTCACAGTAAGACCGGGTTGGGCCTGTTCAGGTTTACGCAGACAATCTTTACATATAATTGACTTACAGATATAAAATTAATGCAGTAAAAATATGAAGCATTTTATTTAAATATCCATTCATTATTTTACAAGCACAGAGAGCCGCATCAGATTCAGATCAGCGGGAAGATTCCTCCGACTGAATTCCGTCTGAGGAATCTTCCCGCATGCGCTCTGGTTCTGCGACGCGCTCCAAGCCCCTCTCCACATCTTCAGCTCGCTGTGGACCTTATGTACGTGCTGACAGCGAGATGCGCTGAGCGGTGTCCAGCTCAGATGTTCAGATGGGAATCTTTTCTTGAGTGATTTAGCTACATCTGCGATTTGCGTAGAATAAAGTGTCAGTTCGTCTGCATGTGTCGGGGTAACCCCAAAATTCCACTACCTCCGCACCGGAGTGGAGCCGTTGTAGAGCGGGTACCAGTAAAAATTGAGTTCGGAAGCGAGCGGCTGCGGAAGGCGGGGGCGGAGCGGAGCAGAGGTAGTGAAATCTTGGGGAAATTCTTTCTATTCTTTCTCCGTCAAAATAAACTCAAATACGGGAACTATCCGGTCAACACAAGTCCTGCTTTTCACTGTTCTGTTTTCTTGTGAAAATTGTTGCAAAGAGATAAAATTTAACTTGATTAACACCAGAGCCAGGCGCACTGCGCCGTTGTCTCCGTCGCTGTAAATGAGGGAAAAACAAAATGATCGGATCATTTTCTGACCTTCCCCACCTACAAAGCTTAATTACAACAATCAAACGTGACAGAGCTTGGATTTGTATTCTGAACAGTCTAAACATGTTTTAAAAAGAAACGTATGACAAAAGTGGCACCTGCTCAGTAAAACCACCAACAGGGTGAAAAATATCTAAATGTTGTCGGCAGAGACGGGCTACAACTTCTGGATCCACTTTATATAAATCGTTTTATTGATTATCGTCTTATGAAAGATAACTTTGACGTACACGAGCGACCGGTACCGGCTGCTGTCACCTGTTGTGAGCAGCGCTCTGCTGTCTGAGGGTAAGCCCCGCCCACAACGCCGCGGCTGCTGTGGCTCCCAGTGTTTTCTTTACTGTGGGAAACGGGTAATAATGGCTCTTTGATGGGAACAGGTTGCCGACCCCTGGTTTAAGTGTTTAATTTTTTTTAAATGAATTCGATTAAAAATAAAGGCGCCCGGCCCGTGTCTGAGGTAATTACACAGTGGTTGGCCCGAAGCCCGGCCCGAGGGCCGTCGGGCCGGGCCGGGCCGACCCAAGGGCCTGGGGCTTCAGTGCAGGGCTCTAATTGTGTCATCGATCGCAATGCATGCCAGGATGCTGGTCACTGTGATACTTTTAAGAACCTTTATTAATAACTTTCAAACAACCAGTTATTAGAAATACATTTACATTTATTGCTGCTTTGTCTAAAACATTCAGAGCATCAACTAATCATCCTAAAACAAACTAATTTCATTAGAAAATACATATTTTCAGAAACGGCCCTTGAGCCTGTTCTCCCGCAGCAATGGATTGTGGGTAATTCGATGCGGACTTGGATGAATTGCGGATCAATGTTGCAAAAGGGGCGTGATCAACTTCCACACTTGAGAATCGGGAGAGCCTACGCACTCGCACCCCTGGTCGGGATCGCGCAGCTGAAGGGTGCAAGGGTGGAAGTGCGAGTATTTATAAAATAAAACTAATTTATTTTTCTGTTTTGTGTAGGATCAAACTTCTACTTTCTAAATGAGGAATCGTTTCCACGTCTGAACAAATCAGTCGGGGTCCACACAGTTCATTTCTAACTCCGAATTCATCAGTTTTGGTTACATAAAAATCTGATTTTATGTCCAAATGTTTCCATTCTCCATACCTTTATTGTGAAAATCTTCATGTTTTATGTGTGGGAAGACCAGTAACTAATGAGACCATGTGTGTGAACAGAGCTAATGTTCTGATGGACCTGTGTCTCCGACCCAGCCCCTGGACTGGTCGTAGGGGAGCTGAGTGAACTGTTGTAGTACCCGGTTTATTTATCTGATGAATATTAATAAAGCTCCTGTAGTGTGTAGGACGTGTCGATGTAGAACCTTCTGGTTGGAGAACCCATCCGGACTTCTGGAGGACCTGGGACTTGGACTACACGTCCTCTCCTGCCTTCTGTACCATGTGGCGTTGTGCTGAACTTCCCATCACCCCTCTCTTCCACATGTCCCTGGTGCTGAGTGGGATGCCCCAGCTCTTGGTTCTGGTTCTGTCCTCCTCAGTGACCCGTGTATTTATTGGTGTTCATTTCCTGTTTTCTTATTTAAGTGTCTGTCGGATTCAGGAGAACTGGAGTTAGTTTAACGTGACGTCCGTGATGTAGGAGTCCATGTGATCTAGAACACAATATTAACCATCTCCTCCTGCCCTCCCCCTCCTCCTCCCTTCACCCCCTCGCTGCTCCTCAGTTTGTTTGGACACTCCTGCCTGCATCTGAAGTAGTCTAGAGAGGAACGGGTTTGGACCTCTGTTTGGTTTCCATGCGTGTTTCTGTAAAGCTGACTCGACACTTTTATAAACGATGTTTTTTAATTCATTTCTTAACAGAACTTGTCCATAAACTATAACCGACTGCTGAGTAATGAAATAAATAGCTGACAAAACTCAAACTGACTGTTTGATGGACACTGCAGGCACAGAGCCAGAACATTTTAGATTAGATTAAATAAGATGTTTAGACAGCGACCTGGATTACAAAAGACAAGAACTTGAAGTAAAAACGGTTCCAATCAAGTCTGACATGGATAACATTTTCATGTCATCTCAGGCTGAAGCAGGTTCTGCTAAAACCTGATTCTGATTCTCTCACTAAAGCGTTCTTTTGCCTTCTCCAGAACTCTGAGTTCTGATGATGGAACAGTTGATGAGGTCCTGTTCTAACTGCAAACACTCGGCGGTGTTTAACAGCCACAACATCCTGCTGACATCCTTTAGAGGACTGGTCCAGAACCCATCCCTGTGTCCCCAGAACCTATCCAGGACCGTAAAGCCTAATGTAATAATCTGATTCATTGTTGAATTCAGTGTTGGTTAAGGGAAAAGTCCTAAACAATGTGGTTATGATGGGATCTATCAGACTCGTTGACGGTTAAGATGAGGCGATTATTTCTGATGACTCTTCTGAAACTGAATATTAGAGCACCACGGAGCTGTCACTCGTACAAAATAAAATTAGAGCGAAATGTTATGTGATGACTATTAATCTTATGATATAGCTTTTATGTTCTTACAATAGATCATGTTACAACATACATATTTATGTTAGTGCAATCTAATACTGTACAAACATGAATATTATATTGTTAAAACAACAAAAATGGGATAGCTGTAATTTAATTTTGCGTGGGTGGCAGCTCTATTTTCTTAAGTGTAAGTCAGATTCTACGGTTTCTAAATGTGGCTGCTCTGCTAATGATTAAGATTTGCTCAGATAGTTTTGGCACTGACATGAACTTCTATCCTTAGTACCTGAAAAAGGAAATAAAAGATGAGGAAGGTAGGTGGTAGGACCTTTATGGGATGGCATTTGTAAAGCACTACATTGAAAAACAGCTATTTTTAGCCATTAACAACCAGTTAACATTTAAATGTCACCTTTTACATTATTTTAGTGTAAATATTAAAATGTTTTCAGTAAAATTTGGAAATGAATAGCTATTGATTTTTTAATCTGGTGGTTTACAAATGATACCCCGTCGTTAAAGAGGACATATGCTAAACTCACTTTACGCATCCTTCACTGCTGCTATGTGGGTCTCTGCTACCTGTATCCACCTTATTTTTGAGTAGCCTCATGGAGAAACGCTGATGCAAGCAACATCCGTGAGATACCGGATGTTGTGCGTACCCATCAGTTTGTATTGTGAGGTTTTGTTGCTATAGTAAGTTTTTTAACAACTGAAGAGAATTTAAAAAAAAATTACCCCCCCAAAATTTACTCGGGCAGCTCGGGAAGACGTGCTGTTAGCGCTGGTACAAACGACCAGAGAAAAGGAAATTTGTAGCTACAAGAGTGATACTTAGAACATGCACCTCCAGAGAGAGAGAGTGTGTGTGGCTGCGAGGATTCTGGAAGGTACTAAAACTGTCAAGAATGAAACTGCAGAAATAGCTTTATGTGGGAAGTATTCAGTACAAAGAACTTAATAAACATGTTCGGTATCAACCATAGAACTATCATTACTTAAACCTACAATGGCAAATCTGCATAACAATCTAGCTTGAAAACGTGTTCATGTCTTTTGTTCTAACACCAGTATAGCTGTAAATATTTTGTAAACATGAATATGAAGTGGTTCGCTGTAGTGTTGTCAAAAAAATCGATACCTAGATATAAATCGATACTAAAAGTGGTATCTAAATGAGATATTCCATCCCTGTGGTATCGATATTATGGACTATTATACACAGCCTTCTTCAAGTACACCGACACGCACGACAGCCAGATGCCGTAAAGCAGCCTCCGCCTCCCAGACAAACAGAAGAAGAAGACGCCGCATGGCTACATTACAATTTCCCACGCGAGTTGTCTCCGATCCAGGTTTTGTCTGCCAAATAAATAAACAAAAACATAAACAGCGAATTTGGGAGGCGCTTCACAGCCCAACTTAATTAGCATACCAAGTCCGACACGTAGTTGTATATTCACGCTTATGTGCTTAAAGGAAACTCCCATTTATTGCAACCCGGACTTAATTTCTAGCATGCAGTACGTTTGTTTACTCACGCTGACAACTTTGGTGCTACTTGGATTCCCCGGGGTATTTACCGTAGATCCATCGGCGAATCGCCATCAGTGTATATCCATATAACGGGTGCGGACGGGCACCCATGGTGCAGCCTCGAAATAAGACATTATCTGCACCAAAACATCTTCATGTCAAAAGGTTTTGTTAGGAATCATTAACGTGATTCCCCTGTTCGTTTGGAGCGGGTCTGGGATTTGTAGGCGTGAACAGACTAGCCGCGGCTAATCTAACCGGCGCTTTTAATGACGTCACTGCCGTGCGCCAGTCTGTTTTTATTAAGATTACCGGTAGATGTACCTTTGTCCTACTGTGGAGAAATTCGTTTTCTCCCTTTATTGACCAACAGAGTTGTTCAAAAGTACAGAACAAAACATTTGGTATTACAGCTTATGACAAAAATGCACCTTAAACAGAGTTTAAGCAGCAAAACATCACTCTGCAAATAGTGTATATATAGTGAGACAATTCATGATTTAAAGTGTTAATTTTCGCCAGTTTTTGTTTGCACGTTTTATGCTGATACTTGAAAGGTTTAAGCACTTAACACACTTAATTCTTAACATTTAATTTTTGCAATATAAATTGAGGAATGTTATTTTTGAATAAACTTGTTCAATAAATTGGTGTTTTAAAATAGTATCGAAATCGATTACCGAGTTTTTCCCCCCAGTATCGAATCGAGTTTGAAATTTTAGTATCGTGACAACCCTAGTTCTCTGGTATTTGACTAAAAACCTCAGACAGTAACACGCTCAGTTCGAAACAAACGATTGGACCATTTGGTTGTCTCACCGAACCGCTGCACTTCTGCACCTACCTGGGTCTACTCATTTCATTTTTCATTTCATTTATTTATTTATAAAACTCCTTCTGTGACCAATGCAGACGCCCAAGGTGTGGAACACAACACAATAAAAACATAAAACCATCAAAATAAAATATAGCAATCGTAAAACCAAAAAACAAATGAAGAGGGGAGTAAAAACAAAAAATAAAATCCTGAAAAAGATTAAGAGGCCGGGGCAAAGAAACCTGGTAAAAATTGCTAATCCTAGAATGCTTTGACAAAAAAAAAAAAGCGTCTGACGCAACACCAAAGGCAACTGGTTCCAAAGTGCAGGTGCCAACACCGAGAACGCACGGTTCCCCCGTGACCTACTCATTACATGTGTGCCGATTTAGCAACGGAACACTAGTGTGAGGTTCGTGGCTCATCACAGATGGAGAAACAGCCAGCTGCTACCACTTCAAAATTAGGACAAACTTCCAGGGTTCCATAATGAAAATCAACATTTGAAGTCATGGAAGACAAAAGACCTTTAGACCTAGAAAACTGCAACTGGGGCTTAGCGTTTTCTTGTTTACGGTTAGCCTAGTGAACTAGACCAAAATCTTACCTTGCAAAGATTTTAGACAATATATTTATTTAGTCTGGGTTGCCAGTTTTGTGTGGCAGTATGGTTCCCATATCTGGGGGGACGTGGTCTAGGTATGTTAACTGGTGGGAGTTCTGTGACTATTCAAACCGGTGGCGGCTGGTGAAATTTATTTTTTGGTGTGGTGCAACTAAACCAGTATGCTGAAAAGTGCATGCCGGCCAAGATTTGCATGACCTGTTATGGGAAGGTGCATATGAATGACAAAGTTTTTAAAATAATTGTGTATACTATTAACATGTTTCATCCATTTGCATCCTTACAAACTGGTGGTTTAAAAAGAAAGATGATTTATTTGTAAAAAAATATATATTTTTTTCTTTTAAAAATTTGTAATTTTGAGTCACATTCCTGGTTTTTTAAATCAACAGCAAAAATTAAAGAAGGCAGAAATAATTAAATAAAATTACTCATTAGTCTCTAATGTGTTTAAATAAAATGTGTCAAAAATATAGATATTTAGTCATTATTTCACCATATTTCTAGTCAAAAACAAAAGGTTTTCAGCAGAAACACGAATTAGAAAAGTGTTTACATTATGAATGTATTAGAGATGGCCTCATCGCTCCTAATTCTAATAATTAAGTCTGATATTTGCAGTTGTGACAACTGGGCTGATTTAAGATGTGCTATCCACATATCACCACCAGGGAATGCCAAGTTACCATTTTTATGTCACACCAACAGACCAGTAAGAGCAAAATTGTTCTGAAAACGTGCGTAATATGCAAATTCAGCATAAAAAACAAACAAAGCTAATTTCTTGAAGTTAAAAGCATTAACTCAGTCATACCTTTGTTGTAGCAATCCATGTTACAGTAAGAAAAATTACACTTTTTACACGCAGGAGTGTTCAGAAGTCTCTGATGCCACATTCCATCCTTTTCTGGTTCTTCATAACAACAAAACTCCATGAGGTGTACTCAGCTGCTCCACAACAACAACAAAGGACGGTGAACTGTGGAGAATTTCTGGTTCTGCCCTGACCTGAGCTGAGACACTGCCCTGCCGGTCTTGCGCGTGTCTTCACAGGCGCCGTACCCCTGCGCACAAAGGCTCTCCTATTCTTTGTATTGGAGAGGGCATCCAGTGCGTGTTCGCCAGTTAGCGTTTAAGTCTATGGTAGCGACTGCTGCACCCAAAAGTAACAGGAAACACGTCACAGGACGATTCGGTAGTGTTAAAAGTGTAAATAACATCTTTAAACTACACTTAAATGCTGATAGTCTGTATGACGTAGAGATCGTTTGGATTAATTTTCATGTTTTTTTAAATATATTGTGTGATTCCTATGTTCTTCCTGTGAGACTGGTGGACGAGTTGACACTGATTTAAGCTTGGTTTGCAGATTTGCCATTGCCGATTTAAAAGTTCTGATATGTCCCTTTTAACGTTTTCAAACCAAAATTTGATTACAATGTGTGACTGGCAGTCCCCCCTTTTCATCTGCACCGTTCAGGTGTTTGTAATCACCTAATGACTGATTCCAGCTAAACATGTCAGATACATGAACATTAGAACATCCTACTTGGATGAACAGGAGTTAACACCTGGAAATGATCTGAGATGGATTTAATCAGGAAAATGTTAACCCAGTGAAACATCTCATTGGTTTAAAGGGAGAGGGCGGGGCTTAACCATCAGTCTGGCCCAAGCCCCCACAATGCGGGACAGAAATTGAGTCCAACGCGGAAGTGAAATAAATTGCAGTTCCACCCTCATCCACTAGGGGCTGGTGTCAGAAGCGAGCAAATCCTCATTGACTCCCATGTTAAAAATACCAATTTCACAGCAGAAATAAACATGTTTACAGCCTGGTACCAGAACATGTTTTTGGTTTAAATGATCTAGTTTACACTCATGACAACTCTGAGGGGGGTGAATTTTTTCTCACTCTTCTGTTTAAGTGTATTAAAAGCCTAAAATTCTGTTTAATTAATGAGCATCAGACCCACGTGACCACAGAGCTAGCTCCGTGGAAAGGCCTCAGTAGAGCCTCGGTCTCGCCTGAAAACTGTTCGGTCAGTTTCAGTCTCTCAACTTAGACCATTAGTTGTAGCGTTTGTGCGTTCTTTTTGGATATTATTTGTGCAATTGTTGGACAAAATGACTTGCTGTGGCATTAATTGCACTAATAGAGCGTCCAAGGAGTCTCCACTTCATTTTTTTCGGTAAGTAAAATTATATTTATGTATTTTAGGTCACTGCCGAGCTGAGCTTAGATTTTAACATGTACTGTTTAACCATGAAATTTAAATGTAATAGGGTAAAACCCAGTGCATTTAACATAATGCTGCACTTTAGAAAATGGGTTGAAACAAAACATGTTGGTGGAGATGGGTTCCGACTATCGGCTTGTGGAGCTCTCGGGAGACCGATGTTTTCCACCCGCTTCTCCCCAGCGGCAGCTCTGCGCATCTCAGATCGCAGCGGTGCTTGTCTGCTGTGCGGCTGCTGGCTTGTGGAGCTCTCGGGAGACCTCTGAGTTCCACCCGGTTTTACCCAGCGGTCAGCCCGGCGTACCTCTGACTCAGAAGCTCTGGTGTTGTGCACAGTTAACTCCGGTTGTAGCTAGGTTGCTACCTCCGTTAGCTTAGCTCCCACCTCCGCGTAAGCTTTGGGTTAGCTTCAGGTTAGCTTGTAGCTAGTTCGGCCGGGTGTCGTCAATTGATCCCAGCCTTACAGCCCCACCCTCAGCTCCACCTCTCTTCCCTTTTATGGAATTGTCTGGGCTTGACAGAACCTGTGACACGGTCAAAATGGCGGTGGTGGCCACCTCCCATTTTTCTTCAAAAACGTGTTATTGGAGCCTATGGAAACCCATTGTCCATATATGTATATGTCGATGGTCTGACCCTGCATCCTCAAGGATACACTGGCTTCCTGCACTTACGTTGTTTATTTCAAATCTTATGTATCTTTTCACACACTAACGTTTGATGAATATATTTTTAACTTTTCTAATGTTTTTGTTTCGGCTTACTGATTGAATGTTAATATAGTCATTTACCCAAATTACTGAGTGACAAATAATGCATCTCAAACAAAAGCTCAGGTGCCAGGAGGCTAACACATACTGGAAGTAGCCAGCATGTTTGGTCCCAGTGCTAGGTCTGGTTAATGGACCACAGCCAGGAGCTGTGTGATGAAACATCGGATTCACCAAGGAACCATTAAAGTTTTAGATATTTCGACTGTCTTCATGGAGGTTTATTAGAAGGATCCTGGTTGGATAAATGAACAACAACAGAGCAGTAGTTGATTCTGATGAAAGTGGACATGATGACGTTGGTTCACTCTTGTCTTTATTAGGGATCGGAGAAGATTAAACCAGTGTGAGACATTAAAGAACTCAAAAGGTACACTCAACAATCCTTTTCTTTATTAATTTTTTTGTTTCATTTCAATATGTCTGTCAGGGTTTTTTTTTATTTTAAATTAAAATTTGACACACTTATAAAAGACAGCATCTGCATAGAGTTGTCATCTTAAAGATCCATGAAGAGAAAGGGGGAGGCTGAGGAAGAAGGGAGAGAGAAAGAGGAGGAGGAGGGGTGAGGGAGATAAATGGGGGGGGGGGGGTACTGGCACGTCACATGAACTAAACAGAACAGCCAACAGCAGTACGAGAGAGGGGGAGGAGGGGTGAGACTGGGAGGGGGAGGGGGGGCAGATCGCTTTTACATTACGCTACGCACACATACACACACACAAAAAAAACGGGACACAAGTTGCATTTCCAGTCAAAGTTGCATGTGAAGAGCAACGCTGCTGTCCTGTTTTTGCATTTTTAATGTTTGTCTGACGTCACCGCTTGACAATTGTCCCATCCGTCTGCTGGTTTCCACCCGTCTGTCTGCTGGTTTCCACATGTCTATTTGCCAGTTCCTCTCATCTGTCTGCCTCAAAACATACTCTCCAGAATTCCTGGTTCTGTTCCTCAAGGAATGATCACTTGCCCTTGGCCCGTCACCTCTTTAGATCAGCCCTTGTTTCTCAGAATATTGCATGTGTTTTGATTGGCCAGCTCAAGGGTAGAGATTGGGCCTTAAATAAGGTGACAACTCAGACAGAACCACCTTCATCAAAGCCATGAACTCCAGTGAATAAATGGGCTCTCCAGAGTTTCTGAAACAGGAATTTTCAGATCCAGTTTTCTCTTCTGCCTTTTGAGGCTTTAGAGCTCAGATCTCTGTCAGGAAAATTGCAAGGAACAAAACAATGGCCCCGCCACGAAGGAGGAAGACTGATGATGTTCTGAGGTACATCAAGAGGACCAACTGCTTGCTGAAACTTGGGATATAAAACTGGACCTAAAGTCCTGAAGAGGAGGTCTGGGTGATGTCAACACAAAGCCCATTTTTAGGACAAGTTCCAGACATGTGTCGCATCAATGGATGTGTGCTTTGGCTCTAAAATGGGTGGTAGAAGCAGCACCATGGGGTGTGGCTAACTGAAATATTCTAGATTTGGATATGACTGTGACCTGGTAGAGAAACCCGTTTTAGAGGGTTGGGTGCAGACTAAATACTGGGGGAAGAGCAGTAAAAGGGTTCTGTTGAAGTTGTTTGTTAATGGCTGAGAGACAAAGAGAGTTCGTGATAACTAATGGGACTTCCCAGGTAGTTAGGGGTGTTGCTTCTGTAGCCCCGGAGGCAGGGTTTCCTAATATGGAGGGAAGCACTTTTATCAGAAGAGCCAGTGGGTGGGGCCTCTGGAGCTGGAGCTGTGGATGGAGGTGTGGTTGTAATCATGCTGCTGACACCTGTGAAAGTTCTGCCACTAAAAACGCGTTCTGTATTCTTCCTGCTGCAGGGCATGAATACGTGATCAGAACTGAGCCTGGTGGCACCGGAAGGTTTGGGTTTCTGTCTCTCTGCTGTTGTCTTTCAGCCGCGCAGCCAGAATACCAGGACCAGAGACGGCAGGGCTAAGGACAAGGTGACGTCAGGGGGACTAAAGTGGCAAAATAGGACAGAGATCAACCTGCTCTTCAACTTTGACAGGAATAGATATCTCAGTAGATTTATACATAGACATGCAAGTCATTTTTCTCTCTTTGAACTTATTTACAATAATTACATAACACAAAGTTCCAGTTTCAGTTTGACAAAATTGCGAGCATTCAATATTCAATATTACTACTATTTTTTTATGAGAACATAAACTCCTTTTGTACGTCTTTAAATCATTGCTATTATAGAATTTTTGCAACCTCCCTTTGATGTTTTCAGTTCATCACGTTGTGTGAAGCTGTTCGTTCTTCTGGGTTTTTGCCAATGTTTGACTGCATTTAATTCCTCATTTATGGTTATAATAGTAATAACAACAACAATAATAATAATAATAGTAATAATAATAATGCTAGGTGTATTCTTTACTTATTATGGTAGGGATTATGTGGGTGTGGTCTATTATGTGACCACTCCCCTAACTTCTCCCACTAGGCAAATAAAACACTGATATAAACCAAATACTGTCTTGTTTGATGAAAAGAGTAACGTTCAAATAGAGCATCAACAATTCAGAACGAGTCGCAGCTTTTCCTGCAACAAACAAACAAACAAACAAACACAAATAAACGTTTTAATGTGGTTGTCCGGAGCGGGACTGGAACAGGTTTTGGTTTCTGTAAATTCTCTCAGGAAGACTCAAACCAACAGCCGATGAGTGAAAATATGACTAACCTGAACGCATCGTGTTGTGTTCAAAACAACACACTGCGTTTCTGCTAACAGCTAAAGTCAATCTTTGGAGTCTCTGAGTGGCACCCATCCACTCTGCGTGATTCTGTTCCTGCTGTTCGTGTCCCGCTCGGACCGAAACTGTACAGAACCTACAGGACGGTTCAGACGGGTTTACAAAGCAGTATGTTGTGTAGGATTTACATTTATATATCTATGTATTCTGGATTAAATATTGATTCATCACGCAGGAGAATGCGCTCCGCTGGTTTTCGAGCATCAGCCAACAGACAAAGCAAGATCTAAACACCAGAATTTGTCTTCAATGAATTGTGAATCAGCTGATTGTTGATTCACGTAAAACTTTATTGGACTGTCACAACTTTATGGAAGCTGCTGCGCAGTGACAGACAAGTTACAGAATCTTGTGTGGATCAATCAAGTCCAGATGTTTCTTTGTTGGCAAAACATCTGGATTTGACATCTTATTCTCAGCAGATTTGTAAGAATTTAACAACTGACCTGAAACTGAAGAAAATGGGTTATAATTTGTGAACTTTCTGTTAAAACTCAAAGAAGAAGCTTGATCCTTAATAATTACCATGTGTATGTGATTTGTATTCTCTAATATGTTTCAGAAAAGAGTCTGAAGCAATAATGTTTACAAGCACCCCCCAAAACAAACAAACAAACAAACAAAAATCTGGGAAACATCTGCAGCTTCTCATGAATGTTTCAGAGTTTCAGCTCACATAAAAAAGATCCAGATGTGCCTTCTGCTGGCTTGTCCTTCATCAGGCAGCAGCTTTCAGACAGCAAACAACAGGAAGCTGGTCTTCAACTGAACAGGTTTCCTGTTGTTTGAATAGATTTAAAAGACTTTTAAAGCAATAAATCAGCTGGAGAAAAAATCTAAAAGTCAAAATATAACCCCAAATAATTTTATCTGGTTCAGACTATAAACAAACAAACAAACAAACAGAAACCTGCAGAGGAGCATTGATCCTGAAACACGACTAATTAACAAGCTGTACAAGAAAAACAAACACCAAAATACCAAGAATAACCGCGGTTAATAAATCTAAGAAAAGCACCACCGTCGTCTCAGAAGGAACCTCGGAACAGGGGAGGTGATCAACCTAACGACTACAGGTAAAACTGGGCCGGAGGCAGACTTTGTTCTGATGAGGATCAGCTGATCGACAGACCAACATGCGGTGAGGCTGATGGTGGGTGGGGAAGGGGCAGGGCTCTGTGATGAAGGTCTCAGTGTAAACTCAACTTGCGTTGTGCTCTTTGATTTTAGTGGCAAACGTTTTGAGAACGTGACGGGAGGTGAAACCCTTTGGTCTGAATAAAAACAAACAAATGGATCTTGGCGTACCTTAACAGGTCTGATCAGAACTTGTCAGATGTTTGTGAAATCTTGCAAACCAATGCTTTGCACATCTGAACAAACTTGTGCTGCCAACACACACACATGCACGCACACACACACAGACACGCACACACACACACATACATACACAAGGCCAGCGGAGGCGTGGTGGGAGATCATCCCACAGCTCCGGACTCATCGTTCATAAACAAAAACAAGCAGTTCTGATGGAGGAAATGCGACAAGAGGTCAAAGGGCAGCAGTTCACATAAAAAAACACACACACGTACCCATGTGTTCACACAAAAGCGCGGGGTAAAGTTGTAGCTAGGAGCTAATGTGCTAATTAAACAGGTCCGATGGTAAAGTGCACAGTAAGGAGGGTGGGGTACAAAAAACACCGTCATGCAAACTCCACAACGCATTTGCATGCCTTTTCTAATAATATCATAATTTTTACACACAGCGGGATGGGCGAGGTTTGACCCTCGACCTTCATCATCATAGTCTTTTATACAACCTAACCACTACAAGACGGGACCAGAGGACGGGTTTGAACACTCAGATGAGCCATTCCATTAATGATGAAGGAAGAGAAACAGAGAAAACACATGGCTGGTGCTACAACGACATCCTCTCACTGCTGATCTGCATCCACCACCAACACGATACCACGACGCATCCTAGACAATCGCTGAGAGCGTGGTGCTGAGCCGGACAGCTGATTCTGACCGGACCAACCGGAGCATCACGCTGACAAACTTTGGAAATCAGATCAGGCATCTGGGGCAACTCAGATAAATGACCTAGTGGATTTAACCTATGACAGAATCCAACAACACAAAAATGGCCTAACTGTCAGAAATGGTTTTGGGTTTTGCTGCTGAGACGGGCTCTGGGTGGGAAACGTTGGTGAACACAGCATTTTTCTTTTAGGAAGCCAAAAAATAAAAACAAGTCTAAGACTCTCCAAACCTGAAGCTAAATCACCTCTGAGAATATCTAAAGCCTCTATGTTGCAGATACATCCTACCAAATACACCCAACTATCACCTAATCTCTAACAAACTAAACTTATTGCTCTAGGTGCTGAGTGTGCTTAAGGTGGTATTTATTTCAGCATAGGCCTCAACAGATGGTCATCACTTCTGTATCATAGAGCCTTAGCGTATTCCACCTTAAAACCGTTACCTGGTTATGGGACAAGTAAAGAAAAGATAAAGACCTGAGGATTGACCTTCTCAGGCGTTTATTTATGTGGAACAGCTTTGAAATGCGCTGCTTGGTTTTGTGTCTGCAGCAGGTTTTCATTGTAGAACTCAAACCTTTCCAGCATTAAGTAAAGATAAAGTTTTAAGTTTCGTAACCTTCACCAGTTAGTTTTCATTCAGTAGCTCAGTCAGGACTACTTCCCACTTGATTTAGCTTCCTTTAAACGGGTTTTACTAAACCTACAGTTGTTTCACCTGAAATTATTGGCTGTTCTAGTTTTTATTTAAAGGCTCCTGCATTACAACCTCCACACTGCTGCGAGACAGCGCCATCCGGTCACATGACCACCTGGGGTCCAGTTTGGGGCAGCGCACACATTCTGTTAAAACATCACGTCACCAACATCAAAACAAAACATGCATCTACAACCTAGAACATTCTGAAATGTAACATGTGTCTTCTGTCCCAGATGGCCTTGCTGATAATAGTACGCTAGCTTTTAATTTAGCATTATGTGTCCGACGAGTGCGTTCCATTCTCATAGTCACAAATATGACCTAATGCTGACACAATCTTGTAAATTAGTTTTAAAGGACATTCTTAATTTTAATGTCTGTAAATTTGTAAAACTAGAATTCTCCTTTTCATTGTGTTTTAGCTATCTAGCTAGCAACAGACCACTAGCTTTTTCTTAAACGTTCAGACACCTTTTTCCAAACACCAGACTAGACTCACTTACGATGATTTTCAGGTTAAAATATCAGAATACAGGTGATAATATTGTCAACAAGCTTCTACTCAAGCTGCAAAAACACGAGCTAATGCTACAGCATGCAAAGCAGCTAGGCCTAATGCTAACGCATGAAGTCGTGTGATGGGGCAGTTGTGTGTCCACAAACAAGCGTTCATCATGTGAAGGTGTGTTCTTCACCTTCCAGAGGAGATCAGACAGTGTGACGCTAGTGTTGCTCCAGCGCTTAGACACACGCTTACTGATCTCACGATCATTTAAAGCTAACCACTAAACTCGGGGTAAATGTAATTTCTTTGACTATGGTCCCACCAACAATTTGCTGAAAGCTTCCTTTTTAAAGAACTGGAAAAAAAAAGGATGTGGGACTCTTCAGGAAACCAGATTTAGGCGCCTACTACACTGGTTCATAAATGAGCAGACTTTAACGCTGAGTGCAGATATAGATCCCTGAAACAGGCCTTGAACACTCCTTCACCTTATCTATGTGACACACACACACACACACACACACACACACACACACACACACACACACACACACACACACACACACACACACACACACACACACACACAGAGAGAGAGAGAGAGGTCTGCGGAGACACAACCACAACATCGGGCTGATACAGAGTCACACATCACCACTGCAGCAGCGCAACACAAAGCATCAGAAGCTCCCGTCAGAAACCGGATCGCTGCTTCCACCTTCTAACGGGTTCTCTCTGCTTCTGTTGAACCTTCCAGCTGTGAAGCCTGAGGATGACCTCTGTTTCCACAGCAACCAGTGATGAGGCTAATCCCTGATTCTCATTGGTTAACTTGTTACAGGTAGGTGGTCCAAATCGCCTTCCTTTTATCTTAATGCATAGATTAGCTCCTCCCACCCCCCTTTAACACTTTTAACACTCCATCAACCCGTAAGTGAGTCAAACCCTACCCTTTCTGCTGATGGCCAGTCGGATTAGTCAGATGACCATTGGCCCGCCCTCCTCTTGCTCTCTGATTGGGTGAATCAATAGGCTGACCACGGTGAAAGACAGGAGAGATTGACTATTGAGACGTCAGGCGTGATGTTTCAGAACAGAACCGCGGGCTGACCTTTTATCTCTCTTAAAAATG
Source organism: Nothobranchius furzeri (assembly GCF_043380555.1). Taxonomy (NCBI): domain Eukaryota; kingdom Metazoa; phylum Chordata; class Actinopteri; order Cyprinodontiformes; family Nothobranchiidae; genus Nothobranchius; species Nothobranchius furzeri. Next base: position 30,213,953 of record NC_091745.1, read on the forward strand.
TTTTGGTTTGGTTTTTTCTACAGTAAAGGTTTTTTTGTTTCCAGAAGTGAACGTGAGGACTTGAACAACTGATTCATCCCGGAGCGCTCCCACCCAGCAGCTAGCACTATCCTCAGAGACCCACAAACATAAAACAAACAAAAAAGTTAAAAAAAAAATACTAAGAGAAAAACAAACAAGCAAATGCAATCGATTGTTGTTTTTACAGGTAGCCAACCCTTCTTTTGCTTCATATGTTTAATACATTTACATGTACATCGGTAATAAATATTTGTGCCCTCTCCTTTATACGTTGTGTAGATAGGTCAGCTATAATGTGATGTCTTTGTTTTCTGTACCCCACCCAAACCCGTGGTGATTCTTCTGATCTGTGATTAAATTATTTCTTCCTAGTTGATTGGTTTTCTGTCTTGCATTTGTGTTTCAAGTTTTTGTGTTTGTCATTGCTGTTCCTTTTCTCTGCTGGCTGTCGGTTGGTCGGCGTCGGTTGTCATGGCAGCAGATAGGGGGACGTCTTTAGAAGCCCAGCGTGCCACCGATGGTCGATGCCAGGACCACGCCGAGGATGATGCAGCAGATGATGATCATAATCTTCTTCTGCAGGGCAACAGAAATGAGAAATGTTTGAAACAACATCTAAATAACAGGTTACAGAAGAATCTTTGAAGAGTCCCAACGTTAACTCTGTAATAATGAGCTGAGACAAAATGTTTAGATCTGATGCGTAAACGGTATCCACTATCAACTAAAATGTTAAAGCTGATGATAGTGGCTCATTACAGTCACCGTGGTAACACCACCAAGGCAACCACTAACAGCTCATTGTGGTCACCATGGAAACCATCCACCTGTCTAACTCCCTGATTTTCTACTGGGTTTTACAGAGGAGATATGATGAGTGAAAACGGTTCCTTTATTAACATTATTTAGTACATTATTAAGCATTAATAAACAAAGGGTGCCCTAATTAATTTTTCCAGTATTGTTAACTGTTAAGTGTCCATTAAGTTAGGACAAAGGGATGGGGTTGTGTGTGTATCTGCTTAGTAATGCATGACACAATATGGTTAAGCAGTTAATACTTTATTAAATAGTTTATTAATGCTTAATAATGCACTTAGTATTACGTATTAGTATTATTTAGTATTATTAAACACCCTTCACCTTCCTGTTTGACAGAGAATAGAGAGAGATCAGTTATCAATGGAGTCTAGGAAGGTTTGGGTGTTCCCTCTCTGGGCTCAGAGGGGATTTGAGTCCTACAGCAGAGATAGACAGAGCAGGTGGGAGAAGACTAAAATACCAAAAGATTAATGTATGATTCGTATTTGTACTCAAAATTTTGTCTTGGTAAAACAAAAAAACGTTGGTTTATAAGAGATTTGAAGATTTTAGACAGATGAAAACTAGAGTGACATCATCAACTCTGTCCTTGACAACAGGTCTCACCTTGCGGGCCTGGCTCTGGTATTTTACGGCCTTCTTGGTGTCGGAGACGGCTCGCTCCACATAGTCCACAGAGTGCTCTACGTTGTACTCAATTCTGTCAATCATCTCACCCTAAGGCACACAACAGCATTAATCCTCCACTACAAACAGACCTCAACATTTCTTGTGACCCCGCCCCACTCCCACGAGGTCATGTGACCCACCTGGCTCTCCACCAGCATGGCCATGTCCACGAACATGTCATGGAGCTCACGGATGCTGTTTTCCAGCTTGATGATCTCGGTGTGCCGGGTCTCGATCTCGTTCAGAGCCTGTTTGGTCATCTGAGAATCCATTTTGATCTGAAGGGAGACGTTTGAAGAAAAACTCTTTAAAAAAATCCACCTCATGAGAAGTGAAACAAAAGTTCAAGTACAATATGTTTCATCTTTTTAACAGTATTTATAGACCCCAACAGAGGTTCATCGTGTCAGATTTTTCAAAATAAAATTATATTTTTCTTTTTCAAATGCACAAAAATAAAAACTCAGAAAAAGAAATTAGAAATCAAACATTTGATCATAGTTTGTCCTCTCTGTTGCATTGTAGACTGGGCCAGAAAAAGACTAGACTGACTTACCTGCTCAGGTACTACTGTACATGCAAGTAACCTGAGCCCCTCTCATTGGTCTGCTCACTGGGGCATCCCATATTGGCTGATGAATCAGAGGAGCTTAGTTTTCATTTACTGCTCAGTGTTTTGTCACATACCACTGTTTTCTGTATGTGGAAAAGCTTTTAATTTGAAGGAGAAGGCAACAATCTGAGGGTACTCCTTCAAAATAAAAGCACCCCACCCCCTTCTCCCTGTAATGTGACAAAGGCCGTATTCACTACATGTTTCAGCACACCTTGAGCACCATTCTGAACGCTGCACCAGACTATGGTCAGAATGCAGAATGGAGCCTGTAACCCATAGCAACAGATGGGCTCAGGTGAGCTGCTTACATCATCAGTGAAGATGGCCAGTTTGCCACTCTCCAACATGTCTTCCAGCTCCTCGTTGGTGGTGGTTCTTCCAGCTACAGACAGAACACACAGAAACAGAAAATTCACTTAGAGATGGGAACACCTTCGGGTCAAGTGACCACAGCAGGACATGTTCTCTTCTGATGGTTACATGTCTGTTACTCTGTTAATTAATTTCTTTTACATGTGATAGTAAAAAGACAGACCAAACATCATTTCAGTTTCCTAGTTTAGAAGTCTTGTGTAATAGGTTGTGGTGGCTTTTGTACTGCTGTTATTGTTCTTTTATGTACTCACTGATCTCCAGCTGTCTCTGGATGCGGTCCTTGCAGCGGTCGCGGTACTTGGACTGCGTGGTGTTGTACTCAGTCATCACCTCCACAAACTTACGTGACAGCGTTGAGTGCTGCAAGAAGAAAGATGTGTGTGTGTTCACTGTGTGTGTGTAAACTGGTTTAACTGGGAACCAATACCACACCACCATGAATCATATCTAGTTATCATGTTGAAATGAGGCTATAGCAATTCATATTCATTATTTAGTATTAACCAAATAATTTCTTATTTAGTCTCTCTCTCTCTCTCTCTCTCTCTCTCTCTCTCTCTCTCTCTCTCTCTCTCTCTCTCTCTGTGTGTGTGTGTTAGTGTGTGTGTGTAGAGGTGTTATTTCTGCACACATCTCTGTGGTTGTGCAAGCTGCTGCAGCTCTTCTTCTGTCCATCAAGTGGCAGCAGTAAGCGCACAGCTGAAATAAGCTACAGCCAATCACAGAGCAGGACACTGCAGTGTGAATGCTTTCAACTGCAGATAATTAGCTGATGCTTAGACAAGACAAACAGCAGTAAATAGCCGAAAGAAAAGGTAAAAATGTTCAGATGCAAAATCCTGTTATTGATCCAGGAAGGGTCAACAGGCATCACACCAGAACTGTTTCTGAATTTAACTCAAATGAAAATTTAAACACAAACGATCCGATTAGCTTCAGTGTCTGATTAGTTGACTTGAAAGGTTTGTAAAGATGCTCAGTTTGTCCTTCACCTGGACTTGGCTCACCTGTGTCTTACGGATCCTAAGGTCCGCTGATGATCTGTTAAGACCCTCCTCCTGCTCGATACTCTGTTCGATTGCTGCCAAAACACAAACACGGGAACAGCACTGAGAACTGCTGGTACACTTATTGTGAAAGATCTGTTTCCTGTTGCAGTAAATACAACACATGCCTTTACATAATGAGAGATTTACTCAAAACAAACCTACAGACAATAACAAAAACTGCCTTTATTCTTTAATCAAACTTTAAATAATTTCAACAGTTTATTTCGAGACTTAGCTTCTAATACTTGCTGCAGCAGAAAGAGTAAGTTCAGGTTGTTATCATGAAGACAACCATTATGTTTATACTTTTTTTTAAGTTACATCAAAGAAATATTTTTCAGAGAAAAATGAAGCAACACAGAACTAAATGTTTCTAAAGCGTTTTTCAGTTCCTTAGGATTTAAGCTGACACTGCTCTACCACTTTCCTTTCATATTTAATTCTTTTGTAATTTCTTTTATTGTATTCTAATTCATGTGCTTTTATTTTGAAAGTTCAGTTTGATCTGTTGACTTTAACCTTGGTGCCAATAAACTCACTGAAATAAGCTACACTGAAGAATTTGATTCAAACAGTCAGTAGCCAGTGGCTGTTGGGGTTGTGCCGTGACCGCCCACTTCAAAAGAGAGAAGAATCTCAGTTTCAGATCCACATGTTGCATGGCACAAAGTAACGACTAACTCAAAAGTGGAAATCTACAGTTGTAGGAGTGAAAGAACAAGTCATCATTAAAGGACTGAGAATATGACTCACCTTTATTAAGACCAATAGAGTAAAATAATAATAAATGACCTGTATTTGTAAAGCACCTTCTTAGGGTAACCCCCCAAGGCACTTCACAATGCAACCATTCACATAACACATATTCACATGATGGCGATGATGAGCTACAGTGTAGCCACAGCTGCCCTGGGGTGCACTGACTGAAGCGAAATTGCCAAATACTGGCACCACCGGTCCCTCTGACCATCACCAACAGGCAAGGCGGGTTAGGTGTCTTGCCCAAGGACACAACAACAGCATTCTCTGTTGGGAGCCTGGATCACACCTACAATCTTCCAATGACTGGACGACCTGCTATACCTCCTGAGCTACTGCTGCCCTAAAAGAAGGGTGTTCTCATATGATACAGGACAGAAAATTATGTGAACAGAGTTACGAGTACAGATATGAAAAGGGTGGGACCTGACAATGTCAAACCCTCATTAGGACAACCAGAAGATTCACTAGTAAGATCAACAGCAGGAATCCTGTCGGGCCAGAAGTAGACACCAGCAGCACCACAAGAATGATTACTAGAAAGATCACCTGTTAGACCACCAATGTGAGCACAAGCAGTGGCACCCGTAGGACCATCAGCACCAGTAGAACCAACAGTAGAAGGAGGCCTACACAATGCTACAACACCTCCTTTGGAGTTATGACCAGGGACGAGTTTCTGAAGGTCTTTCCTTCTTTAGAAAGTAACTGCTGGAGTGGGTGACTATAAAAGGCATACTATGCAACTTTGAAAAAATTATTTTCTTGAGCCAGCATGTGCTAAAATTACCTTTTGAAGGGTTAATTTTTTCATTCATTCATTTCATTTTTCTTTTTATTTCAGGTAATGTTACATTTAAGTAAACAAGGTAAATATAATCATATTATACAAAGGAATAAACATACATGGCCATATTATTCTGCCCGAAAGGGAGTGGGAAGAAGAAAACATATAATCCCACCCCCAAATCCCCATACAGTCAAAAAACAAATAAGAGTTTTGCTATTACTTTGTTTAACTATTTCTTTTTACATTTTTATAGCATGATAGCGTTACCACAGGCAACAGGTAATTTACAATTTACATTTTTACATTATACAATTTTACCGTTGACCACAATTCATATCAACAATGGTAAAAGACAAATACCAACAATTTTAACAGACAATATGGCAACAATTGTAAGGAACCGTAAGCACATGTTTAAGCTTTGAGACAGAGTAAAATGACAGATTAATTTAAAGACCCTCATCTCTACATTTTGACCAGACCTGATGTTTACATAACACACACACACACACACACACACACACACACACACACACACACACACACACACACACACACACACACACACACACACACACACACACACACACACACACACACACACACAAACATTTCCGAGTGGTTTGGGCTCTTGGCAATGAAAAATCTCCAAATCCTCTCAAGGTATAAACTGGCTCTGGAGTTATAGAAAGTCATTGTAGGTTAGATGGTAATAGTTTATTGAATGCTTTATATAGAACTATTAATGTATTATATTTTACGAGATCAGCAAATTTTAGCAGCTTTGACTGTGTAAATAAATTATAGGTATGTTCCAAAAAACCAGCCTTGTGGATGATCCGCACTGCTTTTCTGTAATATGATCAAAGGATGTAATGTGTTCTGGTAAGTATTACCCCACACTTCAACACAATACGTAAGGTATGGGAGTACCAAGGTGCAGTATAAAATACGGAGTGCGTTTCCATCAAGGTATAGTTTTGCTTTGTTTATAATTGAGAGGCTTTTGGAGATTTTTGTCTTTATGTGTCTAACATGGGGTTTCCATGACAATTTACTATCAATTTTTACTCCCAAAAACTAAGTTTCATTTACTATTTCAATTTGGATACCATTAATACTTATTTTCTGTTCAGACATTGTGTTGCAATTTCTAAACATCATTATCTGGATTATCAGCCGCCAACTTAGAACTAACATTTGCTAAATAATTGTTGAACTTATTTACAACATTTCTCATATTATATTCGTCACCGTGTTCATCAATAAAGTGATCAGGATATGTCAACTTAGAAGATCCGTGTTTAAGTAGGTTATTCAAAATGTTCCAAGTTTCCTTCATATTGTTTTTATTTTCACACAGTTTTTTTGATAATATAACCTTTTACTTGTTCTTATGATATCAGTAAATTTATTCTTGTACTTCTTATGTTTTTGCTCGACTTCTGTTGTTTTTACCCTGACAAACAATTTGTAAAGATTATTTTTCTTTTTACAGGCATTAATTATTCCTTTTGAAATCCAGGGGCTATTCTTATGATTTTCCTTTATAAAATATTCTTTCATCGGGCAGTGTTTATTATGTAAGGAAGTGAAGATTTCTAAAAAACTACAATAAGCACTGTCCACATTTGGTGCTCTGTACGTGGGAGTCCCATCTTGGAGTGCTAAACTAGTGTTTAAGGCAAGGATTTTTTCCTCTGTGATTATTCGTTTATAAACTTTTGCTGTAGCATCATTAGTTTTCTTAAAATTACAATCATACAGACTGAACACAGATAAGTGGTCAGTCGTCATCATCGTTGTCTTCCTCCGCTTATCCAGGTCCGGGTCGCGGGGGCAGAATCCCAACTATGGAGCTCCAGACCGTCCTCTCCCAGGCCACCTCCACCAGCTCCTCCGGCAGGACCCCAAGGCGTTCCCGGACCAGATTGGAGATGTAACCTCTCCAACGTGTCCTGGGTCGACCCGGGGGCCTCCTGCAGGCAGGACATGCCCGAAACACCTCCCCAGGGAGGCGTCCAGGAGGCATCCTGACCAGATGCCCAAACCACCTCAACTGACTCCTTTCGATCCGGAGGAGCAGCGGTTCTACTCCGAGTCCCTCCCAAATGTCCAAGCTCCTCGCCCTATCTCTAAGGCTGAGCCCGGCCACCCTACGGAGGAAACTCATTTCGGCCGCTTGTATCCGCAATCTCGTTCTTTCGGTCATTACCCAAAGCTCATGACCATAGGTGAGGATTGGGACGTAGATCGACCGGTAAATCAAGAGCACGGCTTTCTGGCTCAGCTCTCTCTTCACCACGACAGATCGGCTCAGCGTCCGCATCACTGCAGACGCCAAACCAATCCGCCTGTCGATCTCCCGATCCCTCCTACCCTCACTCGTGAACGAGACCCCGAGATACTTAAACTCCTCAACTTGAGGTAGGACCTCTCCCCCGACCCAGAGTTGACAAGCCACCCTTTTCCGGTCAAGAACCATGGTCTCAGATTTGGAGGTGCTGATCCTCATCTCAGCCGCTTCACACTCAGCCGCGAACCTACCCAGCAAGAGCTGAAGGTCAGAGCTGGATGAAGCTAGAAGGACCACATCATCCGCAAAAAGCAGACAAGATTCTCCTGCCACCAAACTCGACACACTCCACACCACAGCTGCGCCTAGAAAGTCTGTCCATAAAGGTAATGGACAGAACCGATGACAAAGGGCAGCCCTGGCGGAGTCCAACTTACAGGTCCGACTTACTACCGGCTATGCGGACCAAACTCATGCTCCTCTGGTAAATGGAATGAATTGCCCTTAACAGAAAGCCACCCACCCCATACTCCTGGAGCGTCCCCCACAGGGTGCCCCTGGGGACACGGTCATAAGCCTTCTCCAAATCCACAAAACACATGTGGATTGCTTGGGCAAACTCCCATGCCCTCTCCATCACCCTTGCAAGGGTATAGAGCTGGTCCACAGTTCCACAGCCAGGACGAAAACCACATTGCTCCTCCTCAATCTGAGATTCAACTATCGATCGGAGCCTCCTCTCCAGTACCTTGGAGTAGACCTTTCCAGGGAGGCTGTGGAGTGTGATCCCCCTATAGTTGGAACACACCCTCAGGTCACCCTTCTTAAAGACGGGGACCACCACCCCGGTCTGCCACTCCACAGGAACTGCCCCCGATGACCACGCAACGTTGCAGAGACGTGTCAACCACGACAGCCCTACAACATCAATAGTCTTGAGATACTCAGGACGAATCTCATCCGTCCCCGGCTCCGCCCCTGTGTAGTTGTTTGACTACCTCAGCAACTTCTGCCCCCGAGATTGGACAGTCCATCCCCTGGTCTCCCGGCTCTGGTTCCTCCTCGAAATGTGCGTAGGTGGGATTGAGGAGCTCCTCAAAGTATTCCTTCCACCGTCCGACTATAGCCCCAGTTGACGTCAGCATCTCCCCATCCCCACTGTAAACAGTGTGAGTGAGTTGCTGCCTTCCTCTCCTGAGACGCCGGACAGTTTGCCAGAACCTCTTTGGAGCCGATCGATAGTCTTTGTCCATGGCCTCACCAAACTCCTCCCATGCCCGAGATTTTGCCTCGGCAACTGCCACTGCTGCACCCCGCTTGGCTATCCGGTACCTGTCTGCTGCCTCCAGAGACGCACAGACCAGCCACGCCCTGTAGGCCTCCTTCTTCAGCCTAACGGCTCCCCGAACCTCTGGTGTCCACTAGCGGGTACGGGGGTTGCCACCACGACTGGCACCGACCACCTTGCGACCACAGCTAGCAACTCCATACTTGTAGTCTGTGTTCTTGGTGTGTTTGGCATTTGATGATGAGCTGGCCAGTTGGTGTGAGCTGTGAAATGTCCCTCAGACCCCACCGCCCTCTGTGGCCAGAATATTGCACTTGCAACTTTAGAGCACCAGTCCAGTCCCTGTTGTACTTAGTAAAGTGGAGCTGACATGCCTGGTGCTGGAGTCTGCTTCCAGCACATTTGCTGCTTGTTTTAAATCATGAATACAGTTGAGTTGTTTGATTTAGTGATGAACGGCTTCTGTAGAAACTAATGAAGGCTAGTGAGACATTTCAGCAGTTAAATGAAAGTAACTGTGTATTTTCCCTGGCGATAGGAGGCAGAACATACCTAAATTAATGTATGCAAGCTATATTTTTGTGTTGGAGTAAGACCTTAGGGTAAAAAAATCCTTAGAAGCGCAACCTCTAGCAAAACGACAGCACACCAGACTCCCTTTCATCACTGGCAACGACTGATGAGGTAAATGTGTAAAACAACAACGTTTATGAATGGTGAAAGCTTTGTAACTGTTTGTTACAAATCAGTAAATGTGTTTTGTCCTCACAGGCTCCCGTAGAAGGAAACACGGTGTCTAATATGGTGTAGCCCAGAGACTTGGACCCTATCCCATGTATTTTAGACCCAATATTTACGGTTATTTTTCAATATTTTTCAACAACTGGGCATCATTTAATTTATTTTAAACAACATTTTGATGGATATTTCTAGAGAAAAAGGTAAAAACTACACATTGTCTCTTTAAGGTGTTAAAAAGACGAATGCACAGCAAGGAGATAAGTTACACTTTGCTTTCACTAACAAAACACCAGGGAATACTAAAAGCAAGCCAAAACGGCTTAGTATCCATTTAAGGTAGGGTCAACCCACAGGACCATGATCACTTCCTGTTAAATTCCAAAAACAGGACTTCATCCTTCAATTTGCTCCTCAACCAATACTGTGGAACTGGTTTGGTCAGTTCTATTATCATACAGTAAGTCTGTTATCATTAGACCCATTCCGGGTTTCTGAACATCTGGGTCATTTTACCAAACCTGCACAGAATGCACATGTCTCCATTTTACAAGGTGGCCTGACAAAACTATTTTCTGAGCCAATTCACAGACCAACCAAGTACCTACATTGGAGTATGTACTCAGAAATGGACCGGTAGAAACGCTGGATGGGACTTGTAGTTAACTCTTGATGATTGGTTGCAAATCAGGAAATGATCTTGAAAGATGACACACACACAAAAAAAAAACCCGGCATTTGTAAAGTTAGAAGTGTATTGACTGCTTTAAAATAGCTGTTTCTAAACTCCCAGTGCCAAAAAATGCAACAGGAAGAGGTCCTCTGACTGGAACTATTTAAAAGTCTTAAATACTTCTTTTTTTTTGTTAGATCCAGTGAAGGAATAACACTCCTACGCCAACACATGTAAACCTACTGTACATGTGTACATGCACTCAAACCTGAATAAGAAGTGAAGATGATTATGTATTTGGCAGATGCTTTTATCCAAAGTGACAGAGGTGATGCAGCAAGGTAGGTATAGTATCTTGCCCCAGGACACAACAGCAGAATGACTAGGAATGAGCTGGGATCAAACCAGCAACCCTCAGATTACTGGACAATCCTCTTTACCTTTTTACCTCTTGAGCCACTGCCACCCCATAATATTATGGTATTCTGTTTAGATATCGGTAGGGGGTGCTGAAAACATGACAGCAAAGGCGAGGTCACATGAGTTCAGACAGACACGTCTTCATTTTAATTAATTATAATGACTTCATCAGCTGAGACAATGTGTGTGTGTGCGTGCGTGTGTGTGTGTGTATTTGTGCGTGTGTGCGTGCCTGAATGAGAGAAATAAACTGCTGCAACTCCGTCATGGTCATGTGATCTTGATGTCGATTGTCTTCAGCATGTAATCAAAGTGAGAATTTAAATATAGGAATTTTTCCATTGGTTGTGTTTTCTTGTTTAACATTTCGAGGACATTGGGTGTTCTGTCATTGTGAGGACCTTTTCCTGTAGATGTCCACAAATTGTTAGGTATTTGCAGGAAGATTTGGTTTGCAGACATTAAAGAGCAAGGGGCAGGTCAAAGTCGTGTCCTCTTTGATTTTTCAAATTAAATCATTTGTACACGCTTCCTAGCTCATGGCCTGGCCGCATGCCGTTGGATCCACGATGAATCAGCAGTATCACACAGCACTGATGGTGGGAGTGTGCGGTATTTCTGTGTGTTTTGTATATGTGTGTGACAGTGAGATGAAAACTGGGTGAGTAAGCAACAGATTGTGTGTCCTCATGTGTCTGTTGGAGGACATGTTTAGCATCTTTAGCAAAAAAAAAAAAAAAGAAGACACGTTTAAATTTTTTCTTATGTAAAAAACTGTTCCAGCATTATATGATCTCTGCTTAACATATTCAGAGTTCCTAATAACAAATAATATAACAAAGTAAAGTGTTAAAAAAGAAGTATAAAAACAAATCAGTAAAAACAGAAAAATCAAGAAATGCTAAATAAGTGAAATTGAAGTGAAGACATACTTTCTGGTTTCTCACTGAAAAGGCACACAAGACTGTGTGTGGAAGGTGATGTGCACATTTAGGACCTCGCCTAACTGTTGACATTAATCCGACCATTTCATGTCAGTTTTTATGAGCTATACATCTAAAACTAGAATCTAACGTTTCAGTAAAAATAAGGTTTAAAGGATAACCAAATGTTGCTGAAAAATCTGTATGTGTAAAATAGATCATTGATTATGAAGTGAAGTCGGGCTCGTTCCCAGTGAGAGTTGGACTCCGCCAAGGCTGCCCTTTGACACCGATTCTGTTCATAACCTTTATGGACAGGATTTCTAGGCGCAGCCAAGGTGTGGAGGGCATCCGTTTTTGTGGCCTGAGGATCAGGTCTCTGCTTCTTGCAGATAATGTGGTCCTGTTGGCTTCATCAGAACGTGATCTTCAGCTTTCGCTGGAGCGGTTTGCAGCCGAGTGTGAAGCAGCTGGGATGAGAATCAGCTCCTCTAAATCTGAGACCATGGTCTTGATTCGGAAAAGGGTAGAATGCCTTCTCCGGGCCAGAGATGAGGTCCTGCCCCAAGTGGAGGAGTTTAAGTATCTCGGGGTCTTGTTCACGTCGTCGTCGTCGTCTTTCTCCGCTTATCCGGGTCCGGGTCATGGGGGCAGCATTCCAGCTAGGGAGCTCCAGACCGTCCTCTCCCCAGCCACCTCCACCAGCTCCTCCGGCAGGACCCCAAGGCGTTCCCGGACCAGATTGGAGATGTAACCTCTCCAACGTGTCCTGGGTCAACCCGGGGGCCTCCTGCTGGCCGGATATGCCCGAAACACCTCCCCAGGGAGGCGTCCAGGAGGCATCCTGACCAGATGACCAAACCACCTCAACTGACTCCTTTCGATCTGAAGGAGCAGCGGTTCTACTCCGAGTCCCTCCCGAATGTCTGAGCTCCTCACCCTATCTCTAAGGCTGAGCCTGGCCACCCTACGGAGGAAACTCATTTCGTCCGCTTGTATCCGCGATCTCGTTCTTTCAGTCATTACCCAAAGCTCATGACCATAGGTGAGGATTGGGACGTAGATCGACCGGTAAATCGAGAGCCTGGCTTTCTGGCTCAGCTCCCTCTTCACCACGACAGATCGGCTGGTCCGCATTACTGCAGACGCTGAACCAATCCGCCTGTCAATCTCCCGATCCCTCCTACCCTCACTCGTGAACAAGACCCCGAGATACTTAAACTCCTCCACTTCGGGTAGGACCTTTCTCTCGACCCGGAGTTGGCAAGCCACCCTTTTCCAGTCGAGAACAATGGTCTCAGATTTGGAGGTGCGGATTATCCCAGCCGCTTCACACTCGGCCGTGAACCTACCCATTCAACAAATACTCATATTAATACCCACACGGAGTAGATAGCTGCTTCTCTAATTCTTGCCACTTTTTACATTAATAATTTTATCATGAGTGTTTTATTAGTTCTTATATTTGCTTATCTCTTAATTTATTTTTTTTCTATCTTACCTTCTGCACCAAAATACCGCAGCAATTTCCTAATGTTGTGACTTGGCACACATATGGCAATAAAAACTTCTGATTCTTCTTCTTCTGATTCTACCCAGCAAGAGCTGAAGGTCAGAGCTGGATGAAGCTAGGAGGACCACATCATCCGCAAAAAGCAGAGACGAGATTCTCCTGCCACCAAACTCGACACACTCCACACCACGGCTGTACCTAGAAAGTCTGTCCATGAAGGTAATGAACAGAACCGGTGACAAAGGGCAGCCCTGGCGGAGTCCAACCCTCACCGGGAACAGGTCCGACTTACTCCCTGCTATGCGGACCAAACTCATGCTCCTCTGGTAAAGGGACTGAATGGCCCTTAGCAGAAAGCCGCCCACCCCATACTCCTGGAGCGTCCCCCACAGGGTGCCCCTGGGGACACGGTCATAAGCCTTCTCCAAATCCACAAAACACATGTGGATTGGTTGGGCAAACTCCCATGCCCCCTCCATCACCCTTGCAAGGGTATAGAGCTGGTCCACAGTTCCACGGCCAGGACGAAAACCACATTGCTCCTCCTCAATCTGAGATTCAACTATCGATCGGAGCCTCCTCTCCAGTACCTTGGAGTAGACCTTTCCAGGGAGGCTGAGGAGTGATGGGGACCACCACCCCAGTGTGCCACTCCACAGGAACTGCCCCCGATGACCACGCAATGTTGCATAGACGTGTCAACCATGACAGCCCTACAACATCCATAGCCTTGAGATACCCAGGATGAACCTCATCTGCCCCCGGGGCTCCGTCGCTGTGTAGTTGTTTGACTACCTCAGCAACTTCTGCCCCCGAGATTGGGCAGTCCATCCCCAGGTCTCCCAGCTCTGGTTCCTCCTCAGAATGTGCATAGGTGGGATTGAGGAGCTCCTCAAAGTATTCCTTCCACCGTCCGACTATAGCCCCATTTGACGTCAGCATCTCCCCATCCCCACTGTAAACTGTGTGAGTGAGTTGCTGCCTTACTCTCCTGAGGCGCCGGACAGTTTGCCAGAACCTCTTTGGAGCCGATTGATAGTCTTTCTCCATGGCCTCACCAAACTCTTCTCATGCCCGAGATTTAGCCTCGGCAACTGCCACTACTGCATCCCGCTTGGCTATCCGGTACCTGTCTGCTGCCTCCGGAGACCACCACGGTTGCCACCATGACTGGCACCGGCCACCTTGCGACCACAGCTAGCAACAGCCGCCTCAACAATCGCAGAGTGGAACAAGGCCCACCTGGAGTCAATGTCCCCCACTGCTCTCGGGACGCGGTCAAAGCTCTGCCGGAGGTGGGAGTTGAAGACCGTCTTGACAGGTTCTTCTGCCAGGCGTTCCCAGCAGACCCTCACTATGCTTTTGGGTCTGCCAGGTCTACGCGGCATCTTCCCCTGTCATCTGATCCAACTCACCACCAGGTGGTGATCAGTTGACAGCTCCACTCCTCTCTTCACTCGGGTGTCCAAAACATATGGTCGCAGGTCAGAAGATACGACTACAAAGTCTATCATTGACCTGCGACCTAGGCTTCCCTGGTACCAAGTGTACCGATGGGCATCCTTATGTTCGAACATGGTGTTCGTTATGGCCAAACTGCGGCTTGCACAGAAGTCCAATAACAAAACACCACTCGAGTTCAGATCAGTCAGGCCATTCCTCCCAATCACACCCCTCCAGGTCATGCTGTCATTGCCCACGTGAGCATTGAAGTCCCCCAGCAGGACAATGGATTCCCCTGATGGAGCACTATCTAGTGCTCGTCCCAGGGACTCCAAAAAGGGTGGGTACTCTTAACTGATATTTGGCCCATAAGCACAAACAACAGTCAGGACCCGTTCCCCGACCTGAAGGCGCAGAGAAGCTACCCTCTCGTCCCCCTGGGTAAACCCCAACACACAGTCAGAGAGTCTTGGGGCTAACATAAAGCCAGCCCCAGCCCTCCGCCCCTCACCCGGAGTAACTCCGGCAAAGGAAAGTGTCCAACCCCTCTCAAGGACTTGGGTTCCAGAGCCAATGCTATGTGTCGAGGTGAGTCCGACTATATCTAGCCGGTACCGCTCAACCTCTGCCACAAGCTCCTGCTCCTTCCCCGCCAGAGAGGTGACGTTCCATGTCCCAAAAACCAGTTTCCTTGTGCGGGGATTGGACCGCCAAGGCTTCCGCCTTGGTCTGCCACCCGATCCACACTGCACCGTATCCTTCGTGTTCCTCCTGCGGGTGGTGGGTCCACAGTTGGATGAGCCCAAGTATCCGGTTCAGGCTGGGCCCAGCCGGCCTCCATGGGCAAAAGCCCAGCCACCAGGCGCTCACTCACGGGCAGGGCCGGCCCGTCCTATAGGCATTATAGGCAAGTGCTAGGGGCGCCAGCCAGCCAGGGGGCGCTCTGGCGCCACAAAATAAATAAATAAGGTTACGTAACGTTTGTAAAGCAAGTTGATATTATTGTGTCTTAATATTAAAATATAAAGCCCACAACATAATACCTTCTTAGCAAAGTTTATTAAGTAGCACAGTGTGCATTTAAAAATGATTAATGATACGTCACTATGTGGCGCCGCGTGTCGCGCCCACTTCGCCCCCCTCCCCGTCTTTACCTGCTAGCTACGAGAACGGTTGTTTTGATGAGTCAGCTAGTTCATCATGTCTAAACGGCCTAAGTTATCTGGAGCCCAGGGGAGGAAAAAAAGAAAAGAAGAGGAGGAAAAATGCTACAAAGACAGAGGTAAGGTGTAAAATATTGAAATTAAATGATGATTTCATGACGTTATTAGTTAGCACTCTGGGGGTGCTTTAGGACAAACGAAGCTATTTTCTTAATATTGTAACGTTTGTGCAGCTCTAAAGCATGAGACACAAATATATTAGCTCTTAACAATGGTTTATTAAAGTTGTTAAACAGCTGGTATAAGCTGCATATCTGGCTGCAGACTGTAAACATTCAGTCAAACAAACAACGCGTCGATAACAGAGCAGCAGCAACACATTACAGCAACCTAGCTAGGATTATTTTAGTGCTTTGGAATATTTTCTGATGTTTTGTGTTCTGAGAATTCAGTGTTTCATAATAACGCCTAAATGTTATATGATGGTCTTTGGTAACTGTCTGATAGTTTATTCACAATTCTGTCTGTTTTATATTTTTTATGAGTGATTTTTTAAACCTCATAGTAGAAAATTATTTGTATTATGCAAAAATTCTCATTGATGGTTTTCTTCTTTAAATTACTGCAACAGATTATTGTTGCAAAAGAGTTATAGTATGTCAATGTCCGAGTTCAATGGAAAACCCACTGTTAAACAGATACAGATCAGCAGCACGTGAGAACATTGTCCTACATGGTTCAAAAATGTCTTGCATGAGACTCATCTATGTCTGCTGCCAGTTTAGCTCAAATGTTTTCATGAACACTGCATTGTGCATACATTTCTGTATTATTATTATTTTTCCAGAAATGTATTTTATTCTTGAAATCATGTATTGATATTTAGCTTGGTGTCATATACTCCTCTTCTGTCTTCAGATGCGCTGCTGAAGTTTCTATGTCCAACCCCTGCAAATCCTCCTGTCGCCTCCACCTCAGCCGAACAATTAAGCAGTGATGTAGCTGCAGCATCATGTACTCCTCCTGTTGGCTCCACCTCAGCAGCACACCTTAGCAGTGATGCAGCAACATCAAGCACATCTTCTGCTTCTCCAATAGACCATGCTGATTCTCCTCTAATAGATAAGGTATGCACAGAGTTGGTTCACAGAGGTCCATTTCAAATTGAAAATAGCTTCACATTCCCTAAACAAAAAGATGGACAAAGGTGTCAACATGACTTTTTTAACAGACTCTTAGTCAATGGAGAAAAAGTCAGAAGAAGTTGGCTTATGTATTCTATAAAAGACGATAGCTTGCACTGCTTCTGCTGTAAAATCTTTTCTAAAAGAGAGTAGAAACTGACTAGGGAAGGACTAAAGGCTTTGAGAATCTCTGCCACCCGTCCTGTTACAGTGGCTGCAGCTGAAAGAAGCTTCTCTAAGCTCAAAATGATTAAAACTTATTTGAGATCTACTATGATGCAAGAACGTCTCAGTGGACTTGCATAAGCATAAATGTGGTCTCAAATCAGTTGTCATTTGAGGATGTTATTAGTGACTTTGCTGCAAAAAACCCATGAGAGTAAATCTGTATCAGGTTATGTTAGGTTCAGGACATGTGGTGTAATGTCATTGATAACACAGTACCAAAAAACACGACTAGAGGACATTGTTAATCATCTTTTGGGTGAATTTTTATTGAAATCCTAACTTGTTTTGTTTTGTAATTCTTTCTGGATACTGGTTTCTTTAATGCTTTATTATGTGTTGTTCCTTATTTTTTTGGCATTTATAGTTTTTTACTTTTATTTTTGTAATATTGAAATCTTCCTTATTTTTATGGTATTTATAATTTTTCACTTTTAATTTTGTAATATTTAAATCTAATGCTTTTAGTTTAGTTCATTTTATTTTATATATTCAGTTCAAAATGTTTACATTTCTACGTATTCTGAATGTGCAAATGGCTTTTTTTTTAAATAAAAAGAACATCTAAGACAAAGCTATGTGGTTTCTTGTGAGTATGTACAGTCGCAGTGGAATTTACTGCAGTATAAGGGGGCGCCACCTATAATCTTGCCTAGGGCTCCAATTTTGTTTGGGCCGGGCCTGCTCACGGTTCCAACCCCAGGCCTGGCTCCAGGGTGGGACCCCGGTAACCCTCCAGGCCGGGTATTCTGACTCTTTGATTGTAAATCCATGAAAGATCCTCTGAACCGTTCTTTGTCTCACCCTTCACCTAAGACCAATTTGTCATGGGAGACCCTACCAGGGGCACAAAGTGCCCCAGACAACCTAGCTCCTAGGATCATTAGGGCACTCAAACTCCTCCACCATGATAAGGTGACGGTTCAAGGAGGAGCTTGTTCACGAGTGAGGGAAAACTGGAGCGTGAGATTGATGGGCGGATTGGTGCTGCATCTGCAGTGATGCGGGTGTTTTACCAGTCTGTTGTGGTGAAGAGAGAGCTGACTCAGAAGGCGAAGCTCTCGATTTACTGGTCCATCTACGTTCCTACCCTCACCTATGGTCATGAGCTTTAGGTAGTGACCATCGACATATACATATATGGACAATGGGTTTCCATAGACTCCAATAACACATTTTTGAAGATAAATGAGAGGTGGCCACCACCGCCATTTTGACCATGTCACAGGTTCGGTCAAGCCCAGACAATTCCACAAAAGGGAAGAGAGGTGGAGCTGATGGTGGGGCTGTAAAGCTGGGATCAACTGACGACACCTGGTCGAACTAGCTACAAGCTAACCTGAAGCTAACCCAAAGCTAATGCGGAGGTGGGAGCTAAGCTAACGGAGGTAGCAACCTAGCTACAATTGGAGTTAACTGTGCACAACACCAGAGCTTCTGAGTCAGAGATACACCGGGCTGACCGCTGGGTAAAACCGGGTGGAACACAGAGATCTCCGAGAGCTCCACAAGCCGGCAGCCGCACAGCAGACAAGCGCCGCTGCGATCTGAGATGCGCAGAGCTGCCGCTGGGGAGAACCGGGTGGAAAGGTTTCCATCCCAGAGCTCCACAAGCCGGCAGCCCGCGCAGCAGACAGAAGCCGCGATCAGACAGAGATGCGCCGAGCTGCGGGGAGGGGAGAACCGGGTGGAAAACAGAGGTCTCCTGGGGCAGCAGTAGCTCAGGTGGTAGAGCGGGTTGCCTCATGATCGGAGGGTCATGGGTTCAATTCCAGCTCCCACCAGGGGTACCCCGCTGTTGTGTCCTTGGGCAAGACACTTCACCCAACTTGCCTGTGTTAGTGGTGGGCAGAGGGGCCGACGGCGCCAAATGGCAGCCTCGCCTCTGTCAGACCTCCCCAGGGTGGCTGTGGCTACAAGTAGCTTACCATCACTAGCAGTGTGTGAATGTGAGAGTGTGTGAAAGCGTCTTTGGGTGTCTAGAAAAAGCGCTATATAAGTTCAATGCATTACTATTATTATTATTATTTCAACCCATTTTCTAAAGTGCAGCATTATGTTAAATGCACTGGGTTTTACCCTATTACATTTACATTTCATGGTTAAACAGTACATGTTAAAATCTAAGCTCAGCTCGGCAGTGACCTAAAATACATAAATATAATTTTACTTACCGAAAAAATGGAGACTCCTTGGACGCTCTATTAGTGCAATTAATGCCACATCAAGTCATTTTGTCCAACAATTGCACAAAAAATATCCAAAAAAGAACACACAAACACAGAGACTCAAAATGCCGGAGCAGTTTCCAGGCCAGACCGAGGCTCTACTGAGGCCTTTCACGGAGCTAGCTCTGTGGTCACGTGGGTCTGATGCTCATTAATTATACAGAATTTTAGGCTTTTAATACACTTAAACAGAAGAGTGAGAAAAAATTCACCCCCCTCAGAGTTGTCATGAGTGTAAACTAGATCATTTAAACCAAAAATATGTTTTGGTACCAGGTTGTAAACATGTTTATTTCTGCTGTGAAATTGGTATTTTTAACATGGGAGTCAATGAGGATTTGCTCGCTTCTGACACCAGCCCCCAGTGGATGAGGGTGGAACTGCAATTTTTGGTACTTCCGCATTCGCCTCAATTTTTCACCCGCATTGTGGGGGCTTTGGGTAGTGACCGAAAGAACGAGATCGCGAATACAAGCGGCCGAAATGAGTTTTCTCCGAAGAGTGGCTGGGCTCACCCTTAGAGATAGGGCGAGAAGCTCGGTCATCCGGGAGGGGCTCGGAGTAGACCCGCTGCTC